>NC_137739.1:66204466-66774769 GCF_963264785.1 Psittacula echo | reverse complement strand
CAGGCGGGGAGCAGTCGACCGCAGGTGGCAACCCAGAGCTGGCTGAGGGTATGGGGTGTGCCTTTACCCAGCGTCCGGGGGCGAAAGGCAGCCGTCCCCCTCCTCGGGAGGCTCTCCCGGGAGCGGGGTACTGGGGGGCGACGCTGGCACCCGGTGGAACTTGTCGGTCAGGGCTGCCACGTTAAATAAATGCCTGTTTCGGGCTCTGCTTGTATCGCGGTGTTCTGATTACGGCAGATGCCCAGGCAGTCCCGGCGTCCCTGGTTTTACGCGAGGCGGCTTGTGTCTCCGCGGCTTGTGTCACCGCGGCCTCACCGGCTGCTGGAGGCCGGAGGGCAGCCGTGTCGCAGGACCGGAGCGGGGGCTCGGCTGGAACGGGAATGTGGGGGTTCAGAAGGAGCCGGCGGCAGCGTGGGCTGGGTCGGTTGTAGGAATTGCCGCACAAGGGCTCTTGGAGCTCCGGGGGCAGCGATGGGGCTCGGCAGGTCAGAGAGCCGGAGTCGTGAGGAATGTGCAGAGCTGAACACGGAGAAATGAGTGGTGTTTGGCTAATTTCAGTGAAATGAGGTCACCATCCTTTCTGGACGTTGTTTATTGAGGGATCACTAGGGAGGAACAGTTAGATGCGTGATCCTGAACGGACAAGCTTTGCGTCATAGTTGCCGCTTACAGCATCTCCCCGCGTCCCGACATCCATCCTGACCCTCTTCGGTCTTCATCCCCCGGATCTCTGTACCGCCCACTACAACCTCCCCTGCACGACCAAACACCTCCAGCTCTGGCTGTGTCCTCACCAGCCCCCGAAACATGAAGCCTGGCCCACGCTGCTAATTCCGTGCTCGTGTGCTGGTTTTTTCCTCTTCCCACCTTCCCACTCTCTCTTTCCCCCCACCCTCTCCCGCCTTTTGCTGCTGTCCACAGTAAGAGGCTGGCTCAGCTGTCAAGACAACTGCGCCTTTTGAAATGATGCTGTGAACCTGCGATCAGAAAGACAATCTAAGACCGATGTCTCAAATGTTCCCATCACTTGTTCGAGATTGCTTAGCTCTGGACCGGCTGATAGGACTGTGCACCAAGCCTGGATTTCTCCGTCAGCGTGGCAGCAAATAAGTTTCTAGCAGAGACAAACCTGCAATTTCCTTCTTTGCCACTCTTTTTGCTGTTGTATATGTGTCCTCTTGCTTTTCCTTAAAAAAAAAAAAAAAAAAAAAAAAAAAAAAACCCACAACATAACAGGACTCCAGTGCCTGTAGCTCTAGCAGATGTATTAATATATTCTTTCCCCAAAAGAAAAAACAAATTCATATACCATCTAAAATATGTGAGAAGCTTTTCCACATTCACAAATGTCTGTAGCCAAAGGGGTAGTGTTGATCTAATGCAGTATCCCATATCATGACTACAAGATTTGACAGATTTTCTAATACCATTATTATAGTGAGCTGTGTCACCGATTATCTTGTCCTTAACTGATCTGGAATCTAACATTATAAGCAATGTTTTCACTGGACCTGAAACACTGTCCCAATGCTGCTGCGACATGCTGCACACCTCTGCATAGCAGTACTGTTTAGAATATAGTGTGTTCAGAACAATAGAATAACAGAAATAATGGTAAGGACCATGTGGCAACTCTGTATTTTAGTAAAATCGTTTGAAGAAATAAAATAATAGGGCATTACACTGGAAAATTACATGAGAGAAAAGAATTTTTTAAATAAATAAAATCCACTCAGAGAAGAATGGTAAACTGTTACAGACTTGGACAGGGATAGTTATCTCCAAAAACTATGGGGAAGATATATGTGTGTGTGTATATATATATATATATATATATATATGGAGACTGAATATTATGTGATTATGGAAACTATAATTTCCCAGATACAGACTGGAAGACAACACGGGGATATTGTGGGGCTTAAATGTTCAAGTGTCATAGAAACTCAATTTCTCAAGCAAACAGTCCATGATGCAATTTTAGGCCTGTATTAATAAGCAGCAAGGACCTTGTAGAAGGCCATAGTACTGAAACCAATCTCAAACTGAATAATCAAGGACTAATCCAGCTTACATTAAACTGCAAGAGGGACAAATTCAGATCTTTGTTAAAGACTTGGGATCATAGAGCAGAAGACTTCAAGAAATGGAGGAAATTCCTGAGACTGACAGGACAAAGGAACCCAAAGATGTTTTTTACTCAGATAAAGAAGCTGGCAAAGGAAATAACAATTGCAAAAGCAAGGATTTGTTCAAGGTTAGAAGTAGTACCCTGTGCCTAAAACACTCTGTAGTGAGAGGAGAAAGGTGGTGATGCTGGGTAGCCTTGGGCCTGCTTTGCCTGACCTTACTATGTGGGTGAATTACTCCACGAGAAAATTACTGTGATCTGCCAGTGGGGATAGCTGTGGAAAAGGCTTATGTGAGTCTATGGTGCATGAAGCAGAGTATTTTTAGTAGAAGGAGGGAAGTATTGTAGAGCTTTACACAGCACAGCTAAGGAACCTTGTTTGGAAAATTATGTCCAGTTCTGGTGAATTACCATCAGAAGAGAGTGACTTAGGTCACCACAGGTGCAGAAGATGAATACTGGAGGTGCTGGGCAGCAGAGTAGCTGTATTCTTGAATGGGAGCTGCAAGCAAGCTTGGCTTCCTTAACTAGCCAAATGAAGCCAAAACAGTGTGATGATTCACTGTGAATACATTCAAACAGTAAATATCAAGGAAGAACTATTTAAATTAAAGAATTATACTAGCACAAGGATGTATAACTATAAACTGGTAATGAGTACACAGTGAAAAGCTTTCTAGCCATTCCAGGAGCAAACAGTACTCTAGGCATAAGTGCCTAAATGATTTTAAGTCAGGGCATGATACTTTTGGATGTCCAAGAGGGATTTAAAGGGGGCTGAGCTCCTGACATTATACTTTGACCATTCCCAAACTTCAGAGCTTCTTCTGGTCCTCTACAGCACCTGCATGTGGCTTGTCATGGTTTTTCAACTGCCTCTGAAGCACTGGAAATTAGCCAGTGATACCATGTAGAGAGGACACTGGTGATATTTAATCATCAGGTGGTTTGCTGTACATCTTGCTTACAGGCATTACCATTGAACTGATTGCCAGATTTGGGTCACAACAAAACGTTTTCCCTCAGGTGAGCCTGGCAAAGGACTGTTTTGTCGTTTTGTGGTTTTTTTTCCCTGCCACTTAGAATCTTCTGGGAGATTTATGTGCTAAATATCTTGTTGCAGGGGTACTGGCTATAGTCTTCTGTGATAGTCCTGCTTAAGAGGTTTGGTCCTTTACTGCAGCTCTTAAGTTTATTACCTAATACTAAAAGGTGTTTAGTGACCCTCAGTGAGTGGGGGCTGCAGAAAATATATTCTGTGAGACCTCCTAAACAAAACAGCCATTGAGTGGTTGTAGAGAGGGATCATTTCCAGACTTATCTTTCTAAAAGTAGCATCAACAGGTTATTTTTATGCTGGAAGTAAATCTGAGGGGGATGGAGGGAAGAGAGAGGGCAGCAAACCATTGTTTCTTGTGTGAATTAACTTACTGCAATTAACAATCATTCAGCTAAACGTTTGTAACAAGTAATGATACAGTACATCCTGACTTGCAGCTTCCTCATCCTATGTTTTGGATTGAAAATGCTTATTAACAGAATAATAAAAACATTAAATTTACATTCCTTTTTGTTGCTGAAGCACAGCCCAAGAGGACCTGTATCATGGGAATACGCATTCATTTACTGCGTCCTATACATGAGATAAAGATTCCCTGGGGTTTATTTCAACCGCTACTAAGCAATAATGTCTAATGTGATAGCCCACTTGCTTAAGGAAAAAAAAATATTTCCCCTGCCCAAGTGATGATTTTCTAATTCAAATTCCTAGAAAGTGATGGCTTTCTAAATGACAAGCATTTGAGGTGAAACATTTCCCAAGTCTTACAGAAGTTAGTTATATATGCCTTCATGAGTATGCTGTGACATTTTTCCTTTCTTTCAAGCCAATTTTCATTCCCAAGTCAGCTTATAGATCTGCTTCACAATTGACAAGAAATACTAGTATGACATATCACAACTTCATCTCAATTATTTGAAGGCCTTCTTACTCTCCTGTTGAGACTATTAAAAATATATTGAGGTTCCCAGGCTCCTCTACCATCAAGACTGCCATTGTGTCCATGCTAAATTGACTTTGGAGTCAAATGAAAATTTTGAGTGTATGTCAGTGGTTTTCCAAAGAGGCCTGTAGAGTAGTTCATGTGAACTCTAAGCTGTACCTGGAAATAGAGACAAGATACAGTCCCACAGCAGGGAATTACTAGAGCACAGATATGCTTCAGCTGTACGTCTGTCTCTCAGTATGGCTGCAAAATCAGAGCTGTGATGGGGATAGTACAGAATCAGCAAGACCAGCTCTCCACCATATGGAGATTTCCCTGTGACAGCTGAATCTGAATATAACCGGTAAAAGCATCTTAAAGGCTGCTTTGTGCCTTTTGAACAGCACAAAGCAGCTTTATCAGGAGCAAGGATTTGGTCCAAAAGTGTTCCCCAGACATAAAATGTCAGTTGTTACACTAGTTTGTAACTAATAACTGCAAGGATTCTGTTGAGTACCTGGCAAAGTAAAAAGCTGACATGAATATAACAGCTGTATTGATTTTTTCAGATGCCCTCATTTTCTGAATGATACATCTATTTCTTAAAAGATCCCTAGGATCTTTTCTCCATCAAGAATCTTGGAATCTAATCTTATAAGAGGAAAAAGCCTTACTTAATATTGGCAGAAAGACCAGATGAGTATATTTGCAATACTGAGAATTGTTCATTATTCTAGAAACTGTAATTGGCTCATTGCAGTAATCAATAATAGCTGTTTCTTCAGAGTGACGTAACTGTTTTTACTTTCACCTTTTCTGCATGTAGTCATGGGAACACAAACCAACCTGTGAGAAGAGGGCTTAGAAACAATTGGAGCATTTGAGGTGTCTGGAAGGTGGTCACTGAGTCTCATCACTTTCCTGGTTTACAGATTAGCAGTGTCTTACATCAGAATAGATTTGTTTCCAGCTGTGCCAGCTGAGAGCCTTTCCCCCTTTTCCCTCCTCCCTCCCCTCCCCCCCCCCCCCCCCCCCATTTTTAAAGACACTGCTCTAGTAAGTTGTAAAGGGAGATTTCAAAGTATTCTTGAAGGTTGTTTGAGCCCCTGGGTGTTCTTTTGTTAAAAGTAAACTCTCTGCAAAAGATGCATTTCCAAACCCTGAAATATTCTGTCCTGACTTCACATACAGCCTGATCCAGGCAAACTTACCAGGCTTGAGTACTAAAGAGATTACCATGAGATGGAACCTCTGTGTTTGCTATGCAGTAATGCCAGCAGACTCCTGGAGAGAATCCAGTCAAGAGCAACCAGTATCTAAAGAATAGTTGTTCTAGAAGCCTAGAGGAGAACAACACTTCTCTTGTCAACACTGTTCCCTTGGGAGCTATAGCTGATACTGCTAACCCTCATTCCCTTTGTTAAATTGCATGGGTCATGCCCTGCGTGTATGACAGAGATACTGTTATGCTTCTTAAGGATGTTCCATTCCAGATCTAGTTCTTATAGATGCAGTGTTGGGCCTTCTTTCATGGCATTAACAGTTCCCTGCCAGCCTAACATCTATCAATAACATATATCAATAACATATATCAATAACATATATCCAAGCCTTCTAGTGGACCCACAGCTGTTGGATTCAAGACATGCACACCGACATGACAGTATAATGTCTTTCTGTCTCTCTGACTTTTACCATAAAGCTTGTAGTACCTTGTTGGTCTGCCTCTTGTTACTCAACAGTCTTTTTTTCTCTATTCTTAGCAATTTTCTCACCTTATATAGTAAAATGGTAATTCAGATTTACAGGTATCATTCATTCTGCTGCATGATAGTATGCATAAAATGCATAAAATGTGGTAACTCTAGAGAAAAAATAATTACCTAGCTGTTTGGCCAAAGATATTTCTTAGCTGGGTTCTACTTATTCACCTGAGTCTTAGGGTTAGGAGAGGAAAGTCAGAGTTAGGAGAGGAAAGAAGAACAGCATACTCACTGACTGATATTTAGAATAATATCACTTTTGCCTCTACCTTTTTATCACAGGGTTTGGGAAGGTTTCTGCCCTGCGCATATGAAGAAAGTGACAAAAAGTGCTCCAGGTGGTGTCAGGACAAGAATGGCTGTCTTGGGATCCAAACAACTCACTGTCTTAGCAAGCCCCATGTATTGCGTAGTTGAGACCCAGGAATGGGTATCTAGCTTAAATATATCTTCAGGGAAGCATAATTATATTAACATACTTTTCTTGCTGAGTTTCAGTATTCTCTGTATCAAATATGTTCAGTTTTCAAGTAAAAAAAGTAAAATCTAAATGCTCTCAGGACAACTTTAGCCTAGCCCCTATGAATCAAACTTCTTTCCTTCTTTCTCACCAGTTACGATGAATGCTCTGCAAGCCACATTACACCCTAATCAGCATATGCATAATCTTTACTATCTTTGTTATTATAGTATGACAGGGTTTATATATAAGCTAGACAGTAATTAGAGGTAGAAAGAACTCAGCTCCAATTATTAGAATAAAGGAGTAAAGACTCAAGAGCACATAAACTGGGGGGAAAAGGCTGAGAAGGAGAAAAGTGAGTTGGCTACCCATGGTAAGACTTTCAATGAACCTGAGAGATGTAGGATGCCAGAACCGCTAGTGCAGGGATAAGGAAGGAGGAGACTACCGAGTCTGAGGAAGGCCAGTGCCAGTCAGCTGCCAGATAGCTGTGGTGAGCTGTGAATCTTCCAGCATTTGGAAGGGAGCTACCTCAGTAGGGTAACTACCTTGAGTTTCTTAATCATGTGGGACTATTCAGACTTCTGGTGCAGACCCACATCAAGGCCCCAACGGCAAGAGGAAGCCAAACAGAACTGTTGGGCATTGGACCTTCAACTTCTGGATGTACTCTTCAACTATTTCACTGTAGAGGCTGCTGGTTTGATACTGGGGGGATAGCTGACAAGGTCTGTTGGCACCAACACACAGAAGAGCCATGTCCACTGAAAAAGAAGCATCTTCCAGATGCTGAAAGACCTGTTGTGGAAAAGGTGAAATATTAGCTCACATCCTGCAAAGGTCTGAGCTAGAAATATTGGAAAGATTCCTTTGGAGCCTTCCAATGATTGGGAAGCAGATGCTTAACAAAGCTGGCTTGAAGATTTTCTGCAAGAAATGTGTGAGCTACTTCTGTCGGTGGTCATCTGCTGCAGCCATGGGATGGTGTTATCACTCATAGGCATCTCTCTGTAGAAAAAGCGGACAAAGGGTGATAACACTTCACTGTAGCTGCCCTCATGACAAAAAAAAACTCCCTTGAAAATCAGGGCAGATATTAGGCTGCTTCTCCATAAAGAACTTATGGAGCAGTGGAAGATATATGGAGAGATCATCCGATCAGCTTATAGAACACACCTAGTGATCTGCTGCCAGTATGGAAAACAAGGACTCCTTGCACAGCTAAAAGAGATGAGCATGTATTTGTTCACAAAAACAGATAATGGTAGAACAGAAACAGTTTAACAGATGTAGCCAAAGCAGCCCCGATATATTCTGAGTGCAACCCTCTCACTTTAATAATAGCAGACAGATGTTATCGCTGGGTTTGAGAACAAGGGGCTGCCATGTACAGCCTCAAATGGAACAGCTGAATTCTCAGGATCCTTAGGGAGACGGTACAATGGGACTTCACTATTCACTGGGTCATGCAACAGCAGTTCCCAGGTTCTTCACTTTTTCCTTCTTCCTAGATTATGTCCTGGAGACATAAGAGCCCATACCTGATCCTGTACCACTTTCCTAAGTTCAGTCTTCCTTGTCTGCTCTACCCATTGAGAAATGTGCTTCCATGTCCTGAAATAAATGCTCCCCTATTGAAGACAGATGTGAGTTAAAATGCACAAAATGTAAAATCATCTTTCTACTGAACTAAAAGTTGCAAGAAGCTGAATTCTTCTTTGGCCTCAGTCTTATCTGCAGTATGCTGATTTGTCTTTGTGCGAACTCTGCAGAATTAAACCAGTGTAATTCAGAACAGAAGAAGGCCCCAAACCTCTCCTGGGCTGTTTGAGACAATACACAACCATAAAACCAAAACCCAGTATCTCTTCCTCCTCCAGTTCCCTTGATGTATCAGGAAACATTCAGATTTTAGATCCAAAGTGGAAAGCTGTGATATTTGCCCTAACATTCCTCGAGTTACTCCCGATCCATACGGTGGTAACAGATTGTCGACTCAGATGAGATCAGAACTTTTTTTTTCTCTTTAGCTGGGCCCCCCATTTCAGTTCTTGTGGAGAGAAGGTGACAATCTCTGTCTTTCCCTGGAGAAAAAGCTATTTCTAATGGCATTACAGCTAAAGTACAGTTTTGCATCTTTCTTATGCTTCAGGAAGTTCTTTATTTGTAAAAAGGCTATATATAAACCTCAGACATTTGAGGCAATACAAACTGCAAATTCTCACAGTTTCATCATAAGTTTTGTGATAATTGAGGCTTTTTTTTCCTCAAAGCACCAGCTTTTGGGATGATGTGATTATGTAAGAAATTCTTGGATCTTTTTTCTTCCATTTAGACATAAAGGCAGTAATTTTCATTCTCCCATGGTTGTAGATAGAAAGCTTAAAAATACAACCTGAGCATTCTGTAAAGGCTTAGGAATCAGAAAGCAAAGCAAAATAGGTTGAATATATATCCACTCCTAAACATAATTAGAAGTCCATGTCATAATGGGTTTTGTTTTTTTTGAGATCTGACTCATGATTTTTAAATTATTCTATTTGGCAATACCATATAGATTCACTATGCTCTTGGATAAAATTCTTTGTCAAGCCAAAGGCTAAACTGAGGCAAGAGTAAGTTCACTATAAACAATTACAGGCATTGTCTATTCGTGGCTTTTTAAAAAACACCATCTTCTCATTACAGAAACTCTATAACACAATGAAGACTAAAGCTTTCATGCAGCCAAGTCCCAGCACACAACAAAATAAAAATTGAAAGGCAGTGCAGAAACAGAAGCT
Organism: Psittacula echo; assembly: GCF_963264785.1. Classification (NCBI taxonomy): domain Eukaryota; kingdom Metazoa; phylum Chordata; class Aves; order Psittaciformes; family Psittacidae; genus Psittacula; species Psittacula echo. Next base: position 66,765,644 of record NC_137739.1, on the reverse strand, counting down.
AATAAAACTTGAAGTAAGTGAGACTTACTTCTTTAAAGTGTAATTTTTCCCATACCCACCAGACCACAGTCTGTTCTGGGTTATATTAGGGTAAACTCAGTGTCAAACCAGGGAAATAATCTGACCTTATTGGTCATAACTAATGTATTTTGCAATTAACTGATATCAGTTCTGCAAAGCATATTTTCGTTCCATTTCTTGTTCCAGTGTGTATTTAAAAATCTAGCAAGAACAATGTGACAGGGGAATTGGGGAAGTACTAAATTTAAGCCTGTGTGTGTAACTTCAGTTTAACTGATACCCCTTCTGCCCTGCTTCTGGATATTAACTCTGAAGCCTTTAATGATATAATCATGTTTTTTTCACAAGGATCCGCTACCTCTCTGAGTAAAGGATCACTCTGTTGGGGTTTAGATGTGACGAGTGCAGCAAGAGAGACTCCTGCCTTCGAGATCTCTATTTCACTTTAACCTTAAAGAGGTACTTAGAGCTGCACAAACCAAGTCGTATAGAAATTAGGTGAAAATGGGGTGTTTCTGCACTCAGATGGTAAGGAATCCAAGATTGTGAAGAGTTTCCCATGCTGTACTTCAAATACCTTGAATAAGAAGGGAAGAGCATGTGGCCTGCAAAAGAAAAACTATTCACGAGTCATACTTACGGTCTTCTGATCTGTAATCAGAGAGTGTTATCCATTATGCTACTAGCATGCTGTTGGCAAGGTCTTTACTTGGACAGATGCACCTTATAATCAAAGTTGAGAGATGGATAATGAAATTTATTTCTAAAAATCCACCTAACTTTTCCCTAAAGTAACAGGACAAAATTAAACCCTTGCCAGGCCAATATGAAGATTAATTAAGTATTTGTGAAGCCCTCAATAACAGCAGTGATGAGCACTAGAGAAAACTTTAGGACTCAAGCTTCCCTAATGGTTCGATGTCTAGCTGGAGACCGGTAACAAATGGTGTCCCTCAGGGATCGGTGTTGGGACCGGTCTTGTTCAACATCTTTGTTGGTGACGTGGACAGCAGGATTGAGCGCACCCTCAGCAAGTCTGCTGATGACACCAAGCTCTGTGGTTCAGCTGATACGCCGGAGGGAAGGGATGCCATCCAGAGGGACCTCGACACGCTTGTGAGGTGGGCTGATGCCAACTTATGAAGTTTAACCATGCCAAGTGCAAGGTCCTACACCTGGGTCGGAGCAAGCCCAGGCACAGCTACAGGTTGGGCAGAGAAGAGATTCAGAGCAGCCCTGCAGAGAAGGACTTGGGGGTGTTGATTGATGAGAAAATGAACATGAGCCGACTTCAGTGTGCGCTCACAGCCCAGAAAGCCAACCGTATCCTGGGCTGCATCAAAAGGAGCGTGACCAGCAGGTCGAAGGAGGTGATCCTGCCCCTCTACTCTGCTCTCGTGAGACCTCACTTGGAGTATTGTGTGCAGTTTTGGTGTCCTCAACATAAAAAGGACATGGAACTGTTGGAACAAGTCCAGAGGAGGGCCATGAGGATGATCAGGGGACTGGAGCACCTCCCATATGAAGATAGGCTGAGAAAGTTGGGGCTGTTCAGCCTGGAGAAGAGAAGGCTGCGTGGAGACTTCATAGCAGCCTTCCAGTATCTGAAGGGGGCCTACAAGGATGCTGGGGAGGGACTCTTCATCAAGGACTGTAGTGACAGGACAAGGGGTAACGGGTTAATACTGAAACAGGGGAAGTTTAGATTGGATCTAAGGAGGAAATTCTTTACTGAGAGGGTGGTGAGGCACTGGAATGCATTGCCCAGGGAGGTTGTGAATGCTCCATCCTTGGCGGTGTTCAAGGCCAGGTTGGATGAGGCCTTGGGTATCATGGTTTAGTGTGGGGTGTCCCTGCCCATGGCAGGGGGGTTGGAACTAGATGATCTTAAGGTCCTTTCCAACCCTAACTATTCTATGATTCTATCGCACTGACAAAAAGAGTAGAGGTCTTACATGGGAACTCTCAAATCCTCCAAAACCAAGAGCACCTACCTTTCAAACTCTCTTTTAAAATCCTGTTTACTGTCTTAAAGGATCATCCAGATGGGATTCAAAGGGCAGAAATGAAGGATGTACCAGAGAAAAACAAATATATGGCATCCTTACTTAGGAGGAAACAGATGGCTTTTAAAACAAGCCTGAATAACACACAGTAAAATAAGTAGGGGACCACACATTAAATACTGCAGATAAAACAAAATGACTAAGGAATCCTCTGTCTGCCTCATGTTCCAAATAAATTCAAGTCTTTTGGAAAGAATAGCATCCCATTAAGAACTGCATCATAATGCAGTTTTTATTCTGTCATTTTTCTGAGTCATCTGAATTTCTGAATCACCTGAACTTCAACCTCATTGTTACTGGTATGTGTAGGTTTCTAGTTTGGGTGAGGGAAAGGAGAAATACGACTTTTTTTTTTTTTTCAATGTATCATTTGGAATCATTCATATTCTCATACTCAGAAGGAGACTCTTTAGATCTGCTCCACAGACTTCTACCGCTTGACCTACTGGAGTATCTTCTTACAGTACTACAATGCCACGTAGTCTGGAGGGGAGAGCAGCTCTCCTGCCATCACAGCTTCACTCCTATATATTGACAGCACAACCAGGAGGCTCAACAGTCTGAATGTTTTTCCATGCACTGATGGAGGGTATTGCACATCTTGATGCGCATTCCCCTGTAATGGACCTTTCTGCATCTCAGTCTTTTCTACATCTCTGCTTCCTCTCATGCTGTTCACTTTTCCTGTTGTTTTAACTTCATATTCCACTACTCAGGGATCTCATCCTCATCCCCATCTCTCTGATGGCTTTGGAAATCTAAAACTGGCCCAATTTCTGAAGAGAGAAAAACCAAACCCACAGATGAGTTTACCATAAAGCATTAAGGAAACACACTTGCAAGTAAAAGGATCAGAGTAAATGCAGCATATCCTGAAGCCTTCAAAGTGATAATAATAGCACACTTAATTTACCAGTGTCAAATTTTTATGTCCTCGGTGTATTCCAGTAATAACTAGAATAAGTCTGATTTTTGTCTCTAAGCTTATATGTCTCCTTTCTCACAGTTCAGAGAAGCCTTGCTGTCTGGAATAAAGCGTTGAGAGGACAAAGACAGAATAGGAGTAGGTATGACAATCTAAATTACTAGGGATGGCCTAGGATGCTGAGATAGGTGCTGTTATATCTAAAACAGAGTTATTCTCCCCCTTTCTCCTCCCTCAAGAATCTCTAATTGTTTCATGCAGCAGAGAAAAGCTTCAAAAGGTCTGCACGGTCTTCTCTTCCAGCATGGTTCCAGCTATGCCTGGATGCTCTGCTGATAGACAGGAGGTGAATAGATCTCTTTGTCAAGTGCTCTAACCCCTGCCCCTTGTGTCATCTCCAGCAGCTGACACAAGAACAACAACAACAAACAGACTAACACAATAAGGCAAAGTTTCAGACATCTAGCTCCAGTTTGAATGTTGAAAGGAGAAAGGCACTGCCTGGTGGCAAGCAGTAAGATTTCTATGCCATGGGGAAGGATGGATTTAAAGCCCTGGTCAGATGGCCTCTGGCAAATTTTACTGTGACAGTGTAAGGAATTAGCTCCTTGTCCTTCAGCTACAACTCCTGGGCAGAAAATTATTGCTTCCCCTTAGCAGGGCTGGCAGAGTAGCTTGTGACATAACTCAGCTGCTTCAGTGCATGAACTACCTGGTCAGACATTGCACTGGAGCAGATGAGGAGCGCTCAGGTGACCAGTTCTGCTGGTGACAATGGTAACCTCGGGCAGATATGTGATGAACTCAAACAGCTGAAAGGATGTTTGTGTTTTAAACTGTTGAAGCCTCTTCTAACATGGAAGTGTATATCCAAGGATGTATCCTCTTTTCAGTGCCCCCTTTGGACTATTTTCAATAACTGGCATTTCAGCATTTGTGGATCCCCTTCTGATGTTAACTTACCCTCTCCGTACACTGAGGGACCAAGAGGTCTACTGCAGATCCGCAGCTCCTTATGTGGCTGGTTTGTAGCTGTGGACTAATTACCCCATCAGTAGGGAAATTCTCCCTTAAATAAATGCACTAACAATTAAAAGGCACTAGTAAAAAATGGGAAGGAAGGCCACATGGGGCTTTTCCCGTATAAATCTTACCACAGAGCTGATCAAGCTTAGCAAAGAGTCACTTGTATAGAAAGAGAATATCCTTTAGCTAAAATATTGTTGTCACTGTTACATGATGATCCAAATAATAACTTTAAATGTACCTTAGCAAAATACAGTCAATAACAGCAGAAGAGCGTGGATATGCCAGCTGGTGCCTGCCTGATCTCCAGGATCCCCAACTATGCACAAAGCTGGCAGGCTGCCTTTTTGAACCTTGAATATTTGTACTATTGACTGACTTCGGTTTTGCCCTGTCTCCTGTCTCCCCCCCCGCCATCATCACTATGGTGACTACCGTATCATAGCCTGTCTCCTAGCCTTTGAAATTCTGTCTCTCCCTTATTCTTCCTTTCTCCCTTAACATCCCTCTTCCTTTCGACCCAATTCTGCCCTTAAATTATAAGATCAGATCTGGACTGTGGCTGAAGTCATCCCAGCTTTCCAGCCTGTCCCTGCTGTGTGTTTGTCTCATTGCTCATCAATCATCTCCTGAGCTACCTTGGTTTGCCAAGCAACATTTTAAGGCAAACTGAAATAAGCAACAGTTCACCTTGAAACATGCACTCCCAACTGTGGCAGCTGAAGAGCCTACTGATGTGCACATATACAGCAAAAGGGAGGGGAAGACGTCCTAAGGTAAACTTTCTGTTCTCTCAAAACAGTCTCTATAAATACAGGTAATGAATGCTCATCCATCTTCCTCTTATTGATTTAATCTTATGTCAAACCTACCTTTTCACATATTCTGGAAGACATCCTGTTTTCCTCCACGTGTCAGCATCACATAGCACAGCAAGAGATAGGAGCAGAGTTCAGGGATGATAATGAGCTCTGTTGTTTCTGATGCAAGAGACAGCCCCAGAGGCTTGAAGGTTCTAATTCAACTTCAACTCGGTAAATGAAGCCCGAGGCTTCAGACAGAGCATCTCAGCCTTGTATATCCCCCTTAACATATTGAAAGAGAGAGAAAATATCAAAATCATCAGATATGCAAAGGATCAAGTAAGGATGGGGGTTTTTGATATTCTTTATTCCATTTCCCATTTTATCGCAATTTCCTATAGCAATAAGGCTTATGAGATCAGCTGGGCAATGTACATCTTTCTTTCCCCCAACCCCATATCTTCTTTCCCCCATTAGCCAATCTCAACAGAATTTGATATAGAAAGTAAAGTTCTTCAGAGTTAATTAAATACTTACATGATTTATAAAAAACAGTGGCCAGGAAGCAGAGAGTGTGGTTTGGACCTTCCCAAGTTGACCTCACATCATTTTGCACGTGTCATCCAATTTCTAGAATATTACTTGGCTTTCAAATACTCAAGGTGGAGGAAAAAGTTGTAAGGGTAAAGAAAGGGGAAGCATAGTGCTTTAGTGAGTACATGTGGGGCCACAATTCTCATTATATGCAACAGCCACTGTTTGTCATTGTGGGAAAGGCAGGAGCCCTCTTGGCCACACTCAGATAGCATGCTGAGGGCAGGCAGTAAAGTGAAGAGGGCAGGGTTATGCAGTGCCAAAAAAGAGTGAAATAAACCCCAGGAAACCTCATGTAGCTATGTAACTGCAGCCACACCAGTGAGACCATGCTCCTCCTGAGTAGCACAGCTTATGGGCCAGATAAGGACTAACCAAATGCTAGTCTAAAGATATGAAGCCTGACTGAACATGATCTGCAAAAGGACACTGGATGTTAGGGATATATCATCCAGGAAATGTCTAAATATAACTTTACATGAAATGAACACAATGTGCTGACAATAACTGTCATAAATGTGCGACCTTAGGATAAGGATGAAAAATTAATCAATTAAAAATGTATAATAGGAGATAGCAGCCACGGAGGAAGTGCACAGCACAGTGCAAAGTGCTAAGTGAGTACCAGGAAGGAGTAGCTGTAGCTCAGTTCTTCCGCCATTACTTGTTGTGCCACACAGGCCCTGGTACCTGCTACTGCCCTCCCCCCCAAGAGCTGGAATGAGCCCTATGCTGTCTAGAGCTCCTTAAAAGAGCTGTAGTCCCTGCAGTAAAATGACAGACAGCAGGAAAAAGAGATTCCGTAGCTGGATTATGGGCAGTGAATAAATTGTCAGCAGTGAATGAGGACAATTGGTGGGTCCCATCTGTGGAGCACCACTAGTTCTGGAGAGTCTGTTGTAGTTAATGGAGATGTGAGAGATCTTGAGAGATCACCAGTTGTGTGGGAGTGGGGTGAGGTACCAGCCCTCTTCCCCTGGTGTTCCCCACGTACTGGGAGTTGTTACTGCGTGATCTCAGCCCTCCCATTATTTACGGTTACAACAGCAGCTCACATGGCCCTGCAAAGAGAAGAACAGTGATGTCAAGGGTAAGAGATGGGTTAAAAAAAAGGAGGAAATGACAAGATGATCTCAAGAGAAACCTGAAGCAGCAGCAAAACACAGAAGGTGTAATGTGCAAGGATGGAAAGGAGAAGGAAAGCCAGTCAGCTAAAGGCAGTGGAGCAGCCGTGGAGAGGCAAGGGAGGCAATGTGGCTGCAGAACATGGAAGTCAGAGCACGATATCATTTATGCTTTATGCAGAGAGAACAGTAGATTTGAGTATAATTAACTTAAAAGTCAGTACTGCCCTTTATGTGATATGAACATAGATCTGCAGAGAAACAGGCTTCATTATTTTTCCTGCTTTCAGAATGACCTACTATCAGGGAAAGCCACTCTTCGGCTGGCTCTTGTAAGGTACTGGAGGTGACAACAACTGTCCATTTTGGCAAAAAGGGAAAAGGTTATTTTAAATGTGCTGAGGCAGATGTTGTTTTCTTTTGTTCCTCCAGAAGAAAAAAAGACAAGAGCACACACATGGAGAGCGAGAGGGAAGAGCTGTAGAGACAGAAAACACAGCGGCTGTTGTGGTGCTGACTCTTCCTTGCCATCTCATTGTGAAAGAAAGGGCACAGCGCACGCTCGTATCATTTCCTCTGAGATGATTTGTAACAGCATTTGGCAGTTCAGGGCACAGCTCAGCCTTTCTGAGCACCCTCACAGTACAAAAAAGCAGTCTTGGCTGCCTAATCCAAACAGGGGCACAAGCAGACAGGGAGAGGGAAGAAGGAAAATAAGAGGCCAAACCAGGCTCAATAAATATTTCAACTGAATCGGTTACTTCAGTTTCCCTGACTGCATAATTTTTCCCAGATAAGTAGAAGACACCCATCTGAGTAACTTTGTGATTTCTGGGGTTTGAGGAGAGTCTGAACAGGACAGCCCTGATGGTTAACAAGCTCCCCAGGAATGTGTCCTCCTCACCTTCTGCCACTACAGACCCCGAATGGGCAGAAGCCCCACACATTCATCATTTTATCCTTTATAATGACCTTCTAGTTTGCCACATGAATTTAACTGAACTCTGAGCCTGTGACAATAAGCCTTTTTCTCCAACTAATTCCATGGATTTTTAATACTTCAATTACTTCTATTTTTCAAAAAAAATCTTGTATGAGGGACTGAGTTCAACCCTGTGTAACCCCAAATACCTTAAAGGTGTTGATTTCCACATTTTCACCCTGCTTTGATAAACCAAAATCAATCCTGCTTTAATTTAATGTAGCTACTGTCACAACTGCCACAGTTCGGGAGATTCTGCATGTCCTCAGCTCCTATCCGTGCTGTAGGGATGGTGGGGAGGGTGGCCATGGCACTGCTGGGAAGCTGATTCAGCCGTCACACTCTAATCCGCTGCAGTGTGCAAGCTCCCTAAGAGTGGTCACCTCCTGTAGTACAAGCTCTCCTTGAGCTGGGCTGCAGCAGGGCCCCCATGGCAGGTGCTGGGAGGGGAGCAAGAATCATACATATCCTGCTTCCATGATTTCACAGGGGCTTGGAAGGGACCTCACAGAGATACTGCTCTGGCTGGTACCACAACCATCCCTAGCTACAACAGTTCTCCCCCATGAGTGGAGGGATGAGCACCGTGCTCGGTGCATGAGCGAATGAATTGGGAGAGTAACCCTGAAACACTGAGGAAGAGATTGCAAGGCCCCAGGGTAAAAAGCAGGCTGCTACTGCCAGCTGCCCCAGGCAGAAAATGAACAGGCAGACCCTCCCTGTGCCATCCTGGCAGCAGTGGCCCCTGTGCAGCACAGCTCCCGTCTGTGTCCTGCAGCACAGTTGTCTAGGCACTAATGCAGGAGAGAAACCAGTATTGGCTCTTCCAGCCCCTGGAGAGGGTCTGAACCACAGGGCTGCTCACAAGGCTACTGTGGCTGTGCTGGATCAGAGCCTTTGGCCCAGCACAAGGAGAGACAGGAAAGACATGGCAGAGCAAAGGAGTCCCTTCATGGTTGATTTGCAAGAGAGCACAGCTATGAGTACATTGAAGGTAGGTCACATCCCATCACCTGCTGCCTCTGTGGAGAGATGCATGGGCATGGTCTTAGCATCATGCTAAGATGCTAAGGTTTTAGAGCTGGAGTGCCTCTACACAAATACACAAACTTCAGCTACTGAATGAATTTTCATTTTGAAACCCAAGACACTTCGTTGGGTTAGGTTTTAGCTACAGAGGGATTTTCAAGATTGTTTTCCACTTACCTGGGTACGGATCCGTCCCTTGCTGCACAATGGTTGTACCATCACCAAAGCAAGCTCCCACTTTCCATGCCTGGTGTGTATGTTTGTGGCATTTTGTTCATTGTGTCGCACAAAAGGCTGAGGGTCCCAGCTGTTAGTTCCTGTCTCTCTGCATTTTAATGGACTCTCTCAGTTCCATCTCAGCTGTGGCAGCAGAAATACTGTAAAAGTACAAATACAAGTACAAAATAAGTTGTTAAAATATTGACCCTGAAATAGAGTGAAGTAAAGAGAGTCTCCTGAGAAAGCCTCCTCTGCTGCATTTTATTAAAGAAAAATAACTTGGAGACACCAGAGAGTCAAGTATTTTCTCAGGCCCCAGTGAAGAGATTTGATTTTTATTCTTCTCTTGCTGCTACTCCCTTTATTTTCCTGTGAAGGAAGGAGGACAAAAATACCTTCCTGGATTGGCTGTAGGGTCCTGTTCAGACCTTGGACCAGGGTCCAGGTGAAGGAGCTGACAACTGAGGGTGCTGCAGGGTTGGAGAGAAAGGACAGGAGCAAAGCAAGCTGGACAGGCTTTCCACATCATGCAGTAACCCACTGACGTGAAGTGATCTGAAAGACTGACAAACCCAAGATATTTTACACATCTTAACTTTATGCCAACAAAACTGGAACGAAGCTAAACAGATAATTGTCCCCACTCCCTGTAAGCTGTCATGAACTAAATTGGTTTGGTCTTTGCTTTGGGACCATCTCTTTTTATTTTTTAATAACCCAGGCATTGCTTCAAGAGAAACATTGGGAGCTGAAGGACTATAAAGCTGAGGAATACAAGTAGCCAAAGAGCACACTGGTCCAAGAACGAAACCAACAGCCCTTGACAAAAAAAAATCATTACTGAAGTAGAGCTTAATCTTAATTGGGGTTTTTTAAATGCAGTTTTTTAAAGGTATTGAGCCCAAGAATTAACTGAGTGTTATTTAGAGTCTGAAGGGTACTGGTCTCTAGATTCTCACCAAGCCCCCAAAGATGATGTGTGTGATACTGGGAGTCTAACTGCAAACACTCACAGAAGGACACCACTCTTTTTCAGTTCACAGGGCAATTTCTTGCCCTTCTGTAGAAATATCCATTTTAAGTCTCTTTGCTTCCAACCCCTCTAGCAGCCCTTAGTCCCATTCCTATATTCCTAGCACTTGGAGGATCTCTTTGAGGAATGCAATGACAGGAGAAAGGGGTCCCTTGCAAGGTCATCTAATCCATCGGGTTATCTGATTCGATTAATGAGGATCAGCTCTACCTTACAGATGTAAAAACCTCAGGAATCTTCCAGACCGAAAGCTATTTAGTCACTAAGCCAAGGTGAGAGGATTGTCAAGTGTTCCTGGAGGATGACTTCAGCAGAGAAAATCTGTACCCCGAAGAGAGCTGCTAGAGCCAGATGTAGGAGCAAAAACACACACAATGAGGCATCCTGTAATTTCCCTGCCACTGCAACAGTCACTGGGGATATAGCACCCATGCAGTTTAAGGCAGCTTTCCAGAGCTGCTGCATGCTAAATGAACCGTCAGGATCTCAGCTGTTAGTCTCTCACCTTGTACCAGCATTTCTATCAGCACATCAACAAATATGGACATAGAGCAGCATGATGGCTCCTCAGGACCCAATAGATGAGCATGAAATGCAAGCAGCAGGGCAACCTGCATGAAAATTCCAAGCCTTCTCAGAAATGCATTCCAGCCCAAAGAGAACAAAAATCAGGCAACTCTGAGAACTTCAGGTACATTAGCACACCGACACAAAGGACGGATAATCTGCAGTTTAACTTTAGAAGGTTACTTTGGAGAAATTATATTATATTGTGCTGCATTAGGGATGTTCAGAATGGTGAAGTGAGGTTTGTTCTGTTGCTTTATGAAATAAGGGGTCATTAGCATGTTTTTAAAATACACAAACATCAACATAAACAAGAGACCTGAAGTGGGAGACTGGTGTTTGTTCTTCACACATCAGCCAGCCTAACCCAGCCCTTATCTGCAGTTGTCTAGATGGAAAGCAGGGCAGCTGTCTACTTCTTGGTCTTTAGCTTAAAGTAACAGATTTCAAGACAAAGCCCAGGCATGGCTTGTGCCACTGCTTTTCAGAATGGACAGCTGCTTCTGGGTCAGTAAAGCACTTCTTTTTCTCTATCCAAATTACTTATTTCCTAGGTTCTTACTAAACCTTTTTAGCCTTCATACACAAGAATTACAAGAGTTATTTTTATTGAGGTGACAGAATAAACATCCCCAGAACAGCTGGGGAGCCCATGCTCCTATGAACATTGGAACATTGGTTTCCATGGGCCAGTATGGCCTGAGACTTTGCAAACAATATCTGGAGAAGCTGAGACACATGCTGCAAAAGAGCAGCTTTCCTCCTGGACGTGTAGTGTTTCCACGAAAAGGATGTTCTGTTCTCTGCCACCTCTAAAAACAAAACTGATTCTGTCATCTCTATGTTTATTTTGCTACGTCTGATATTTTTAAATTGTTTATTAAATACAGTGGTGATTTAACTAAGTGTTTGTAATAGCATGAGATCTGTGCCATTGGCTGGAGCCAAGAGCCAGAAGGCATGCAGAAAACTTCCCCCATCATGCTGCTGTTGCCAAGCCTCCATGGCTTGAAGAAAATCCCTTTCCCATCACCCAGTACTAAGCCTTTTAGTGTGATTCCCCCACTACCAACTGGGATGAAACTGCTATGAGAAGTTGTCTCAGAGTCTGACCTCATGCACAAAGGACCTCACCATAATTGTCAAAATTTGTTTTCCAAAGCATATTGTAACCACAATATAGAAAGAGTTCATGTAAAAATCTCCTCTCCTTGCTGCATTTACCACAATCATAGGGCTCATGCTGCAGCACTATTGCACTGGAAACTATTATAAGGGAAGCTCATTAAATTTCCCCGCAGAAGTCAGCAAACATGAAATGTATACAGCAAAACAATTTCAAGGAAAAATCTTAAAAGATCCCATGTCAGGAAAATGAAAACGCAGGGAGTGCCATCTGGAAACTGAAGGGAAGACTGTGCTTATGCTGTTACAGTGCTAAAACAGATACCAGAAAATATGGAAATTAGCTTTGTAATAATGAAATAAAATAATTGCAAATTAAGTGACTGCTTACACAAAATACACTACACAAAAACAATTACAATATGAAAAAACAAACGGGGAATTATAAATTAAGTCAATTCTTTGCTTAATGCAATTCTTATAAAAAGGACACTTCTCCAGAAAGATACCTTATTCACAGCATGGTTTTTCCTATGTATCAAGCCATAGAATAAGAATGAAAGTTCAAGTAATGCTCCATATATCACATTCACTGCTAAATGTGTGGGACTCAAGGCATTCAGCAATACGAACAAGCTACCAGGATGCATTTTATTATGACTATCTCTTTCCATCACCCTCCACAGTCCAAAGTCACTTCTGTAGTGAAGTCAGTGACATTTATGCCCCCCTACCCCATCATTCCCCCAAAACAAAGGCAAACAGCAAGCAGTGGAAACTGTGCCATCTTTCTCTCTGCTGCTACCCTCCTACAGAGAGGACAGGTGGCTGCCTTACCCAGGGGTGCAGTGGGGTTCATCTCTCAGCCAGCTATCTCAGGTGCTCCTCATTAGTCACTCAGCAAAGGTTCATGACTGAGCTGGAAAGCCACATTGACACTGGTCCCTCTGCAAGGCTTGGGGCCACCAATGTGAGATGCACCACGGCAGGGCTAGGGGAGACCAAGAAGAGGTGAGCCAAGGACCACAAGCATGATGATTTTACTGAAAAGGAGTTGAAGAGCCACAATGGGTGGCATCTTGCCCCTATACTTAGGGTTAAGTGCTAGCCTGAGCTACCAGGACTAGAAGTCCTCAGCCACCACTGTAAAGCTGTGCCTGGCTCGTGATGGAATAGTGCCTGGCTAGGAGGCAAGAAAGACTGACCTGAGCTGGAAAGGGAATCTGAACCACTGTGGGGAAGAAACTGTTCTCCAGGAGGCCTGAGCATCAAAGTGGTGGTGGAGAGAAAAGGGAGCAAATGGGGACAGAAGTGACAGGGAACGCATGTGCCAGGTGCCACAGGAAACAAAACAGGAGTCCAGCAGGAGAAACATGTGATAGAGGAAAGGATGGAGGATGCAAAAATTGAGTAAAGGAAGGGTAAATGAATGAAAGTACTTACTCCACTCAAGGAGGAGTCATTGGCCCCTGGAAGACTCCCAGTTGGACAAAGCCCTCCTTCTGTTTCCAAATTCCCCATACAGAAATGTGCACAAGAAATTTTTCCTTCTTCTCAGGAAACAAATCGGGTCATGGCCTGACCATGGGCCATGGGCAAAAGCTACTGAAGCAAAGTCAGCATTGGCACAAGAACAAATGGGTCTGAGCTGGCCACAAAAGTGTTTAAGGTGGCAGTGAGAAGTGTGGGTCTGGGGTGTAAAGGTCAGGAGCTTAATTCAGTATGAAGTGGAGCTTGATGCATTCATTAGAGGGATTATATAGTGCCATCACCTGTGAAGACAGGCAACTTGTTTCAACAGTTCCAAAGACCCCCAGCTTTGTTCCCAAATCCCACTGTGCTTTCTGTGCCTTGCTTTTGCCAACCTCTTGCACTTTCATGAACCCAGGATCACCACACTTCGAGAATAAGAGATAAAGGCACAAAACAAATTTGGAAGCTATTAATGTAATGGCATACATATTTATACCCCTAGACAGATAAGACCAACTTTTTCACCCAATCAAGGGTTGCAAGAGCACATACAGATCCATCCCAAAATAACGCTTTCTGTATATTTCAGGAATGACCCTTAACTGTACTTAGGATGAGGAATTTGCCTTCATGTGATGAGCCTGACCTCATCATCTACAAAGGGAGAGGCTGTGAGCAACCAGATGCTCCTCTCATCTGCAAGGTCTGAATCACCAGTATATTTCATATATTTAAAGTACTGATCTGGGACCCATTGCCGTAATGTCTACATGCCTCGTAGTCTGCTTAAAAATAAACAAATATCAGTTACTCAAGTGGGTGACTCATAATCAAATCATACATGAGCCCCTCTGAGTGTGAGCAGGTTGGCTGGTTAATTAATGTGAAGGCTGACTAACAGTCAGTCCTAACACTATCCTCAAACTACCACCAAACCACTTCAATCAGTATGTGTAAAATGGCCAAAGCGCATAAAGCTGGTAACTAACCTCCCCTTCCCTCTTATATCATGTGCTAGAAAAAATTCCCTGTTCTCAGATCAGAATTCATGCCTATTGACAAGAAACACTCATAGAGCAATTTCTGCCCCACATTCATAATGAGGGCAGAGGAGCAGATTTTAATCATAGCACCAGCAAAACCCCTTCACCAAACCATGAGCCCAGCATAAAATTCAATCCACTCTTAGATACTTGCTGTGATGCTCATGTAGCCTGCTGTTGATATTTCTAATATCTTAACCTCACACTCCTTCCTGAGCTTATGAGAAATATTGTTTTACATAACAAATATTTCAAAATAAAAGTATTTTTTAAAGAGCAGAACTCTTTGGGATCTGACAAGTGGTGTATTTCTTAGTTTAGTTCTTTGTTTTCAAAAACTGCCCACATATAGGTACATACACATGAGAATAAAAAAATATATATATACACACAGATACATATGGACTATAAGGGACCATATGGAACTCTTTTTGCCAAGCCAGACTCAGCAGGAGCTTTGCTGGCAAGCGCAGGAACATTTGCTGTCCTTTGAATCTGTAGCAGCCCTCTCACTGTCTAATGTCAGCAACATTAGTTTAGTTATCATCCAAAAACACAGAAAAAAAAAAAGATCTGAGCTCAATTTCCTTAAGAAAGCCACCATACTCAATCATTCCAAGAACAATAAAGCTCACCTTCTAAAATTAAAATAAATAAATAAAGATACCAGATCTTGTGGCATTTCTCTATGAAGTGCTAAGACTGACCACCTTTAACACATTTGAAGTTTAAGCCCATGTTATATTCCACATGCTGGGTGGAATTCCTCTGGGCTGGAGAGGGAAGGAAGGGGGATCCTGACAGACACTTCTCATCTATAGTCAGCAGCTATAATTGCACTTTCCTTTAGCTGGCTCTAGCATTTTCCAGACTAAACCCCACTGTTCTCATGCAGGGAAAATTCTTTGGAAGTCAATACAGAACTGCTGCTCCCAAGTCAGTGAGAATTGACTTTTTCTGTCTGTCTGCAGGTGCTGGCCACAGTTGCTTTTTGACATCCCTGCATTACACCGGCTTTGTGTGTACAAATGAGTGAAGCTGCTCCCCAGTAACTGACTTGAAGAGACTTATTACTACTGACAGCTGCAGGAACTTTCCTTTTGCTCAGGAGATAAAAATGTGTGGTTTGGAGCCAAAGAATCAGACAGTCAGAGTAAAACACATTGAAGCTGATGGGGAAACTCCTACCAACTTCAATGGGATCAGAAATTCATCCCTTCTCCTGGTGGCTAATGGGTATATGCGGTCATGCCTCTTGGTTTTGTGGCTTCTCTACAGCTCGTACCCCAGAGGTCTGCTCTGCAGCCCTGCAGTACACTCGCAGCAACATCAGGTACAAGATCAGAGTACACATCACAAAGTGGTCTCGTGTCTACATCAATCCCTGTGTTCTTCTGTACAGAAATATATGCTGGCCAATGTCATCTAATGAGTGAGAAAAGCATCTGCTCTCATAACCACTTTCACTGGCTCCATGAAGCTGAACTGAAATGACTCTTTAGGGCTAAATGCACACATACAATACTTCTCTTGGTGCTGTTACTTGAGTTTTCTATCAGCATTCCAAAATGTGTGAAAACAGAGATGATTCAGGTTTTCACCTTACTTTATTGACTATTTCAGACTGCTGCTCACCAGAGCCTGTGTAATTATCTAAGTGAGATAATACAACACAGTTTGAGCCACAGGACTTCATCAGTGAATGAGCTGTGCTTATTGTAGCATGAAAAATAGTGTTAAATTAAGCAGGGTTTTCTTCTAAGTTATCCTTCAAAAGTTGAGGTGGTTTTTTTTTTGGTTTTTTGGGGTTTGTTTTTGTTTTGTTTTGTTTTGGTTTTTTTTGTAGGAGTTATGAAAGTACATGAAAACAAATGGAAAATGTGCTGTAGAGGCAAACACAATGCTCAACACAAAAGCCAGCCTTAAGGAAGAAAAAATTCCCAGCATTGTTTTGCACGGGTTTTGTTTCAGGGAAAATAACATGAATAGCACGAATAGGCAGTTCTCTGACCTGACAAAGGCAAGAAAATCTTCGTGTTGTGGGGTTTTCCCTTTGTTTTAAGGTGCTTGTGAAATTCATGGGATATTTTCATCCTGATGTTGGGAAAGTGGTAAAAAAATACAAAAAATTTCATAAGCTACAGCTGACCCTTTTCTCTCCACTGAATGCTTTTCTGGATATATAATTGCAATTTCCTTTTGAGCTTCCTTCCTACTCTAGAAAACAGCTACCCAGAGCTACAAGGGGAAGCAAAATAGCTGATTTTACACAAAAGCAGCAGCAAAACTCGTTATTTAAAGTATACCCTCAAATTTATCCAGTGAACACTCCAGAAAAATTGAGACATTGTAATTATTTTGAGTAAAAGTAGAGTGATGCTGTAATTGGTATCATAGTTTCAGCGTTACCAAACCTGCCAGTTTGCACTGGGGATCTGAGCATTCTTTATCTCTATGTAATGGGGTTTTCTCATTTAATGAAGGTACATATAGCTCCCCCTGCCATCAAGCTGTGGCCTTTTCTACTTCTGTTAAGGCAAGAAGAAGGTGAAAAAAAAATCAGAAACCCCCTGGCGCAGAAACAAAGGATGACTTTAAAAGACATTCAAACTACAAGTTTTATTTCTGTCTGAAATATGTCATTCCTGCCGATGTACTGTGTGCTGTGACATTACCCTGTAGCAAAGTGAATTCTGCCATGAATCTTACGAAAGGAAAATAGTTTCTATTGTAACTCCCACCTCAGGGCTTGTGTCTAGATTTGTTTTTTGAATTGAGGGGATTTTTGTTACTTTAAAGTTCCTATGTGAAAAATACCTGGAGGTTTTGTGTTGGTTTGTTGGCTTGGGTTTTGGTGTTTCGGTTTTTGGTTTTTTATTTTTCCCTTAATTTCAGCTTCTAGAAAGGAATTAATCCTTTTGCTTGGCTGAGATCCTGTGGTGGGGTAAGAAGCCATCCTGAGGGTGACCCCTTCCTTTAGGTTCCCTAAGACCATGGGGTAAGAACTCCCTCCCCTTCTCCCTGTCACCAGAAGCTCAGAGGTGGTGCTTCCATGTGAGTACCTCGTCTGTTCCTGCAGGATCCCAAGGACATGGACGTGGTCACTCTCTCCTTTGTATCCTGCAGCAAGCACAGAAACAAGTTGTATCTTCAAAGTCTGCAGAAGTGAGCACACTTCTGCAGAAGATACATATGGTTACAGTATACCCATGTAGTGCAAGCATGCTCTAGACTGTTCTAGCTCACAGAGATCAGATTTTGCTACAAGTAGAAGCACTCCCTGATGCTACATATTGGTGTTTTAACCAGGTCAGAAGCAGGATCTGACGTCCATGAAGAGCTCAGAATTCAGAGCGCTTAGCAAAGGCTTTTTTCATGGTTCCAGTAAGGAGCTTAGAACATCCTGTGAAAGGCTCAATGTTCAGTTGGAAAACACTAACCAGTGTTGTCCTTCAGGGATTGGTGTTGGGACTGATCTTGTTCAACATCTTTGTCAGCAACATGGACAGTGGGATTGAGTGCGCCCTCAGCAAGTTTGCCGATGACACCAAGCTGTGTGGTTCGGTTGGTACACAGGAGGGAAGGGATGCCATCCAGAGGGACCTTGACACACTTGTGAGGTGGGCTGATGCCAACCTGATGAAGTTTAACCATGCCAAGTGCAAGGTCCTACACCTGGGTCGGAGCAATCCCAGGCACAGCTACAGGTTGGGCAGAGAAGAGATTCAGAGCAGCCCTGCAGAGAAGGACTTGGGGGTGTTGGTCGATGAGAAGATGAACATGAGCCAGCTTCAGTGTGCGCTCGCAGCCCAGAAAGCCAACCGTATCCTGGGCTGCATCAAGCTGCATCAAAAGGAGCATGACCAGCAGGTCCAAGGAAGTGATCCTGCCCCTCTAACTCTGCTCTCGTGAGACCTCACTTGGAGTACTGTGTGCAGTTCTGGTGTCCTCAACATAAAAAGGACATGGAACTGTTGGAACAAGTCCAGAGGAGGGCCATGAGGATGATCAGGGGCTGGAGCACCTCCCGTATGAAGACAGGCTGAGAAAGTTGGGGCTGTTCAGCCTGGAGAAGAGAAGGCTGCATGGAGACCTCGGAGCAGCCTTCCAGTATCTGAGGGGGCCTATAAGGATGCTGGGGAGGGACTATTGATCAGGGACTGTAGTGATAGAAAGAGGGGTAACAGGTTCAAACTTAAACAGGGGAAGTTTAGATTGGATATAAGGAAGAAATTCTTTACTGAGAGGGTGGTGAGGCACTGGAATGCATTGCCCAGGGAGGTTGTGAATGCTCCATCCTTGGTGGTGTTCAAGGCCAGGTTGGATGAAGCCTTGGGTGACATGGTTTAGTGTGAGGTGTCCCTGCCCATGGCAGGGGGGTTGGAACTAGATGATCTTAAGGTCCTTTCCAACCCTAATTATTCTATGATTCTATGACATGTGCCACCTGGAATTTCTTACTGCAAGAACTTTTCCTGTGTGCAGAACAAGAGCACAGCATTGCAAAATGTGTTGTCACACACCTTGAATGGGACAGCTCTGTGTGGGCACAGAACCATCTCTATTTTTTCCCTGCTAGCCCACTAATTTCAGGGGAACTGTTCACAACTGAGATAGGGACTCCCATTCAGAGTTGTGCAAGTGGTAATGTCCAGCAAAGGCTGGAGTGGTGAGATAGAGACAATCAGGCTCCAAACCACCACCACAGGACATCTTGGAGCTTCTCTGACAAAACCCTTGGTCTCTGTGGCTTAGCCATTCTCATGAAGATAAAACTACTCCTTTCCCGCTTGCACTTGTCTAGTTCTCGCAGTGACTGCAGAGGTTCAAAAAGCATGCAGGGGAGCAGAAGCACCCCAAAAAACTGGGCTTTGGAGTTTGTTGTTTTTTCTTGAGGGGGAGGAGGGGGGCTGGTAACAGAAATGCAGATAAATTTGCAAGTGGTTGATTCATGTTTTTAAAAGGATATGTTTTCCTTCCTGAGCATCCCCACCTTACCCAGCTACAGATCGCATCTCCCTGCAAACACCCTTACAGAAATGCAGCTTATTGCAATGTCCTTTGGTTGGAATATCACAGACTGGCTCTTGAGAGAGAGCAAATAATGCCAGCAAAGTCGTTTTCAAGTGATATGACTGCATCAGCACTGGGACATTTGCCAGCACAGCTATTTTTTGGCAAGAGAAGGGTAAAAAGCCAGTGCTCTGACCAATATAATGAAGCTGGCAAAACAGAAGCATGGGCCGTGGCATCTTTGATAGCATCTGTCTCCTCTGTCCCCTTTGCCAGCCGCACTTTCTCCCACTACCACCACTTACATACACAGTTTCAGGTCATGCCCAGGAAGGGAAGGGATGTGCTGCTATCTCCTAATGAGGATTAAACCAAAATGTCACATACACAAGTCCAGAGGACTTGTGGGAGATGCAGTCTGCATGCTGCAAGTCACTTCAGCCACTCATCACCTCACTGAGCCGCTTACCTGACAGCATCTCCTCAGATCTCCTCACTAACTATGAAGCTTTTATTCCAAAGGAAAATGCTTTGAATGATCTTTGTGCAGAAAAAGATATGTCGGTGATGAGAGCTGCAGTGCTGAAGTTTGATCTGTGGGGCACTGCTGAAAGGAGCAAAGAGCCAAAAGCATAGCTGCAGCCTGTTCACTTTAATGAGCAATGAACTTCATGGGGGAGTTGGGACTAGTTTCATCAATAGGGTTATTAAGCACAGCTCATTTGCCCTCCCACCTTCCAACTATGAAAAAAGGAGAGAAGTTCAATACCCAACCCTACACTAGTGCAACTGCAAAACTACAGTTTAAAAAGAGCTCAAAAAGGGGAAGCTGGAGGCTGGTTTAGCAGCAGCCTTGGTCCAGCCTTGCTGCAGTGGCCCAGGTGGGCTCTCCTGGGCAGGGACACGCTGGCAGCATTACAGCTTTGATCACGATACTTTGGCACAGCAGAGCACTGAGGGAGACTTGGCACAGCCCAGGTGCAACTTCCAGTGCCTCTGCAGGCTCGCACCTTGGCTTTCATTTTAGCAAACAGCGCGTGGTGCAGTCTGACAGTGCCTGGAAGGAGGCTGTGTCGTAGCTACACATGCACACAAACAAACTGAGGAACTGATAGGAAAAACAAAGTCTATGCAGCCACATCTCTGCTGACAAGCAGGTAAATCCTGATGACAGACTCTAATCCTTCTTGTTAACATACCTAAATTTCTTCCTTTAGCAAGCTGATGCAATTTGGGCAAAATACCACAGTCAAAATATAAGCTGGCAGGCATAGTAAATTGAAAAGGCTTTAAATAACGTTGATCCAATTCCTAGCTTCAAAGGTTATAGCTTACAAACAACATAACATGTAACAACTCTGTGTATTGATTTCATTAAAGAATAGCACTGGGTGGGGGGAGATTTCTCTGAATAGCAGCTTTTAGGAGAATCACTTTATAGTCCGTGGTATCTGATATGATAAAAATACAGTGCTGGCAATCAAGACCAAAGGGAGAAAAAGCTGAATCAGAGGCCCCTGGGATGCAGTGCCAGTCTCTGCTGCAAGGGTGTGGGAATCCTGCAGCAAATTTTACTAATTCTCCTCCAGCCCTGCAGTAGCAGCATGTGACTGCAATCCCCTGGCCCCGGGCTGCCCTGCGTCCCCAGGAGCCACCGCTCGCATCCTTCACGGCAAGACACAGCATCAATCCCTCTAAGCAGCGCTTCTGCTCCAGCTGGTCCGTTTCTGCTGCAGAATAAAACGTTGCTAGGGCAGGCAGGAATATTTTGGGTAGGGGCTAGAGCTGCACTGGCAGTATTTCCAGGATAAGTAGACCAGGCTATCTCCTGGCAAAGTGGGCTGAGTGCAGGTCATCTGCAAAAGTGAATTTCTGACAGATAAACATACCCACCCTCTCCTCTGCTCCCCATGCCCTGAACAAGCCCTAGGAGGCAAAAGGCTGCTCAGGGCACATCCAAGGCACTTATTCCATTACAATTCTCTCAAGTACCTACTGCATCTCATCACCCCTCCAGCCAGTGCAGCTCTGCGGGGTGAGACCAGAGCCTGGCTTCCAGCAAGATACAAGGGAAAAGCCTCAGATTTGTCAAACTCTCTCCCGCTGAGAGCAGCATGGACTGCATCAGGATCCGGCAGGGCAGCGGTTTAACCTTGCCATTAAGTTTTCATCAGGCAATGCCATTGCCCCTGCCAGGGTGGAGCCCAGTTAATTGGGCTTGTGACCTCCCCCTTCCCGCTCCTCTCATTCAGAGCAGGCTCAGAAGAGCGCAGACGTTGCCAGCCAGAAGCATGCTATTAGTAGTAATAGTAGTGGCACTGTTATTATTAGCTAGTCTTTTATTTATTCTTTAGGAAGTTACACTGCTAGACTGCAGACCTGCCTGTAATGCTTTTCTAAGGGGGTGGGGGGGTGGGGGGGTGGGGTGGGAAGGGCAGACTCCCCGGCACCAAACCCATCATTAATCTATTTTGAAAACAAGATCGTGTTTTCCAAATATTGCTGCATGACTCGCTCCTGTTCTGCCAACACATTTTTATGGTGGTTTGGGATTTTTAGGGGGTTTCTTCGTGGTGGGAGGAGGAGTTTCACAACTGATAAGCATACTAGTGAGCTTCACAGCGAGCCAGAAGAGTCTGTGCCCTCACTGGGGAGTGCTTAGCAAGTAAAGTCCTTCTGCATCAGGTGGGGATTGAGTCCCCAGAAAGCCTTCTCCAAGGGTGCTGGTAATCCATTCCAGCTGGAGGATGTGCACATTTCAATAGCAACAATATCTGAAGGCAACAGCGTCACCGGCCATGCATGCAGGATGTTTGCTTGGGTGCATGCCTCAGGAGCATGGTTAACCCACCCTTTGCAAAAGCTAGCGTGATGATAGCCCAGCAAAACGTGAGGCCAGATTCTCTGCTGCTGCTCTGCAAGCTGAGCTCTAACTGCCCCATACCTGGGGAATCCTGGGCAAAAGAAAACAAAAGTGAGGTGAGAAGTCAGGTAGCTGGTAAAGTCACACAGCTGAGGAAACTGAGGCAGGACAAGCTTCAGTTGGGAATCAGTTCACTGACACCAAAAAGCTTATTCTGCAGGTCTCATCTGCTCCTGAGACTAGGACAATCCTGTCAGTAAGAACTCAATGTGCTACTTCTGAATATTGCAGAAAGTCCCAGTTACTGCAGGGAAAGGAGTCTTCCACCAGGACAGAGCCAGGCTGGCTCAGGGGAATGTGAGCATGCTGCAAAATGTATTTCATGGAGAGGCTGTTGGGTGCCTTGCTCATTTAAAACAGCATTGTGCTTATTCATCTTTGTGCAATGTCCCCTGTGATTGCACACAGCTACTTGCAATACTGGGGAAGTTAGGAGAAATTCAATTATATTGATTTACAGAAGAAAGAGACAATAACAAATGTAATGGGTAGTTGCTATTCCATATTTTATAGTAAGCCATTAAGACTTTGGTTTCTAATATCCTCTACCTTTAGAATGAAATTAAAACAATCATTTTCAGGATGAGGCACTTCTCCACACAAAGCCTGGAGCTGCCAGCAAACCTAGTGTTGACACACATAAATCAAGACCTCCTCAAATCTGGGTGCATTCAGATACTTGCTGGAAATCAGCTGAAGAAGGATCCTCTCAGAAAAGGTGCTCTTGGTGTAAAATATGCAAGTGGGCATCCCATTCATTGTGCAAACCTGGTTCCAGACTGGATAAACAGACAGTAGGAAACTGAATCTGAAGAGCCTTCTATTTAACATCCATGCTTTGAAGATCCACCTTCTAACTATGTAGGGCATCACAGTCTAGAGCAGGGGAATAAAAACCTCAAAGTATTAAGCTAAAGCGAGCAGTGAATTGTACTGGTCTGTAGCATGTTCCAGGTACCAATGACCAAAACCTGCCTGATTTAGGGGAGAGTTAGGGAAAAAAAAAAAAAAAAAAAAAAGACAGATCTTCGACAGGGGTAACAAAATCAGCCATCCAGACTTGAGATTACCAGCTAAGAAAACCCTGCCATCTCCCACTGCTGGGTACACATATCACAAGTGACAGCTTAATGTGCTGCTGCTCTGCTGCTAGGTGTACAGCTCCACTTCCACAAGGAATAAAGCCCTGAGCCTCTCCTAACCAGGCTTCCCTTCTCTGGCTCACCCTTCTTTAGTGGTCAAAGTACCACGATGACCCAGATGGAAAACAAAGTGCACTCAATTCCCCAAATCTCTTCCTTTCAGCAAGTAAAATGTGAAACCGCCTTGTTTATAATTATGTTGCTAGCAGAGGAGTTTGCCCCCCAGTATTGAGATTCTGCTGGGCACAACACAACCAGGCAGCTGCTCTTTCTAACACAGATTGAAAATGCCTGCTCTTTATTATGGACAAGGGCTAAAAAGCTGCTGAGACACATTTCAGCATCTTAATATTGCTCTGAATAAAAACACAATAGGCTAAAACTCTGGTTTCTTGAGGTAGAGCATTTTTATATTAATTGTGGTTTAGGAGCCCTGCTCAGTAGCTGAATGAGTGACCATTTGTTTGCAGCATCTTATGCTACCACTGCATGCATTTTATGGCAATTTAGCAGAGTATTTATAGCTGAGGTTAATAATTTCCCTGCAGTTTTTCTTAGCTCCTTGCCATTATTTGACACCTTGAATGGCTCCTGCCCACCCACCACCTTGACCAAGCAGCAGTGTGCTGCCAGAACAGCAGAGATACCTCTTTCAGCACACTCCTTTCTCAGCTGAGTGATGGGAGCAACTTTTGCCTTCTTAAATTATGGCCCCCTGTTCCAAGAAATCAGTCTCAGTCATACATTATCTTTCTAACTTCATCAATGATGAAGGCTTCCCAAAAGTGCCCCCCTCCACCCTGAAACACCAGGGAAGCCTGTGCTCCCCCTGCACAGAGACAGGCTGCCTGGCACCCCTCCAGGTGATGGTTGCTTGCTTTTCAAAGCAAGCCACCCACAGCCCAGTCCCAACAGCAGTGGTTTCCCCAGCCCTGGCTTTCTGCATGAAGTCTGGAGGCACATTGTGGTTCAAAAGCATTGATGGCAGAAAGTGGCTACCTGAGCCCTGCACATAGACCCTTCCCAGAGCATCACCTCTGCAGGAAGCCTCCAAGAGAGGTTCTTCTCGTGCTAATGTGAGAAGAGCTGAGAGAGAGGGCATATCCCTCTATCAGGCTCTTCCCTCTGCCCCAGAGCATGGGTTTCACTCCCATTTTGCACCTGTTTGTATAGATGGGAGGATGGATGGATGGATGGATGGATGGATGGATGGATGGATGGATGGATGCTTTAGTGCCTCCACCTCCTCAAGGATGCATTTGCTCAGCTCCTGCAGGGCAGCTCACTGAGGGCTGGCTCTGTCCCAGGCCTGAGCCTGGAGCTCATCCGACAGGTTAATCCAATGCTTTCAAATCATCTTCAGGGACAGAGGGCCTGAGGTTTGGGTGGAGGCCAGGCAGGTGGGATGGGGCTCTGGGGCATCCCCAGGGTGCAGGACTGGGTTGTAAGGGGAAGCAGCAGCTGCGTGCCTTCTCTAGGGAGCAGATAGCTGAGAGATGAGTTTCAGTGCCAGTTTCAAAGGCACACGCTTCTCACAATTAACCCTCTGACCTCCCAGCACACCCTAGGCTAGTCTGTTGCCACTATTCTTGGTGTTTGGGAGGCTAAGGGCATCCTCCTCGAGCTTTACAACAGGACTAAAATGCACAAGCTGTGTCACCAAGCAGGAAGAGGGAGGAAAAGGAGCAATGGGACTGGATGATTTACAGTATCAGATGGGTAAGGCTGGCCTCTGGAGACTGTCCACCCCTGCCCAGGGCAGGGTCAGCCAGAGCAGGTTGCTCAGCTGGGTTTCCTATGTCTCAGCAGGTGAAGATGCTGCATCGGTTCTGTGTGCCCTGTTCCTATGTTTGACCGCTGGTAACATCCAGGAAGGCTGGGATTTAATCTGTCAACATCTGAAAATGTCATCAAAGCTGGGGCAAAGCTGGTCACCTTCACCCGGGTCTCCTCCATTTCTGGCACCCTCTGCAGGGCCCCTGGCCCAGCTCTGCTCCTTGGGAGCTTTCACCACCTCAGAACTATGATCAGCACAGGAGACTCAGGCTCCGAGCTAGACCCATTCCCTTCTCTTTCTTAATCCACACATTTTATAATTCACAGGTTTGAATATTCTACCTTTTTGCCATTTAACCTTTGTCAGCAAAATTAATTTGCAGAGGCAGATTGTGAGCTCTGTGGGACAGAAAACACATTTTTCTACTGTGTTGTACATAGTAACAGTTTCTATGTAATATTCCATAGAAATAAGAGTCTCTATAGGAAGGGCTAAATATAACAGCTCTAATGAAGTTACCTCTGGTCTTAAACATAACATGCTGACTTCCATCCCTCAGGGTTTCAGCACACTCATTGTTCCCCTTCATCTAAAATAGGGGAGTAAGATGGCTGTTTTGCTGTCCTCAGGCAGATTTACCTACCTCCATTTTGGCCTGGGAGCAATTTCAATCCATCCTTCTCTTTCTAAATATCACACAGTGACCCCCAGGAAATGTCATAGCCCTCTTTTCTACCTCCTCCTGCCCAGGCTCCTTCCCAGCTCTGTCCCACCACTCCATGGCCTCCTAGCTCCTGCTGTTGCAAAAGCTCTCTCCCTGCCTTTCTTGCCATTGTTGTCTCTCACCAACCACCAGCACTACCCAAATCTCAGCAGAAAACGAGTCTGCCACTATTACTATTTCTAAAAATGAAGAGATGAAGCTTATGTGAAAGAAAACAAAATCATGCCCCGACATCAGGAAGAACAAAAAACTGATCATTGCCTGGTTAGGTGGAGCAGAATTGAAACTTCCTTCTAAAAGCTCGCAACATAGGAGATCTAAAACTGAGGAAACTTTAATGACCTCAGCCAATCATGTGTATGAATTAGGCTGCTCAGGTTGATTCCTACTTGTGAGTTATATGGCATCACACACAGTGCAGCAGCACAGCCATCCAGGTTAAAAACATGCACAATCACTTCCAGGGTTGCAGACAGCAATGGCAGAAAAGGGATTCCCCCCGCTGCCTGAAGAGCCAGTCGCTTGGATCACTGCACCCTAATGTGTACAATTATTAAATGCCTTTGTTGGGGCCATCTGCTCTGAGAGCTGCAACACAAGGGCAGGGGAAGCTGTCTGCAATAGCTTGTTGTCTCTAGCTGCTTATCTGGAACTCAAGTCACAGTTGGCTGGTGGTCCAGAACTGAGAAGCAGAAGACACCCAAATGAAAGGTACTTAGATTGAGCGCTGTTTTAGCATTTCACTAGCAGGCTGCCTCACTTAAAATCACTCTTAAACCTTCTGTTACACATGCAGAGGGAAAGAGCACTCCAGAAGTTACAGATTCTCTACAGATGCGCAAAAATAAGCAGTTGGTTTAGCTAAATTGTAATTGATACAGTGGGGAGGGGGGGACATGACACAGTATCGCTATTATGCATATCAGGCTCACAGACAGTAAGAATCTGATTTTCCTTCCACACTTACTATCTGCATTCTCTTCCACTGCAGGCAGTGTTTAGAGAACCCAAGTAAGCAAAGAGTACCTGATGACGTGCCACTGCAGATGCAGTGGTGGCACTTGCTATTTGCACAGAATTATCTTTACTGTGTAAAACAGACATCACGCTCTTATAAAACAAACCTGAGACTCCATCTCACACCCCTTCACTACAGTAGGTACACCTACTACAGTTGTACCTATAGAACTCTACCTATTTTGTAGGTAGAATAGGTACACTCATTCGCTGTATCCGAAGGATGTGCTGGACAAACAAGGGGAGAAGTTGCTTTAAAATACCCATTTTGCATTCCCTGTGAAGGCCAGATCCAGCCAATAGCACTCTGTACCACATGCAATGCAATAAGCTGTAGATCATGATTTGACAGAAGTCTTCCCCACAGACTGCCAAGCTGTACAGGAGCTGGTAACAAGAGACTTCACTGCCTCCAGCTAACCTTTATGTGCTCAGGACCTCTGGACCACTATGCATCCCTCTTTCCCATGAAGCAACCATTGCTCCATCCAGGTCATGAAGTCACTCTCTTTGACAGCAGTGACCAACACATCCAGCTGCATCTCAAGTCACTGCCGAAAGCCTCTTGGCTGGGGTGATTATGTGCAGTCCCCGTGGGCTGCAGCCAGGCAGGGTGGAGGCTAATGTCGCTGGTCAGCTGACTGGCTCCTGGCCAGTACTCTAGATAGCAGTGGAGGGTTATCTGCCTCAGGGGATCTCAACTTGGGATATTTCAATCCCAAGTAACAGATCAATTTACTGAGCTCTGCATCTGCTGGGGTCCAAGATGTTCTTTTGAGCACCATGCTGTCATCAGGAGCTGGCCACCCGCCAGCCCCAAGGTCTCCAGGTTGGGGCTACAACTTGATTCCAAAAAAACCAACCCCGAAACCCATGCAACGTCCTCATTTTCTGTTTTACCACTCTAAAATGCTGCGTTTGCTCAAGTGTCTGACTATGCTCAGCCATCACCACCAAGCAGACAGCTCAGCAGCTGTGTCCACCCTGGCACTCATGGTGTGAGCTCAGCTGGAGAGCACAGCCATGCACCAGAGGGACTGCAGGAGAGGTGGGAGAGAGGATCTTCCTTCTGCTTTACTCTCTGTTCTGTCTTTTCTCCGTTTACCACTTTATCACTGCTTTATGTTTTTCTGCTCTTTTGTTCCTCCTCTCTCCTTGATCATGAACCCTCCTTTCGTACCCATCAAAGCCAGGTAGGTCCAGCCCCCAGCACTGAACTGATCTGTGCTTTTTCTCAGGGAAGGAGCATCAGTTCCCCCATGAGGAATTGTCCCTATTCTTTTCACTTCCATTTCCCTCCAGAGCTTTTTCCCCACCAGCCGCAGAAAGCATGAAGTGTCTGGGTGAGGTTACATTTGGAAGCTGCAGGCCGATGCCTACAGTGGTAAAAGAAACAGCTTTTGGCTGGTTTGCTGGAGCAGAGCACTGTGGGTGCCTGAGCTTCAACGCCAAACCCACAAGTCCCCTGTTGGGTGCACAAGCGCAGGGTGCATCACTCTGTTCAGTTGTCTGGGCCCACAGCTCTCCCCTCTCAAACTGGCATCTCGAGGTACATCATCACCTTCTCTGCCCTCCAGCGCTTGCTCAAAATCAAATGGTATTCACAAGGATTCTATTGTAGCACCTATATCCTTCATTCCCACCATCATGCAACAGTGAGCTGAAACTCTTCAGATCCAGTTTATCACAAGATTTTCTTTCACTAAATCCATGCTAGAAACCCCTCATGTTATCTCGAGACTTGGCATTAATCCAGCATGCAGCCACCAACAAATTCAGATTCGTTGCTAACAAACATGAGGAAATGCTTGGCCGCTGGTGCATCCACGACCTTGTTTCAGGCATCATGAGGAATTACTGTTTTCCCCTTACTTGCTGCCTTCTCTTCCATTCCCCATGATGTGAAACAATTAATCATGGAAGGGGGGAAAGTGCTCTTCTTCAGTCCCAGAGAGGGGAAGAAAGCTGCTGCAGGACACTTCTAGCCCAAGTAAAAGGCATCAGGATAACAGCCTGGCACCAAGTCATTCTACAAAAAAATTAGCAATGATCTCCACTGCAACACGAACTGGAGCTGGCTGTATATTTGTCAGGGTTTTGGCATGTGTGGGTTGGGGTTGGTTGGGTTCTTTTGCTTTTATATTAATTAATTTAGAAATGGAATGCAGAGGTGCCTCTTGTATAGTGGCTCAGCTCAGAAAGTGTTGATTTGCAGTTTTTGTGAGGGTTTAGTGCTCCTCTTGCTTTCAGTGTAGCAGCCTGTTTCTAGACCACGGACATACCAGTTTGCTTCCTTTTTGCTAGTTTGTGAAGAATATGTATCAGATTTTTTATATATATATATATATATATATACACATCTGTTTGTTTATTTTCCATGTTTGTATTTCAGACCTTCTTTTCATCCTCTCCAGGCATCCTTACTGACAGACTGATAAATTCTACAGCATCTCTTTCCTGTGGATTTGGAGGGCTGCAGCTATCTGTTCAAATGTTCAGACTAATCCATTTTTTCACTGCACATAATAGGGGAAGGTAGGAAAAAGCACCGTAAACCACAACGGGTGATGAGGCAGGGGAACAGCATGTACACAGCATGCTCTGTAGCGGCTCTGGAATGACACTGTACCTGTTTCTGAGAGCTTAATTTGTCGTTTCAGGATTTTGTATAGCAGAGGATCCAGCTGCAAGCTTGAATCATTGTGTTCCCATCAGGGCAGCTCACAGAATTCATGTAGGAAGTAAACCATATACCAGCACTGCAAGGTGTATTGCTTTCAGTATGCCAGGTAAGAAGTGGCTTGCAAAAAAGGGGGGTTTCAAAACAAGAGTGTGCCTGTAGTTCTGGAAACACAGAATCAGGGCTGAGGTTCTTAAGTCAATAGTAATCCCCTGGTCTTCTCAAGCATCTAAATATCTCAGGATGCCACAAGTTCATCTCCTCTCCCAGAGGCAGTGATTCCTTAGTTACTCCTGTGCTGTAGTTTGGGGCCAGACAAAGGAAAGCCACACTGGATTTGCAGGCAGGATTTGCATCAGTGATGTATTACAGCTGCAAAGCTCAATGCTCTGGGCAAGACCAAGGCAATGAGACTTACTAAAATTGCTGCTTTTCCTCAAAGAAAAAAAGTAATCTCCTACCTTTATCACAGGAAAGTTACCCACTGACACATGGAGCTTTGAGAGCACAGAGCATCAAGTGGATAGAACTGACAGGGGTAAAGGAGAAACGAGATATGAAATTAAATCACGTATTGTAACACTTGCCTCTTGCCTGCGAGAATTTGGAATTAAGAGACAGGAAGGTGCCTGGCACCAGAAATACCATCAAAAAAGGCTTATGCAAGATTTTATTTTTATGAAGACATGCTCAAAAGGAAGACAAGCAAAGCATGGCCCTAAAACAAATATGATTTTTCACAGTCAAAAAGATTAGTCGTGCTCAATAGTCTACAGCTAAGTGGGAAGAGCTGGTTATTAGGTGACACTGGAAAAGAAATAAAACACTGCAATCTTACCCAAAAAAATGGAAGGCTATCACTTTCATATAAAGACAGACGCTTCTGAGGCTTGAGATGGGAGATTTACTTGAAACCCACAACTTAATGAAATGCCTAGTTTAAGGCTAGATTGTAAGGGCTGTCAAAGACACAAAGCTGGAAAAAAGCCTGCTAAAAGAGCCCAGTAAGGATTCACCATTGCTGTAGATCACAACCGCAAATCCTGGCCAGAAAACCACATAGGACAAAGCAATAAAATCCCAGCCCCAGGGACCGGGGATGCAGAGCCAGATTTGCAAGACCTGAGAAGAGATTTGCAAAGCTTGGCATATTTGCACAAAGGAGTTTCCATCCAGTGTGGAAGTATGTGTGGGCTTCTGCAACTCTGCAACTTATAAGAACATGATGAGGACCAACAGAAACATACCTTGAAAGAAATCCCAAAGGTCCATCAGATGGCCTCAGTACAAAGATGAAATGTGGGTGATTTTCAAAGCCAAGGCACCAGTGGGTGAAACATCAACCTGAGCACAAAGGTCTCTTATAAATGGAACACTTCTGTGAGTGGGTAGATGGAGTTCCAATAAAAGCGTTGAAAAGGAAATATAATTGTGCTCGTTGCTGCACTTGGTTATTGCAGTAGGAAAACAATTTCTGTCATAGGCAGAAGCAAGCTGGATGTCAGAGGAAAACAAAACACTGAGAAGTTTGTTTAAAGTAACAAGTTCATATTTTAAGCTTCAGCATTTGGGCTCATCTCTGCCAACCAGAAGGATGTCCAGTATGGAAACCTGCATCGGCACTGCCTTACCAGGGCTCTTAAGGGAGGAAAAGAGGCACCTCTGGGATGCAGTTCATCTCA
Organism: Psittacula echo; assembly: GCF_963264785.1. Taxonomy (NCBI): domain Eukaryota; kingdom Metazoa; phylum Chordata; class Aves; order Psittaciformes; family Psittacidae; genus Psittacula; species Psittacula echo. The sequence goes on along the minus strand of NC_137739.1, from coordinate 66,734,656 downwards.
GCTAGTTTAGAGATCTAGCTTAGCTCTGGCTTATAAGGAGATCAGTTGCATACTAGATGTGGGTATTTTTCTCCAACAGATAAAAATGGAGGCTTTACAACACAGGTATCTACATGAATGAGCTGGATGGCTGCTGTCCTCTGAGACCAGGGTAGGATTCATCTTACCTCCCTGAAAATTCATAAAATTGGTATCATAGGACAGGAGCTTGTAGAGAAAAAAAAATAAATAAAGAGAAGCAGAACTAAAGAAAAGGGGGGGAAAAAACCCAAACAGACAAAAGAACCCCAACCCAAAATAAAAGCCCAGTTCCCTGCAGTAGGTGAAGGCAATGCAGAAAGTGATCCTTCTAGAGTAAAATGAAAAAGAGACAGAATTAAAAACCCCCTAAGCTAATGTTTCCAAACATACTGAAGGAAGCCAGATTCCAAGGCCAAGGCTGGCACAGGCCTTCTTCTGCTGGGAAAATATATATTGATTTTGGATCATTGTTCTTAGAATCCAAAAATAGCAGTATTAAAGATTACAAACCAGTAACCATGTGGTCTCTAAAAGTGTATCTGCCAGTCGTAGCACAACAACTATGGAAACAGCAGATAATAAACCACAGCTTGAGCATTACAATTTAAGTGTTTCAGGGGGAAAAAAAATATTATGAGGAAACTCCTCTGAGCCCAAAGCAATTTGGTTCAGCCTGGGATTTCCAGTTTATCTACCTCATGGGAAGCAATGCCTACGGTCCAACCCAGTCCCAACCCAGCTTACAATGTATAATGAGGTGTTACTCTGGATGCTGGGAGGTAATTCCACCCTCTAGAGGGGACCAGACTTCTAACAGAAACAGGAAACCCTTCATCGGGTTCATTCAGAAAATGGGAAGATGGCAGCTCTGGTTCTACAGGTAGCAGAGCAAGGCTGACTGGACTTATTGCACCAGGGACAGGACTAAGGGGGTCAGCGCAGGGACAGCTGGGGGACCAGAATCAAGAAGGCCAGCTCTGAGCACAACTGAGTCCCACAGAACTGGTTTTTCGATGCTATGCAGGTCTTTCCTTCCTTCCTTCCTTAAGACAGCATGGCTGAACTGCAGTGTCCCGGAGCAACCCAGTCAGGGCAGTTTTGGGAACTGTAAGAGCCTGCAGCCAGAGCCAAGCAGATGATGCCTTTCTTCAGCTGGCAGGAATGACTTTTAATTTATCTATTATACTAAGATGCATCCAAGTCATTACCCCAGCCAGGAAACTGCCTCCCTCACCCACCACCATCACATATACTGCCTGTGTGAAGAAGCTGTTGCCAGTGCCTTGACATCTCCACCCAATGCTGTGGCTGTACCTCTGTGATCAAGCTACCCAGGGATAAGCGGTCTGGTCCCATAGGGGCCAGTGCTGCTGGTGGAGCGAGAAGGCGCTGCCGTAACTGCAGTCCCCACTGGTTCTTCAGTGGCTCCTCCATGTCCAGAGCACTGCAACCTCCGGGGTTTGCTGCAAACTTGATGCTCACGTTCAGAAACTGGGGATTTTTAGCCCCTGTCTGAGGCACAAGAGATGATGGAGGAGAGAGAGGGAAAGGACTAAAATTTGATGCTGTTCTGAGCGCAGTGAAACTATAGAAAGAAAATAATCCTGCAGAGTTAGAAAAGCTGATTTACAGCCAAGCTCATTTTTAGAGTGGCAGCCACCAACATCTGCTAATGGCAGTAAAAGCACTCGCACATTGGCTACGTATCAGCCCCTGTATAAACTCATCTGCAGGCTGACAGGTATTCTGCATTGGCTGTTTCAGTGCACTTTATTGCTCCAGCACTTGTGAAGGGAACAAGTTTGTGTCCCTGACGGCTAAGAGCCATGTGTAATCTGCAGCCTCACCTCTCACCAGGGTGTAAAACCCCCTGTATCCTCCTTCCCCTGTCAACCCCCTGATCAGCCTCAGGATGCCAACTCCCAGCCCAGCTGCCACCTTCACAGCAGCTCCACCAAGCCCCTGCTTCCCAGCAGAGGTCAATGCTGCTACAGTCAACTTACCTCTTATCTGACCTGGGATCCCTTTAGGAGGAACGCTAAAGCTAAGCAAGCCCAGGGCAGGCATTGCCCAGAGCTTGCAGCACAGGGCAACCCACCCAGGATGCTTCTAGTAGGGCAAGGGAGCTGGAACGACAACTTCTGTTAAAACTCCTCTGCAAAGGGTTCTGGGTGCTAATGGGTTTTAATTTTCCATGAATTTGCAAAAGCGGTACCCTGCAAGGCTGCAGACAATTGTTCATGCTTCCTCACCCAGTCCAACATTCATTATATTTTTCAAACAGACATTAGTATTAATTTAATTTTGATTTTTTTTTTCCTGAAGCAGGCTATAATTAAATGTCCTTTTCCAGTGACATTTGCTGGGATACAGTGAGGCCAGGGCATTTTTAGACTCATTCAATATAACTCGCATTTCAATTAGTGTAAGTACATAAAGTAAACATTAAAAAAACAACAGCCCAGTCACTTGGGCTCATACGCATGGGACAGTTTGATTTTTAATTGACTGTTATTTTTTATGTTTCCAAAGGAGAGGAAGCCTGACTGAGAGGCGGGAGCCGTAACAGACATGCATGTTAAAGCATGCTGAATTCATTTGCATTTTCTCCTCAGAGCTGTAATATATTTTCCTTGCCACAGCTGAAGCTTCATGTTGACACTTCATCTCTGTGCTGCTGCCCTTACTCGAGGAGATTTTCATATAGGAAATTTCCTACTGAGCAACACTCCTTCCTTGAACAAAGCTTCTTCTCTTTCGGTCCATCACATCAACATGCCTGAGCATGGATTGGCAAAGGCATGAGTACTATTTCCAGTAGCTTACACTTCCTCTTTAAAAGGAATCACAGAGAAATACTGTGTCCTTTTCATTCCTACTTTTCAGGGAACATCTTCCCAAAAAAGCAGCCCCTTTTAGGGGTTCACAGATCCCAGCTGCCTACTGAGAAGGAGATCATCAAAGAAGGAGTCACATCTCACTGCATACTAGGTGCAGCATCTCACACAACAGACCCCTAATGTTGCTGGGGGTGCTGGGCAGGAGGCAGTGCTATGCAGCAGCAATAGTCATTGAGCATTTAATAAGTTGTCTCAAATTACCATAGGAGACATTAAAGAAAGGAACATTTAATTACACTTCTTTTTTAGAGGAAGAAAAAAGCAACAATTGGTTTAATCAATCTCCCACAAGTGTGGAAAAAGAAGAGCATCTTCCTCCTGCCATTTAAATCTCCTTTCTGTACCACTGGTAACCAAAGCCAAGTGGCCACGGAAGACAACATCAGTCCATGGGCTGACAGCAACTCCTGGAGAAGCAAGCTGGAGGGCTTGGCTTTTCCAACCCAATATAACGGCACTTAGAACAGCACGCAGAGATATTGTCCTAAGAAAAGTTCCTTGTGTTCCCTCAAGCTCCTGCCCATCGCACAGCTCTGAGGGTGGTGCATTTGTAAGAGGGATCCAACATTTCTGGGCTTGTTTCAGGAGCCACAGGGAGAAACGATGCACTGAAGGTGAAGAGGCAGGCTCGGTGAATCCAAGCTTTCCCTGCAGAAAATGGAGGCCTGGAGGCTCATGTGGTAAGAGGGGCACACCCCTTAAGGGACTGTTCAAAAGCACATGCAGGAGGCTCCTGACATGGAAGCAGCGATAAGGAACACTGAGTGTAGATACCTCATCCTTGAGTAACCCAACCAGGCTGCAGTAAATTGAGCAGATCTTTGGCCTTAATTACCCCCAGGAGCTGGAGAAACATGGGGGTCGTGCTCCAGAAGAAAGCCAGCATCAGCCCAGCTATTTCTCTTCACAATAATACTGTTGCAAAAGCAAAATGAAGCATGATTACAAAAGCCAATAGCGTTTCTAAAAATAAAGGAAATACCAGTAAGTGCCTACATATGAAGTGCAGCATTTTATCTAACACTACCAGTTGAACTCAACGCTGCACTGCTTGCTGTGCATTCCTAGCATAAGCACAGTGCATCTCCAATTGATTTACCCTTATTATTCATTTTGTACCGGGGCTTGCAAATTCCTCTGCCAGCACAGAACATAACTTTGCTGGGTTTCTGATGGACAGCAGCAGGCTGACTGGGATAAATCCCACTTGGTCAAATCAAGTATCTCCATAGTCATTCCTTCTGAGTGGCTCAAACACTGACAGTGCTCTGTTAGTGGGAGGCAGTTTCAGTAGTTGTATTTATTCTTGCTTTAGTCTCTTCCACAGATCCCAGAGCTTTTCCATTATCTCAAACACTGGAGATGCTTTCCTTAACTTAGATGCAAAGCAATCCTCTCCAGGAGGAGAGGAGATTAGATTGCCATCACCACTGAGTGGAAAATTGCCTTTAGGAAGGCTCAACCCAGAACCATCAGCTCCCAAGGGGAAGCAAGCATCCCACTGTCCTTATCCCACTTCAGCCAATGGCACTGAGCTGGAACCTAACAGACCCCATGGTCAGGGTAAGATTCATGAGCAGTTCTTTTGCAGTCAGTTACTACAGTTACTACACACTGACAAATGCCCTTAATGTGACCCTAGGCTCTCTTCTGGGGTTGGCATTTCCTGACCAGTGAGTCTACTCATGGGCTCTTATTAGTCCCCAGGCATCCTCAACGTTTGCTGATGGGACTCTCACCAGGGGTCTGCTCTCCCTTTTCTGAGGCATGGAGAACCTCATCTCCCCCTTTTTGATTTGATCACACTAGCAACACATGGGTACCAGAGCTGAACAGGAGAGGATGAGGAAGGTGACAAGTTAAACGCAGAAGCTGACCTGCCCAGCATGCTAACGAGGCTCCTTGGTGCACTGCCACTCACCGGTAGCAAACCGTTTCCCCGTCCCTCCCTGCGGCAGAGGGCGGGTGGCACGGGAGAGCACTACAGGGAACACAAACTCTTTTGTGCTGCCGCTGAGTTGAAGGATACATCTAGAAAGCTCCTCTCTGCAGGAGGGAGGCAGCACCCCTCGCTCGCTGTGTCCCTCCGTATCCTCTGGAAGGGACATAGGGACTGGAGACTTCCGCATGCCCTTCCCAGAGGAGCCTAAACCCAGCTCCCTGCCCACAGGTCAGCTCTTACCCTGGTGCCCACCAGGCCTCCATAAGAAACCCCATCTTTTTCCTCAGGGATGTCTTTTAGCACCTGAGGCCTCTCGTCTGGACTCTGTCAATTAGAGACAGAGTTGCAGACACTGCAGAACTGCTCTCATTTTGTATTTCATTTTTTCAGATTAGTTCAGGGATCAGAAAATGAATGAGCTTAGCTCGAGTCCCACCAGCCGGCTTTTCCCCCAGGCAACCAAACACACTGCTCTGCTTGCTAGACAAACAGTTAATCAATTTCTGCACTCAGCATCCTTCACCATGCTGGGAGATGGGCTCTGGCCAGGTTCTTCGAACAGGGAAAGCAGCCACACACAGATTTATTTCCCATGTAAGTTGTGGCTGACACACACAGGGATAAGAAATGAAAAAAGGAAATAATTTTTTGTAACAGAGAAGCCTTGTAAATAGGATCAGGTTAAACAGGCTCCCTGGCTTCAGAAGCATCCTCATTGCAACTGTAAAACTGGAACCTTGTAGCATACTATCAGACAATTTATGCCAGGAAACACAGGGGAAGGAAGATTCACCTTCACGTTACCAGTGCCAGATGCCATGGATTTGAGCGGAGGGCATTCCTGTTCTATCAAGTCTGCCTTTCCACGAGAACAGCAGAAAAGTCATACTCCTCAGTTTATCCAAAATAAGACTAAGATGTAGCCGCCTTTTCATCTACAAGTACCAGGCTGGGAAAAAGTGTCTGCTAACAGTCTTTAACCTAGCAAGAGGAGATGCAATGAGATATACCAAGCTGAAAAAAAAAAGGAAAGGATGCTGGGCAAATTAAGGCAGCAAAGGTAATTTACAGTTGAAGCAACTTGCTTAGGGACCTTGTGGATTCATTGCTGCTTGAAGTCAAACCTGGGCATCTTTCCAAGAGCAACGTTACAGCTTGAGAATAAATTACAGGTGTGACAGAGCTGATGTTCTGGAGGCACGGAGATATGATAAAGGCCGTGGAAGCAGTCACATCAAGCAGAAGTCATTATGAATAAATTGGTATTCCTTACCTGGTGGGAACTGCTGAAGTGCTGAAGGGGAGAAAGGGATAATTAGGGCAAGCTCCCACAACTGCCTGCATAGATGGCTTGTCCTCTTGACATATCACCTCCCAAAGAAAACAGCATTGCTTGGCTCAGGGGGCTGGATGAGGCCCTTGAGCTAAACACCAGCAGTGCTGGACTCGGGGAAACAGCCTTCACTCCTGTACCAAATGCCAAACACGTGCTTCACAAGCATCATCTGCCCCCATTGCTGTCCTGCTAACCTGAGCAAACATCAACTTGCTTTGCGGGAGCCTCTGCACCACCAGTGCCCCAGTAGAGCTGGGAAGGTCAAGCTGACATCCAACACATGGAAACTACCACGGTGCATCAGAAGGCAGCTGTGGGTTTAAACCCCATCCCTGAGGAGATGGGAGTGTGGGACAGAGGCACTAGAAGACCTAGAGAAGTCCCCAAGGAGCTGCAGAAGAGCCACAAGTATGGCCAGCCTGCGGGTCTGAACAGAGTTCTCAGTGCAGAGGTCATTAGGCAGGTTCTGAGAAGTTTCAGGGCTACTAAGGTCTGAGAGGAGGGATAATCCACACAAAACATGGCTGTGGGCCTTTCTGGCCTTCAAAACCTACAAGATCATTTAGCCCTAGACATGTGGGCCCTTCATGCATCCCAGCACAGCTTGTGCCTCCCTCTCAAATTATATTTATTTAGACTTCTCTTCAGAGAAACCCCCCAAGTAAATCATTTATGATTCATAACTTATTCAAGCAGTTCCAAATCCTTTGGACTAGGTATTGCTTGGGTTGTCATCTGACAAGATTAATCACTTTCAGAGCCATTGGGAACACCTTGCCTACCCTCTCCTCCTCAGCTTCAGCAACTCTGGCACAGTACAGGCTGGAGGTGCCACTTGGCATGTCTGCATTGAGCACAGGGTGTCGAGAAATAGTTTGTGCAGAAAAACAACCCAACTCAAAGTTTAGCAGCAACAGAGAATGAGGCACATCTGTCACTCAGCTCTGCTGATGATTAATTCTTTTTTCCACTGCATTTCCAGGACTTTGTCAAGAGTTCATTTCTAGCCCTACCACACAGCCTGGTCTGAAGCAGTCACCTGTTAACATCCCTGGCCAGAATTCATCTCCTGCAGAAATATAGCTTAGGGCTCCGAGTTGTTCCTTTCATCCGTGGCACAGCCTACACTCAGATCCTCCTTTCCATACCCCAGGGACTTGCACCCCTTCCCTCCAGCCCCTTGCCATTCCTGTCATTGCCCTTCTACAACCTTGGCTTGACCACTGGGCAAGAGGTGGATGTTTTAACAGTAGATATCAGTTTATCAGTAGATATCCGTATCACTCTGGCCTTTGAATGGCCAGAGTCATCTGGACTTAGGTCAAGATTCCCATGTGAAAAACCTTCTTGTAAAGGGGTAAGAAGGAGTGAAGAGAAAATGTGAGGACACATCCATGCCCCTTCCTCTTGTAAGATCTACAGCTTCTTCCCCAGCTTCTGCTCTAGGCAATATTTAAGACAGCAGCACGCATGCATTGCCTAGCTTCCAGCCACAAACGCATGGCTTCCAAAGGCTTCTGCAAGCATTAATCAAACACTTCAGGATACAATTTTCACATACTAATTTACTTAAATAACACATTACTTTGTCTTTACAGCTGAGACACCTAAACAGATGAACAGAAATCACAAATTGAATCTCATAGGAATAATTAGTACTTGGAAAATAAACCAAGCCAAGCTAGAGCCACCCAGGCAAGTGGCCCTTGGGGTCTGCCTACAAAACAACTCACTTAGAATCAAAGTAGTCACACACTGAAGAAATCTGGGCAGTGTTCTCCAAAGCTCCAGCTATTCTAGAAGAACAACCTGCTGTGAAAAACAGATCTTGTGATGTGCAGCAGACCCAGCATGGAAAACAGAACAAATTGTTCATCCATTACTCAGGAATGATCTTAGAGGTGAGACCACGGCAGAGGTCCCAAGCCCCAACTCCCCCACAGTCTGTGATGCTGCTTCCACTACTCCCAGCACAGGTTCAAGGTACGTTTTGATTTCTTGACGCCCACACTAGCCTGTAGCTGGAGCACAGCCCAGCAATCTCACTGATGTGCATAATACCAAGACATTCTTTTGTGCCTTCCAACTTCCCTCTGTGCTTTGGTTATCCCTGCTTAGGAGTTTTCAGAAAAGCCTGCTCTAACAACATCATTGACAAGAAGCAAGACAAACACGAAGGGTAACACCCTTCTAACATCAGGGAGCTTTGCCTCAAGAAAGCAAGTCCACACTGACACCTCTCTCCAGAAGCTGAATCCAAAAGAAGACCCATTCCTCCAACCTGTTACTCAAACACATATCCTCAGCCTCTGCAGTGTTCCTCCAACAGGGCCACACTCACAACCATGTGTAGCTTCTCAAGTCAGTCCCCTTCCCACCAGCATTGATTTTCATAGTGCTTGTTTTGTACAAGTCAAAAATAACCCTTTGTTATTAGACAACACCTACCCCACATCTCCTGTATGACACCTTGAGTGCACTGCCTAAAATGACATTCTAGGGCCTTTGGTAGCCGTGTATCACAAGGATTAGGAAAAGCCTTCTTCCTTAGGTGCATAATTGCTCCTCTACAACTGTGCAACATTAACTAGGGGGTTTACCTCCCAAACACCCACAGGTTGGCAACCCAAGCCTAAACTGAGCATTATTCTACGACTTACTTATCCATAGGGAGGGCACATTCTAACGCTTCCAATCTATAGACATCAGCACTTTCACACTGACATTAGAAAACTCTACCCTGCGCTCACAAGTGAGTTAACATTGACTTTATTTTGGCAGAAATTGGCAGAAATTACAGTTTCGCTCCTCCTCCATGAACACATCAGTGACTCTGAGCAGTGCTACAAGTCTCGCCAGATGACCAGCAGTTGTTTGAAGCCTTTAGTAGGTCCTGAATTTTTAAACAAAAATGGAATCTCTTGAGTGCTTACAGGGCATTAAGGACACATTAAACTTTTCAGTTAAATGTAAAAACATTGAAAACCTTCTCAATTACTTGGCTTTCATTTAGACAGCACTGTGACCTTTCCATCCCAGGAGGCTGTAGAAACAAGACTGAGTTACTAAATGAAAAAATGCATCTTTACAAGAAAAACAGAGTACTCCACTGCCTCTTGGCAACCTCCAAATCCAAGAACAGCAACAAAAATTATTTAAGCCCTCTTCACTTCATTTTGCAGGTTATGCTTTCTTGTCAAAGAATTGGTTGGAAGGAACCTTAAAGATCATCCAGTTTCAATCCTCCTGCCATGGGCAGGGATGCTTTCCACTAGACCAGGTTGCTTAAAGCCCCATCCAGCCCGGCCTTGAACACTGCCATGAATGGGGCAGCCACAGCTTCTTTGGGCAACTTTCATACCTACTTGCCACGTTAAGGGGGTCTTTACCCCAGTACGGGGTTTAACACCACCTCCTGTAAGTTTGACAGCTCTGTTACCATCCCAGGAAAGACAAGAGCCTTGCACCTGGTAAGCCTGTTGAAGCTGTCTGCAGGTGCTCCACCAGACAGCGTTGGAGGGTGATTCGCCCATCCTGTTCAGGGTACAAGGTACCAGATTCACCCATCAAGCTGAAAAATTTTAAGTGAGTTGTGAGCTTTTAAGCCAGCTCGAAGCCAATTTACATCTCTGGAAACTCACACGAGATAGATCTTAACTGAGGATTTTTATCATATAATTTCGAGACAGTGAATTTCATGGCTGGCAAAGATTGCCAGTGACAATGTAATGTACTGTGAGAACAAGCAAGAAAATAATATATAAAGCCAGCTAAAAACCAATCACTACATGCACATGAAATATAGCTCAGCCGGTCAACTGACCCCAGCAACTATGAGGAGTCTTCCCCCTCATTTCTGGCTCTCCCTCTCTAACTCCGGAATTTCACATACTTGTACGATTTAATTTGATTTAGTAACTCCCCACAACCCCCCCAACCTTTTACTGATTAGACAACTACTTTGCATAATGGTTACATAACCAAATGCCTAATCACACATGCTCGTAATTAGGGGACGGTCTCCTGACCTGGGGTCTTTACACCTCAGGATGTGATTTTTAGTATTAAAATGAGATTAAAATGAGGATAGTCCACCAAAAGGATACCTAGTCATGTCTTTCCTCACTCATGAGAAAACATACTCTGACAATTGTCCAGGTGTTGTCTGGATGTAGCAGACTTTAGGGATAGACTTCCTTGATTCGTTAGTCTTGTTTTTCTCAGTCTGCCTACAAGGCCAAAGCCTCTCCGGCTCTCAGTCCTCATTGTGAATCACTGTTGTTTCTCAGGTATTCTGACCCTTTAAGAGGCTCTTGTATCTGTTTAGGCTCTTTCACAGTAGCACAATTCCTTAACTTAGTACCCATGGAATTTTAACTATATACAGTTATGGAGCTTAAATATATGATTATAGAGTTTAAACACCTGTGGAGCTTGAGCATGTGTTTATGGAGCTTGAGTGGCCCTAGTCATACACATTTGGTGTGAAATACTCACTTTACAACCCTTGTTGTCTGCTCGGTGATTCATCAGTAAATGGTGCCTCCACATTCCTGCCCCTGCAGGGAGTAGAACAGAGCCTGGCCATGATGCCTTCACTCTGCTCCACTCTGGTAAGTTTATCTCAGCATACTCTAAGGTCACAGGGATGCCTGGAGAGCTGTTGTAGGGTGGGTTCTATGCACATTAACCACATTCCATCCCAGAAGTAGCAGCTGCATTTTACCCTATTTATTTTTTATATTGTAACATGACTGTGAGGATGTTTTAGGGGTAATGTCTCTTAATTTCCCCCAATATTCCACACAGAGCGAAGGCAAAACATGGCAAAAGGACAGAAGACAGGCTCACATGCAGGTCTGAAGGCACTGCCCTCCTGTTAACACATGCTACTGGTGAAACCCTGGAGATTAATCAGATTGGATCCAGGAAATTACCATCTCCAGTGGACAAAGTCCTGAATGCAACACAATTCCCTCCTCTAAGTCCTCAAAACAGGCTCACTGACCAACAAGGAAGCAATTCAGAGGTGCAAGATGCTCTCTCAAGTCAAAAAAGCACTGCTGAAACCTTGCCACTACTCACAGGGTGCTGACGCACTCCTTTGTTAGCAAGGCACATCTTTCCTTGTCAGGATTCTGCTTGGCCCTGGACACTAATGAGAGCCTGGCAGGTAATCATTTAAAACTGCATTTGCTCTAACACTATGAAGTTATTTACTATTCACCTGCTCTGACTCTTACTGCAGACTATGTAAAAGCTCCTAACGAGGCTTGGATTAGGCTCCCTGCTGTTTATTCAATGCTTATAGCAGGGGCATCTTCTTGTGGGTGACTTGCAGTTTAAAGCATTAATGCAAAAATGTCTTGGGAAATCCAGCAGGAGTTAAGGAGTCATGATTAATTTATGTATGTATATTTATGTCTATAAAAATCAAGTTTTCTCCTATTATGGAAAGTAATTTTTTTCCACACCCTGAGAAACAGGGTAGACAGGGTGGCAGAAGAGGATTTAGTGTATTTCATATTACAGAGGCCTTGTGCAGCACACATTTGAAGGCAATGAAGATGCAAGTCAATTTATAGTTATTTAATCTGGATCTTTTTTCTTGACACTGGATTCTGAGACACAGATCTGTAGCCCTTGGTAGATCCCAGCACTCACCGCTAACAATGCATGAAAATACAACCAGGAGGAAGAGAAGCTACCCATCCATGTGTTGAGCTAACGGCATTGTTTGTAACAAACTCCTTGACTAGTTTATCTTCCCCGTGTGCATAGCACAGTTCTCTTAAATCATTTTTCTGCTGCTAAATCCCACTGTGGTTCTGCGTCACTCATTGAAAGTCAAAGTGAGAGGCTGCTAGTGATGGAGCACAGACACGGGTAGTATTTGCTTCCCTAGTATGGCATGGTGTTGAACGCGGGGTCTCCCATGATTAATTGCAGAAACTGGAATCTTTATGCAAATACTTTTAAAGGAGAATTTGATTAAGATTAAAATTTATCTTCTCAGAATATTTGTATCAGTGAGACTCGACCATGCAAGGAGGAGAGGACCAGCCATGCAGCAAAAGAAAATTAGCCTAAAGGAGAACATCCAATTAGCTGCTTTTGGGTTTGGTTTTGTGTTTCAATAGCTGGTTTTGTTGTTTGAGAACATTATCAGCACAACACACTGATCAGAAATGCAAAGCTACTTTGGGCATTAGAAAAGTTGTCTCTAATGTTGTACTGGAAAAGCTAAAAATGATGGAAAATATACAAGAACATTTTTGGCATTAGCAAATACTGACACTTCTCCCCTGCCTCTTCAACAGAGGTGGGGCGCAGCACCCGAAAGAATGGAAATTGGGTCCAATGAGTGCCTGTGTCATTTCCTTCCCCCTCCTCCCCCCCCCATTCAGGTACATTTCTAGAGTACTTGATACCTATTAAAAGGTCCAAGCCACAGGGTAGACAGTTCTGTCATTGGAGGGATATTTCAACAAGCAACAAAAATTTGGGACCTTCGGGAGGACATACTTGTCCTGAAGCTCCAGAAGTTTCCAGGCCTGCACCAGACTCCCCACTATATCCTGCACCAGGAAGCAGACTTAATCCTCCTTCATAAAGAAAGAGCACAGGACCCTTCCTACAGGAAAGCAGGACAAGCAGTTCCATTATGTGATGGAGACAAGCCTCCAGGGCATACTGTGCTGCAGCTTTGGGAAACTCAACATCCAGTAGCTACTGAAATTAAAACATGCAGAATGTTCGAAGCCAACCTTTTGTATAGGGAACTTCATTCATTTTACATAAGGAAAAAGAAAGCATAAACCAATTCAAAATCCCCAAAACAAAACATCAGGAATCTTTAGGAATCTGCTGGTGCTCCTATGAATACCCTCCAAAGCCTTCATGCAGAGGAGCAAGGTCCTGGATCGAGCAAAGGGAGAACAAACAGTTACTGCATCCCAACGACAAGTGGCCCAGCTCGTATAGGCTGTGGTCCAAGGCTTCTTCAAATCAGCTTTCGCATCCAGAACATTAAGTGCAAAATCAAGATTGGAATGCCACAACATAACTTTTATTTGGCCAAGGGCATCTCTTTTAGTGTCCCCCTATCCCCAAAGGCCTTTATCCCACCCTGCAGGCAGGATGCAGAGCGTAGCCATGGAGCTGACAGCTCCAGGGAGCCCTGACACAGCTGTCAGACAGCAGCTTCATCCTGGTGCAAGCTTGGACATGAAATCCACAGCCAGCACACTCTTACATGCTCATAGCACCTCTCCTCACCTTTCATACCAGAGAGCTGCTTGGCCTCTGCAATGCGCTGGCCAGCTGCAGGCAGCCAGGCACCCACAACAGGGGAAGGCTACAGATACAATCAGAGGTAGGTACATCTCCCGGAGCACCCTCTGTCAGAAGCTGTGGCCCTGCCGACAGGACAGACCACTGTGATTCAACACCATTACTACTGCTGGAGGAAGAAAACCAGCTGGCAGTAAGGGTGGACCCAACTGACAAACCAGAACTTGCCCAATATCTTCTGTACCAAGAAGAGAGCTGTGAGGAATCTTCTGCCATGTGGAGTTCAGCTCAGCAACCATGGCACCTCCTTCACATACTTTGAGAGCTTAGATTTAACAGAGAGATTTGCCCCCAGACCTGGAAGAATCGCCCCACTAAGGTTCTGGCAAGACTAAAATCCCACCTGGCCTTTCTTTCATCAATGCTGCCTTTATCTTAACTTGCCAGCCCCAGGGTGATATTTATGGAGACCAGACACAACCCCCAACCTTTATTGCACCACCTAAGCAAGCCAAGCTCACTGGGTGCCTTCCTTCCATTTCCATCTGCTCAGGCAGACCTGTCTTCCAGAGTTTAAGCCAGGTTTGTACACAAAACAAGCTTTTAAAAGCATTGATATGGCATCAACATTTCTTCATCTAGCTAGAAGCACAATGCCCAGCGCTGCAGAGAGGGGTTTAAGTCCTTGCCCCTTCTGGGGTTAAGCCCAGGCAGCCATGGCACTGGTGTGGTTAATGCCTAGCTTTCACATCTGAGACAGAGCCCTAGGCTCTACGTATAATCTGTCATAAGGAGAGAAATAAGCACGTTCAGGATGTAATACATTAGATCAGTTTTCATCATCTAATTTAGGATTAAATTAATTATACCCCTGAAAAGCTTATTTCTCTCTGAGGGATTCTGGACAGCAAGCTCAGGCAGCGATATCCATATCCATTGATGGATCCTGAACCTTGTGATTGACTAGTCAGGCACAAGTCTTTGTCTTGCAAAACCATTGCATTCATTCTTCTATTTTATTAATTCACCTAATTCTTACTTCCAACATGACTTATTCTAAACCTTGAATACACAAGGCAGTATCAAGAAATCTGCAGCTGCCTAGATCTACTATTCATCTTTCTCTTTCAGAAACCAGTTCAGTTTGTCAGTCACGAAGTATCATCCTCCATTTTAAAAGCTTATTCAGGTCTTGCTGAGCCACACAGTTCCGTATGCTGAGTGTCAGGCAAATTATGTGCTGCCCCAAAGCATGCAGATGGAGGAAAGCTCCTCTCAGTTCACACGTGCATGTTTTCTTTGCATCATCACATGCATCTTCTTCTTTTCCAAACTACCTTGGTGAAAGTTGAGTTTCCATCCAGAATCAGAGCATTGACCTCTTCCTCACCGTTGGCTCTGGCTGGAAACATGTGGCAGTCAGAAATGACACATCATGCTTACTCCCATTCCCAGATTTCCCCAGTGTAAACACCTTGGCTGATCACTGTTTTTTCCCCATTTTACAAGTCCCTGCCCCTCACTGCCCTGGTTAAGCTAGGCCTGTAGCCTTCTTCCACACAAGCTTCTTCCCTTGCAGGAAGAGAAACTTCAAGGTGATTTCTTCATCTTAGATCAAAGTTCAGACCTTCTATATGCTCTCCTCCTCAAGAATTGCCTTCTTGATGACTTCAGAAACTAGTCCCCCTAGTGTTTTACAGTAACTCTCTCCCAGTCCCTTCCGCAGTGAAAGCAAACAATTCCTCTGCCACCGTGAGCTGGCCCTTTGCTGAGTTTTGGGGGTGTTTTCTGTTTTGGTTTTAGTTGGTTGTGGTTTTTTGTTTGCTTCTACATCTACACATACACATTTTGTTTACCGCTTACTAAAAGCAAGACCAGAAATTACATTTGCTTCTCTTAGTTCAAAGGGGATTTGGGTGGATAAGCCAGAGCATGGTTTAGAGGGGAATGAGATGCTAGGTTTTACACCCACCTCTCTCTCAAACATGACACTGTATCTTTCAGATTGGAAGTCTGTTTATGAAATAAAATCCATGCTTATACTGTTATTTCATAAATCTGATATTTGGGGATTAGATTAAGATCTCAGCACACAAACAGCACCAACACTGAACCCTTTCAGTTCAGCCTTTTCAGCCTGAACTCCAGCTCCTACCGTGTGCTGTGAAGCAGCTCCTATCCTAAGGGAGAAGTGCTTCGTGCTGTCGTGTTGTTCTTACTCCATAGCTTGCAGAGATAGGAAAGGCCTAGAAGTCACATACATGTGTTCTGGAAACTACAGTTTCTTTATATATACACATTCCCATTCTTAGTTAAGGTCCAAAGCTTAATTAAGTTCAGACTTTAAACCACAGAGGGCTGATGTGTTAAGACTTCAACACTGAAAGTTATCAGATATCAATTTATGTAGGAAACAGGCTATTAGGAATACTAAATACAGCACTTGAACTCCATTCAGCATGAATTCAACATTGCATTCCCATTTACAAATTCATACCAACACCAGGTAGGAACGTAGGCCCTCTGGTTTTAAGTAGAGTAGCATTTGCACTACTGACCTTTGCATCTGGACTCCTCAGGAGATTCCTCAGGTATGTGCTTGGGCAGAGGAAGTTCCGGTTTCCTCACCTGCTTATGCTCCCTGACTGAAAGGAGGGAGAAACTCCTTTCTGTATGTTTCTCTCTGTTCCACTTTTGTGTTGGGGACACATGGGCAGGAAGGGCTGGTTTGTATTGAAGGTTAAGGGCTGAAAGGTATTTGAGTCAGATGACTTCACTAAAAAGGTGGATCACTACCTTACAACATTGATACCATATTCACTGCCACCAGAAAAATAACAAAGATGCTTTCCAGTAAGGAAACACACTCAACTCCTAAAAATGCTGTCTGTGCTTCCAAAAACCCAAGCACATCTCCCTCCCAAACCCACCTGCTTTACAATGTAGAAAGGCATGACTAATTCCTGCTCTCCATACACTATGGCACTGCAAACAACTACAGTATCTTGTGGCATTAGTTCTGCGGCATTTAACACACGTGAGCAAAGCAGAAAATGCCTTGTCATTTGTCCTGTGCTAGCACCTCAGCTCACAAAGCGCCACTGGTACCCTGCCTGGTAAATGCAAGAGGATACCACCAGTTTCCCCCAAACTGCCCTTTAACATCCTGTCCATGCTTCTGCATTTGGTGCATATTGCACCCAGCATGTGAAGACAGAAAATCCCTGAAAATCCCAGTGTTCAACCCCTGTGCAAAATTTCCTGCTTTTTTGAGCATCTGCGATAGCAACATCTATATACACACTGTTAAGCTTCAAGGGTAAGAGTTGCCTTTTCCTATATATTTTTAATGCTTTTTTGTCATGGCTGGACAAAGATGCTGATGATGTTAACTTGTCCAGCCAAGTGCTAGCTCTTTGCATGCAGCATGCAGCAGTTTACTCTTCAGGTGTCCATCCATACACCAAAGAGCTGGATGCCAGCTCTACCCCTCAAGACCAGCCAGCATCCCAGTCACACTGTTTCTCAAACATGAGAGCTGCCTTGTGACAGCACTGCCCATTCGCTGGAGGTGATGCCCAAGCCACCAGGACTGCAGAGCGCACAAGCTGGGGAGGGAATATGCTGCGCCATCAAGAAAGGAGCTGTAGTATCTCCAGGGCCACGAGCATAAACTACAGGAGGCAGCTCCAGCTGAGAGCACTGCACCAGAGGCCACTTGAACATCCCCAGAGAGCAGGACTCTGCCCACCAACACCAGCAGCAGTTCACCTGCGCTCCAACACCACCTATGCACAGAACGAAGAAACATAGGAACCTGGCTGGTTCTCCTGACCAACATCTGAAAGGTAGGGGATCAATTACATATCAGAACCACATTTTACATCAGTAACATTTTACTACATATTTTATTACATCAATGGCTTGAAAAAATTTTATTTGATGTCAGCAAACATTGGAAATCATAGAAAATTAATTATGTAGAATTTCACAAAGGAATTTACCCCACTACAATTCCTCATACAGTAAAATAATTCAAAACCAAATGTTACTTTTCAGTGGCTAAGCAATTTTATAATGCTATGAACATTCATCACAGTAAGTGTGCTGAATAATAGAAAACAGGCAAAAAAGACATTTAAAATCTTACAACAGCATTATGACAACATACTTTCTTTAAAATCCCAACAAGTATTTTATCACTTCAAAAGCTATACAGCATTTCCATTATATTTGCAAACTTAACCTTATACATCTTTTAAAATCTTGAAAAAACTTCTTTTAAGCAATCTATAAGCAGTTAACAAAATTGATAAAATCTACATAATGGAATACTATACACTCCAGTATAAATTTTATTTTAGGAGAATATGAATGTAAACACTCATTATTATACAACATGCATAGACTATACTGACCTTCCATTTTCTGAACTGTAACTTTCACTGCAATTGTGCTTTACTATCAACAGGAAAAGCTGCATTAATCCAGGGAGTGGCAGAAAGTATTTGCTTTAGGGGCATTGCACAAGATCACTAGATTTTGACTTGCTGAAGACAAGCTGGAGCTAATAAAATAATTTTTCTTTTGCTTTCTTTCATTTTTTTTTGTGAAGAGTAAGTATCAGCCACTCATCGTAGAATGGGCTATGCATAATTTTATACAGACTTGAAAAAAACGCATTATCAGAGAAACCTCCTATGATATTTTTGCGTTTCATTGACTTGGAGATTTATGATCAGAAATCCAGTGGTCAAGTTAGTGTAATGCACTGTTTGGCTCATATTTGGTGTGCAAGAATACCAACAGCATGTTAGCAATTAAAACTGAAGTTTAAAGTGACAATGAGCATATTTTAATACATAATGTTTCAGATGTATTTGTACAGGAAAGAAAAATGTTTGTCAGAACATTGCTTTAAGAGTTTCACTCTTACATTAACTATTAAAAAAGTGTTCTAGTGGATGTTTATGGGGTCTTCCTGGTTGCAAACTTTTAAAAATATATATTAAGAATTCATTATCCCCATTGGTACTAAATATATCAAGACAACCATTGTGGTTGCACTACCAGTTATGGCTACTATGGTCTTATGCAACTGATTGTATATTGTTGCTATACTGTTAAGCACAACTGAGGCATGTATTTTTTTCCCTTGGTTATCAGAAATTGATCACTGTTTCAAACCAGTTAAACACGAACATTCAAGTAACAAGGTCGTTTTTATGGATAAGCAAAAAGAGAAGTTACCTAGCACTTTGCACAACTACATAAAAATTAAATAGAACAAATGAAATTTGTTTATGCATATGCAATACACTTTTATATCTTTAAGATCTCTAAAACTAAAACTATCATTTTCTTTGACGATACCATATTTTGCACAATAACTTATACTTAGGAGAAATAATTTCCCATTTTCCACAAAATATATATAATTATGATATTCACATTGATAGTTTAAGAAACAAAATTTAAGTGAATATTCTACCTTATGCAGTTATCTTTGTGGACCCTTCTAATCAGAATGCAACCAGTTGATGTATCTAATGCTTGACCCATTTGAAAAAAGGAGAGGGTCTTCACCTAAACAAGACCAAACCATTTAAACTTTCAAAGCTAAAATGATTTTATCGCATTTAAAAACATAGTTAAAGAGAATGTAAAAAACTAAAGGTTTAAAATAGTGCTATTATATTGTATGTATTAAACTACAATAAGATAGCAGTCAACTGAAAGGTAATTAACAACTTTTTTCTTCCTAATATCATGAATGACGCATGTTTCTCCCTACCCCTTAGGGATAAAGCCAAAACACAACTTTTCTGATTATAAAACGGACAGATTTGAGGGCAAAACTCAATGGAAAGTCCTCACGGGTGACTTAACTCACCAGCAGAAGCTTCTCCTGAGGAATTTCATCAGCTGGGATGCAAGCTCACACAACCCTCTCACACTGTCAAGGACCTATCTCCATGCACTGGTACCAGCAGGAGGCTGAATACCAGAGTATTTCTAAGGAGCGGCATTGCTTTACACCAGAACTGTCAGCAGAATTCACAGTGCTATTTGCCCGGTCTTTAATCCTTATTCACACTGGCTAACAAGACTCCCAACTCCAACTGACACTGGACTGAA
The DNA here is from genome assembly GCF_963264785.1 of Psittacula echo. Lineage (NCBI taxonomy): Eukaryota > Metazoa > Chordata > Aves > Psittaciformes > Psittacidae > Psittacula > Psittacula echo. The sequence continues at coordinate 66,715,026 of NC_137739.1, read as the reverse complement.
GGAACATCTATAGAGCCACCAGAGCTGCCAGTTCACATCAACAGCTGTAGAGACACTGACACAAGCTTGGGACTACAGGTTTCCAAAACAGAGGATAGGGAAGAGGTCCTTTCCCTCCTCCCATCACCTCACAGGATCTCTCTGGAGCTACCAAAATGAAACGGCTCAGAAAAAGCTGCAAAGTGGCTGAAACAGGCCCTTTTTGGGCTCCACACTCTAGCTTGCCCTAACAAATACCTATCTGCTCCTTCACCTGTGTATTGTCGCTCAACTTCTGATGCTGAATTACTTCCCTCACACAAGACTTGGGCAGGAGATCACCTCACTGGTACATGAGGCTCCCCTCTCCTGCCTTTCCTTGGGTTGCATCTGCATTACAGGAGGTACAGTCACATTTGGCTGCTAGTCAGCTGGCATTAGCATACCTCATTTAGGTACAGAGAACAGAGCCACCACAGCACACAACATGGCCCAGCCCAGCAGCTCAAACATCAGCACCAAGTTCAGGGCTAGACTCCAAGCTACAGCACCTCCGCTGCAGACCAGGATATGGACTAGCTCATTTCAGGTTGTGTTAAAAAGAGACTGGTGCCATGCATTACTGTGTGCCATCTTGGCTTAAACCCTCTGTAGAGGAAGGGAGGCAAAGAAGGTCCTTTTTTTCCACCTGAAAAGACACCAGGTGCTTTCTTCCAACATAATTAAATTAACCATTTTTAAATGCTTTGTGACTAGTGTTACTTTGCAGTTTTCCACCGTACAAGAAGTAATACTGCTGTTTCTAGCTTCTCTGAACACTATCTGCTCGGCAGTCAGCAACCACCTTGTTCAAGGTGTGAAGTCCTCAGGCAGGACTTCCAAGAATGGCTCCAGTTCAAGCCAGTTAGACCACAGCACAGGACAACCGAGCAGAGGGCTGGGAATTTGAAAGCTGCATGCACCAAGTATTTGGAAAAGCACCTCTTAGATTCTTAAATTGCATATTTTGGTTCAGAACATGAAAGCAATATGTGCTTCAGACGGGTTAAAATGGCCAGTGAAATTAAGCCAGTTCTTCTCCATTAAACTTCAAGAGACCAAAAAACTATCTGAAGGTTGAAATTTTGTGCTCCAACCCTTATCCAGACTTCCAGTGGGAGAAGTAGTTTGATGTCTTTGGCAAACAGCGCTCCGAAGAGGAATGAGACACTGGGACAGGAAGTGACCTATGATAGCCAAATGGAAAAAGGCACATATTCCAAAAGGAGAGGCACCAGAGAAAGTTGTTTTGACTTAATCCCGCAGAGGATCAGGAAAAAGAAAGTTGTGTAGCACTCATTTAACAGGTTACAATGCAAATGCTGAATGCCAGGGGTTAAATAGCATATCAAATGTTTTCAGGTTATGTATTCCCTTTTGCACTAAATAAAAGCCATTAAAATATACAGGAATAAAACGCTCAATTAGGGAGCTTTCTATTAAGTGAGAACACACAAATATAGTGGAAAGAATTGCACAAACCAGAAGTGTAATGATTTACATCTACAACCTTGGACTGACCAAACCTTAGAAAAGACATTTCCTATCACTTCTGCATTATTCAAAATTGCTTGTTAACATGCCTTGTCATTTCAGAACAAACCTGACACTACTGGCATGTGCACAGGCCTCTCTCCTTTATAGAAAGCTCGCTAAGAATAGTGTCATCGTAAGAATGCACAGGAAGCAGAGACCACAAGGCCATGCAGCAATACGCTCTTATAGCCTATGGACCAAGTATTATAAGAACTCCTAATGTGTAGAGTTACAGTGGGGCTGCTAAGGAGCTCCTTGTTTTGCAGGTTGGTCAAGATTTACAGACAGGTGTTACTGATTCTAGAAATCCCCGTGCTTATGCAGGACGTTGATGAAATGAAGAGCTGAGCTACCTGGGTGCTTTTGAAAGAAAGTGGAGGCAGTATGGAGGAACGAGGGGAGATTAAGGCAGATGCAGCACAGGACTGGAAGCGTTTGCCTTTTTTTGGTAATAGCTGCTTGTCCACAGATATGATGCAGATGGCTGTCTGAGGTTTGCTAATACCTGATATCCTGGATAACACAGTAGTCAACACAAATTGTTCTAGGCTACAGCACCTTCTCACGAAGCAGATGTATATCTGACATCAAGAACAGAAGTAGCCTGGAGGGAAGGGGAAGGGGGGAGAAAAAGGACACATTTAGTTTAAAAATGAATACACATAGGCCTTTCAGCTCCAAACTTCACCTCAGGTCCACAGTACTGAAAGCAACAAAGTGGGCAATCTGGCAAATGGGAAGAATTGCAACAACTTCCCCTGTTCTGAGCCACACTGGGATTTGTTGGGAGTGTAAATATAAAAAATGAAGACTGGAGTTGAAGCTGCTTTATAATAAGCAGTCTTGCCTCTCCCCTTCAAAAACAAACAATAAAAAGGAACTGTGGCTACTTGCTATGAAAACACACTGAAGGGGAAAACCCAGAGCAGTCAGAGGGCTGACAAAGCTTTTACTAAGCTGGCAGCCAGGCAAACAAGGCATGCCAGGGGAGAAAGCACCAGAGAGGACTCAGTGATAGTCCAGCAAAGGTCTTCTCCTGGCTACCGCTGACTTGAGTCCACCTGACTTGACCAGCCAAGCATCAGTCATGGCGCTTGAGCACCACGCAAGTGCTCTCCAGAGCAGGCACTAGCCACACAGTACTACACAGCTCAGGAAGGCCCAGGAACCCCCTCCTAGCCCACACAGATCACTGATGTGGTAATTCCAATAGCATTTCACTTTGTTCCCAGAACAGCTCAGACAGGCACCCAGTCAGCACTGTGCTTATGTTATCTCTGAAGGCAGGAGCATCACATTTATAGCCAGCCTGAGCAGCAACATCCGACGTGCTCAGAGCATGGTGGCCATTAGACATCCACTGTGCAACACTCTTGTGTCCCTTCCTTGTGCATTTTTTTAAAACACTGCAGACCTGGTAGTTACAATCCCCTTCATGCTGCCAGCACCTTCCTCCTCCCAGCCATGATACATCAGTTCCTACTGTCCAGAATAGGCTTCATCAAAACCACAAGCCACATGGTGCTAGTCTATGTTATACATGATATGTCACAGCTGGCAGCTTCCTGTCACCCTGCCTGGCCCTTGCCTGTGTAAGCCTAGTGCAAGCAGGCTCTGCCCTCATTCTTTAGTGCACTGCAGGGCACAGAGAAGCACCTGACTCCTGCAATAGCTGCCTTTTCTCTAGGCTTTGCAACTATTCCCAGCAGCCTACTGTTTCAGTCCCCTTTCCACCACTCAGCACCTCCTCAGCTCCAGCCTGAGCACTTTTCATCACTAGTTTGGGGAGTGCAATTGCTACTCCACCAGTCATGCCACCCGATCTTGCTGTCTTGCCTCCACTCCCCCTTCTCTGCTAACTTGCCTGGGATTCTCATTGCTCCAGTATCCAAACATTTGGCCACATCAGCACACTCCAGTTACTGCTGCAACCATTTTCTTCCTGTCTCAAGCAAGACACCCCTTTTTTGACTGTACCTTTCAGGAGCAAGTTGGTATTTGAAGCCAGGAAGAAACTCAGAGGGCTCAGAGAAGAAAAGCTCTGCCCTGCCAATAGACACAACTTCACTAGTCACAGGAAAAGACAGTGACGCAAGCCACTTGTCTTTCAAATGGATGGCTACATATTAAGACCACAGCTGCTTTGCTCCACCTCTCAATTCTGGAAGACTGTGACAATTTCATGCATACTGTTCTCAGAAGGAAAGTTTTTTGAGTTTGGTTTTGTTCAGCTATCATACCTCTGGATCTAGTCCCCAGATATAAGCATCTTTGAGTAACACATTATTCAGATTTGTGAAGCAACGAAGCTCTGCTCCCTGAATGTTTGAGCAGTAACATACAGGTGAGCCAACCATAATCAGGGCAAAAAAATATACAGTACGCTGAGAAGTCTTTAGTCCATGTGAGACCAAAATTCACCTTACGTTGTTGACTGTGCTTGCAATTAGCAGATACGGCTTTTGTGCCAAGCTGTCTTGTAAAATTAGACCAAAGGGAGTCTTAGATCAGACATTTTTAACACGCAAACCACTAGAGGGGTTTTCTTTTGCAAGACTGTTTTAATATTACATTTTTGTAAATAACTTCCATATTTAGACAGTCTACAGTCCTTGGATAACTTTGAACACGCATTGTCTTTGGAGAAGTGTTAACTCCATGGAGCTCCATCAAGGAGAGGCTGTTTCTAGAATCTGTCTTCATAGAAACTCCTGTAAAATCAAGGAAACTTTGCCTCTACATCATTCCAGAGTGAAGTTTCACATACTCGCCTTTTTTATAGCTTTCTTCCCTTCCCCCAAGTGAAATCACTCCATGTCAAAAATGAAAGGTCGAGCTTTGCCTCAGAAGACTGTACAGTCCCACAAAGCCAAACCTAAAACAGCTTGGAGAACTGAGCGCAGGGAAAACATCCAAGTGAGATAAAGATGTATGGGGTTTCGGCAGCAAGAGGCATTAAAATGTCCATGTGCTGATGAGATACATGCACTTTCAGAGGGCTGCAAATGAACTGTTCTCTTTCCACTTTCATACACATTTGGAATTCCCAATTCCAAACATCTGTACTGGAATCTGTATATCCAGCTGAAGCAAAATATGCTCAGATTGAAGATTGTCAAAAATGGCTTTTGCAAAGAGTGTGTTTATATACACACAGCCCTATCTGAAATGAGCTCAGATTGGGAATTTTAGGTGACTTAAATAGGATTTACCTCATCTTCCTCTTCAGACATTTTAGTGGAATTATCAGGGGATTTTACAGGCTTCTGGCTGTTGGCTCCATTCGTCTCCTCTTTGCCATGCTCTGCCTCCCACTCCTGTAGAACTTCATCTATGTTGAAACGACGTCGATAATTTACAAAAAAGTTTTTCACTTGCACCACAGATTTGTTTCCAATCACATCAGAGATTGCCTGAAAGTCTCGTCCGTATTTCCTGATTGCTAAAAGCAACCAAAAGAAACAAAAAACCCAACATGTTATTTCCACAAGAACCACAAATCAGACTCAAGTCACACAATAAGAAACCAAAGGCGAACTTCTGTCAAGGTCTCAATCCTTTCTCATATTAATCCAGGGAAAAAAAAAGTCTAAATTGCACAAGAGACACAGTTAAGCCCTGGAGAAGAGAAGAAAACAGAGGTGCAATACAGACGGGTAGAGCCAAATCTAGAAGACCTGTGTAAATGTGCCTGTAGTACCTGAGAAGTCACACAGGCAAAGAGCATAGCAGTGACTTCCAGTACAGTTTCACTTTCTGAAGGCTTGGACAAGCAGATTATTTGTAAACATTCATATGGTGCAATTTGTACTGCCCAGGGAGTGGAAGAGGGGATATTGCTTCCTTGTTCAATTCTGTTCTTTGGGCATTAATACACGGCAATGTCAAAATGCTTTATTACCCACTGAAGGGAAACGGCTCTGAAATGCAGCAGTTTTGATTATCAGCAACTGAAGTAAAAATCAACATGCAGTGCTATACCTTGCACAGCAAGAAGCTGCTCATCCGTGGTCCAGCGTGCATTAAATTTCTGAACAACCTAGACAAAAAAAAACCCAAAAAAGAAACCCACATAGGCAACTTCATTTATATAAGCAACAACTTTCAGTTGTATCTGAGCTCTTAAAAACCTCACAACAAAGAATTAACTGTTAGGCAAAACTCTACCATTCCTTTTAGTATCAATGTTTTCAACAAAGAACTGCATACAGCATCGATTCAGTTAACTGTGACATACACTGACCAGTAAGTCATGGTAATACAAAATGATACAGAATGGTCTGAACAGATAACCAAGAGCCACACTCTTCCAAAGCAGCTACTTGTTTTTATCACAGACACTCTCTCTAATCTTGGTCAAATTATTTTCAGCATGAAGTGGAAGAAAACAGCAAAAGCACCAACTGCCAAGAAAAGATGGGCCATTAACTTCCTTTCCTATATTTTTCAGTATTTAGAGCAAAGCACTACTTGTCTCACAGGGCATATGGATACAAAACTGTGGTATATATATACAAAACGTGGTATATCCAAAACATCCATACTTCATTAGAAACCACTTTCACATGTTAACCACCGCTCTTTCTTCTCATCTCCCATTTCCATTTCACAACAACAATGAATATGGTAGTGGTCTTGGTTCACACTGGCAACTAATAGGACACCGGTAGTAGCTTATTAGCAACCCCAATAGCATTGGTATGTAAACACATATTAGCATTTATCTTCACAATAAACAAGGGTCAGAAAATGATCCTACCTCTGAAAGTCTGTATTGTTCTATACCACCTTCAAGTTTTTCTTTGAGTGCACTGTTTGTCTGCTTGATATTCTGTATCTGAAAAGAAAGTTTAATCCCTTTAACAAGGATTTAAAAACAAATAAAAATCTTCGGATAAGCCTTCTTCCAGCAGCCCCAATGGGAACCCCACAAGCTCAGCATTCTTGTGCTTCTCACCACCTCTCTTTTCCAAGAAGAAAGTTTGTTAAATTGGAATAAAACAATGCAGAAGCATACCAGGAGATCCCATTTATTCTATCCTGTCTGCAAGTTATTTGGAGCAAGAACTGCCCCAACTTCCAGGTCTGTATAAAGCTCAGCATAAGAAGAAAGGCCCTGATCAGAGCACATAATGAATCAAAGACTGCTAGAGAGCTCTGCTTCTCCCAGAGTGCCAAGAAAAAGGCTTCAGGCCAAAATACCAATTCTATTAAGTTTAATAAAGAGCTTGAGCCAGATCTCTGCTTTAAAAAGTAAAAATGTTCAGATCTAGGAAACAGACTCATGTATTAAACCTGTCTTTACTAACAGATATTTGAAAAACATATGTTTACAAGGCAGATCCATCGGGGAAGCAAAAGGTACATAGGGAAGTTTGTCTTATTCTCTCAGACAGGTATCACACAAACATGCCTGTTCAAAAGTAACATATCAGAAGGCAAAAGAAACTGCTGCAGATGGAAATCAGATAGTGCTGAAATCAATGTCACAGTTCATAGTTAAAAAATAAGGGACCTTGAACTGCAAGAAAAATGAAGCACCAACATGTGTTCCTTCAAGTCAGTGCTATGGGCTTTTCCTTGCTTCACCTCACATACAAACTAGTTTTGCCGACAGAACTAAAACATAAGAGATACAGAACACAGGGCTGTATTAATTTATAGCACAAGGCTAGCAGTTTGTCAATTAAGCCACATGATGTGCAGCAAAACTGTCAAGCTTTTTATGACAGCAAAACTATCAAGCTATACAATCCTATGAACTTTCCAGACTGTGACAGGCACTACCACCAAACCCAGCAGTTATTCTTGAACTATTCCATCCATACCTGTCGTTTGATTGAGACTAATTCCATGTCCAGCTGTCTGAGTACAGTGGTAGCAGCTGTCGCATTGGCAGAAACAGCCTCCACATCTTCTTGGGAAAGGAACATTCCTTTGGGAGGTTTCCTCTTTGCTCTGTTCTTTGCCTGCGTACTGTGCTTCTCCTTCTTCACCTGAGGAACGGTTTCAGTGGGCGGCACCTGGCAAACAGCAGTCACTTTACAAAACTAGATCTTTATAAAGATCCCTTCCAAAGCAAACCATTCTGTGACTCTTTTAGCCATTGTCACAGGTTGGAGAATTAAAAGCTTACAGACATTTTTTGCTTTAGGTGGCACGTCATAAAAATACCATCTTGTACAACTGTCTCCTTTTTTCTAGGCAGCTTTCAATGTTAACAGAGATACTAGTTGTTTTCTCTGCACATTCTCATTTTGTGAGACAAAATGCCCACTTTTCCAGCAGTTAAATATTCTGGTTATTTTCAAACACTCTGAAACCTCTCTTCTTGCTTTCATCACCAGGCCTGCACACACCAGTTTAACTGAAAACCAGAAGGAAACAAAGTGGAGCTTGGAGACAGGGGAAGAATACAACTGGAAGAGTTTACAGAGCCTTGTTTTTCTACATGTCAGACAGGAGAAGGAATAAGCCAGTTTATTTAAAAGCTATATATAAAGAAGAGAGATGACTACAAAGTAATTCTTAGGTTGTTAGGCAGTCTGTTGGAAGCCAAGTTTTCTTGCACAGTACTGATACATCAACTGTTCCATTAAACTGATGCAGTTCTGACCACAAATAAAATTTAAGTCTCTTTTGGAAAAGGGAATATTTCACACATCACTCATTATTTTATACTTTCTGTCTAAAGCAAAGAATTAGGCCCACACCTGTAACAGGAAGATTAGCTAGGATGTTATACTACAGATCCTTCAAGAGCACATCCAATTCTCTAATACCAAAACCATTTCTTGCAGAAGTCATTTTCAACAAGCAAATCATACCCAAGATTTATTACCCAGTGGCTGGAGCCTGGCCAAGAACACTGAAAAGGGTGACAGGGAGAGAAAAAGCAGAGGAGAGGCCACACATCTGAAATCCTCTACTTGATAACTGCCAGCTTTAAACACATTGGCTTCACTTAGCACTATTGTTTCCCTCCTAATTTGCAGCTACATGTAGTTTCCACACAGCTTGCAGCACTTGTTCATTAGTGAGCATTAAAATACTCGCATTAAAATCCACATAAAGCTGAGCACAAAGCCACCACATAATCATGAGGCTCTGCCTCCTGAAGACTAGTGGACCCCAGCACAACTGCCATTAGATAAAAGCTTGCACCCTCTTCATGTGTTCAACAGCCAGAGACACACAGGAACACTAATGCGGACAATTGCCTGTTCTCAACTTTTTTGTTCCCTCCTTCAGTGCAAAAGACTCCATGAGAGACAATGCCTAAGGGAAGCCCAGGAGCAAAAGGTAACTATTGCTGTTGCAGGACTGATACCTCCCCCAAAGAGAAGGGAGTGGTAAGCAGGAAGAAACAGACTGGTTTAGCTATGAACAAGTGAGGTAAGCTCTGCACTCTGCTTTAGAAGCAAGCACTTTGATAACTGAGCCAGGTAAATTATTCAACATGGATAGACATTTCAGATGTATTCATATTTCATCTATGTACAAAATTTCACAGGGTCATGCAGTAATGCCTCACAACGGGTTCACGCTGTAGGTTGACCAACACACAATGCCTGCAGTGCAGATATCCCAGAAGCCTCAACATTAGGGAAAAATGAAAGCAGTTTTGAAAGATTGCTTTACATGGTTCAAAGAATGTGAAGCTCTTGTGTTGTGGACAAGAAGCCAGAGCTCCAGCAGAATGGGTTTTGACAGCTCCAAATGCCTCCAGGTCCCAGTGATATCGCACAGGCTCTGAAAATTTGAACATCTACCCTATCTTGGAAACTCTTGCTTTCCTGGCCACACACATCTCTGTAGAATTAAAGCAATTCATGAAAAACAAAGAATTAAAATACAGGGAATTATTAGTGCTGTTTATTTAGACTTTGCCACTACCAACCAGTACACTTCGTCTTACACACGCCTTAATACAAACAAGGTCCCCTTCCTCAGATTTCACTGTGTAAAAAAGAAGACCAAGCTATCTCAAGCCATGTAAAAGCAGGGAGGTGTTTTCAGGAACAGAGAAGAGGTGGAGAAAGCAGCTCCAGTTCATGACCTCAGTACTATGGAACCACTACCTGGAAGAAACGTGAACAGTTGCACTAACACTGAACGTACTAAAAAAGAGAAAAACGGAAGATTCCCCTCTCCAGTGATCCCCAAAAGAAGAAACAAATGAGAGATTTCAGATACTCTGAGAAATCCCAGTATTACTCGGCAAGTCATACAGTAACCGACATGTCTCAGAGCTGGAAAAAATCATCTCTATGGGGTTGGGACAGAGAGGTTCTTTACGGTAAGAGTCCCGGGCTAATAGTACATGACCACACCTGCATGTCTGACCATGTTGTTAAAAGAAACCTAACAATTAAGAAAGAACACATCGTCCTCCTGGATACCTGGCTCTCTCTCAAAGAGATTTTCGATCAGCCCCAGGTTCACGTACTGCAAAATCAAATCAAATTAACTCTGAATAGGCTATGCAGGTTCTCAGCTTCATTTTAGCACCCGATACTATCCCCTGTCCAGAAGAGTCCCCACAAGGCTGCTTGTCACCAAACACTCAGCCAGGCTGCACATGCTCCATGAGTTATGGTGATCTCTTTCAGAACACTGTGGCCTGTACTGGTGTGGCAGTGAGGGCAGACAGCTTCCTCCCACACAAGACTTTCCACAAAAATGCCTTGATGGTAGCTACCAGACATCTGATCTGGTTTGGCCTTACAACAGAGGCAGCAAGTTGGCAAAGAAATACCTTTACCTCTTCTGCAGCAACTTCAGAGCATGCCAGCATCGGTAGGGAAGTAAACAATAGTAAAGGGGACTGAAGGGAGCTTTCTCACAGATGCAAGCTTCAAAGAGCCTGCAGAAAAATCTAAACTTGAAAACTTACTAAAATAATGGGAAATGATATTATAGCCTTAATTATTTACAAGACACAATGGAGTGCTGAGGTTTGCAGTTTAGCTAAGTGAGGGCCCCTCAAGTTTGGGTATTGCTGAGGCTTTCGAGAACTCAGTTTTTTGTAAGGGTGAATATGAATGGCTTCATGTCCACTCTGCTCCTAGGAAGTCATCAAGGATGCCAGCTTCGTCAGCAGAAGCAAAAGGCTTTTCTAGAAAGTCTAGAGAGCACCCTGGCATGGGTGAAGAACAGACAAGAATGCTGTGATTTTTTTCAGTTATTTCCATTCAAAATAATTAATTAGAGGAATTAATCTCACTGACAGTGACTGATAAAACAGCTGCTCTCGGATTTCCATTCTGCCTGTGTGCAATCGTGTTTTTCAATATTTCTAGTGTGTTCCTTTTTTCCTACATACACCCTTTTAAAAAACAACCTTAAAAAACTGAAAGAAAATGACAGTGGGAGAGAAATCAGTCTATGAGAAATCAGGAAAGGGAACTACTTCAAGAAGAGAAGGCCTTAGGGCAAATGTCTTCCTGTAACACACACATACAACCCACACTGCTGCTGAACAGCAAGGCTTTTTTTTTTTTTTTAGTAATGACTATCAGGCTATACACATGAAAATGAAGTATACACTTTCCTGGTAAGCATCACAGACTAGGTTTTCAAAACTGTTACATTTGTGTGGCTATTTTCATCCAGAACTCTATGCCCACTTAAAATGAAGTATTTTAAGTGAGTTGCAAAGACTATATTTCAAGTAGACCAAATACTCCACATGTGTAACAGCAGGTTAAGGTCCCCCTCCCAGACAAAATGAACTGGCCACACAAAAGATTTCTCCTTTACTGTTTACCACTGTAGTTGCAATTCTGGTGCCACCAAAATCCTCAGAATTATTATGAAGGATTTCAGTACATCAGGATAGAGTCTAAGGTGTAAATAACCATGCCCTTGCTAGTCTACCTAGAACAAATTAATGGAAATACTTCCCCTCCACCAAGCCATCTCAGCAGAGATGTAAGTGCTTCTACTTCATTGCCACAGTTAGGTTGATTTAAACCATCACTGCATGTGGTTGAAGCCAACACAGCCAAAGACAGAATCAAAAAGACCAGAAACATTCACATAGTACATTATCATGGGATGGCAAAGTCTTAAATTTTCCCAGCTCCATCTGTAACAACTTATTTGTCTATACTTGCCTTGATCTAAGAATAATTCTTAAGACAATTCTTTTCTCGTATGACAACTATACAAAGCACAAATAAAGAAAATTAGATACTGTCAGCTTCTACATGAAGTAGCATAAAGTAAACACTTTCCTTTGTACAGTAGTAAGAGAAGATTTATACCTCCTTTTTGCTCTCCTTGTTTTGTTCGACCTCCATATCAATAGGGTTATTTCCATTTGCTTCCTCCATTTCATCCTCACTGGAAGACAAAAGCAAACAGTACTGTATTAGTTTGTGAGGCTCTTTTTCTATAAATAGTATGCTAAACGAAATGCATGGATGCACTTAGCAAGTCCAAGAGCTTTCCTTAGTTTTAGTCCCAGTGTGGTTTTTTAGGGGCTGGGATGGGCTTTTTCATTTGGGGTTTTATTTGGTTTTGGTTTAAATCAAGAGATTCTTTACTGTAAAGATATGAGGATCATGTTTAGTAAAAGAAGACTTCTTTGTACTGGAGTAAAATACACCTGCTCAGATGAAGGCAAGATACACTGAATTGATTACACAAGTTATTTTTTAAAGAACATGGGACACCCAGCATTTTCTCTTTATGCAACCTGAGACAAAGAAACAAAGACTTAGAGTTACAGCAAGTAGCTAACAAGGATTTCATACATCTCCTTAACATTCAGCAAAACAGACATGCACAAGCTGAACTCCCCCAACAACAAGCATAAAGAAATGTTGGTGGTTTTTAATCATCCCTCCAGTGAGAGCCTCACATTTCATTCTCCCCTGGAAAAGAAAAAGAGGTTATCAATTACAGAACAGGAATAAGCATGAAACTTGGGCCATATTGAAAGTCACCTTGGCACACCTGGCCAGTTTGGCTTCATTGGAATTTCAATCAGACATCAAATTGTATCTATTTTCACAATTTAGAATTTTTGTACTGTACACAACCAAAGTTAATTGCACCATTTGGGATGATGCCCAGAAACAGAAGAAATAAGCTGATGTAATCAAAGTGGTTTATTGTTTGGGTATTTTTTTTTTATTAATCAAAAAATAAACCTATTTTCTCATGTCAAACTTTCCAGCCTGGGACAAGGAACTTCAGCTGGTGCACGTATGTAACATCACTGTGAAAAACAGGGCTGTGCAGGGAAACCACAGCAGAAGTTGCGCTGGGATGCTGGAGCCAGAAAGGGTGTGCTCATACTGGAGCAGGGACAGCAGGCATAGCAGGTGCTGGGCGAGCACGCCTGCTGCCTCCTTGCTGCAGCAACGTCCTGTGCAACTTAAGGAAGAATGTACTGCCAGGTGGCTTGAGCTGGTATTTTCATCCCCACAAGAGCAGTCACTTGTGCAACACGTGCAAGCTCTTCCAAACTGCCTGGCTCACCAGCTCATCCACAAGAATACTTAGCTTGTGCAATCACAAGCACCTCCTCCCAGAGCTACATACACAAAGCCCCTCACACACAACTAAGAACATTTACTGAAAACCTGGTCCCAAATGCACTGGGAGCTATTTTAGTGACAATGTGGGGGGTTGGGGAATTTCCCTGCCTAGCCACAGAAGAGATAGAGCAGTATTTGAGTGAGATACTTCAGACTGCCTCTTCTCTTAACCCCATCTTTAAAAGTGCTTCCTTGTGTTCCCACCTTGGTTGAGAGTTCAGCCTTTCTGCAAAGGCCAAAACCCCCATGGGCTTTGCTGTGCTCTGTTCCAGCAAGTTCCCTAGACATGAGCTAGATCAACCCCCCCCACACTCATTTCTGCAATTTTAGACGTTGATCGTTATTAACTGAAGAACATTTCTGAAGTTTTGCCAACACTCAATGGCACAATACAACCTCAAAATCTAGCAATCCCAGGCTTCTCACCCAGCTTTGCTTCCACCCCTTGCATGGCTGCACTGACAAATCTTTAGGGGTCTAGGGGTTTGACTATTTTACATGATGGAGGGGAAGACAGGAAAATCAAACAAAGCTGATGGCCTGGTGCTTAGCTTGCTGCAGATGTAAATCAAATTACACATTTCCAATCCAGCTGCCTTCCCGAAAGGTTACAAGATTACAGCACATGGCAGCCTATACAGTTCTTTTGCAATCACCAAATGGTCTGAGGTGCTGCTTTTCCCAGCAGGCATTGGTACCAAAGAGGTGTATTTCCAAATTGCAGTAACTTCATTTATAAGCACAAAACAAAAATAGAGGTAGGATTAGAAGATCCTAAACTAGACAGTATGAGACAAACACTCCTTACAAAAGATATTTCCTCCCTCATAAATTAGTAGGAACATTTTAAAAAGCAGAATGGGGAGAAGAAAACAAAACAAAACAAAGCACAAAAACCAAAAACCAGCAAGTCAGCCTTTGCAGAGAAGGTAAAAGAACAGAAAGGGAAAAGAGACCCAGGTCAGAGAAAGCCAGCCAAATACTGGACAAGTCTGCTGGTAGTATTGTCCCTGGCCCTGCCTGTTAAGCAAGTATTGTTGATCTCATGGAGAGATGGGAGAGGTTGAGTGAGTCACTGGTACAGTACAGCTCAACTCTGGAAATGTTTCTTCCCCCTTCCCAAATAGGACTCACTCATATGCACTGGAGCCAGCAAACAGCTCCCTGGGAAAAGCTTTTACAGAATTTTGCCCAGTTATATTAGGAAATTTCCAAAGCCAGGCACACCTCAACTTTGGTCTGCAAAGACATGAACTGCATTTTAGAGCAAGCTGAGAAGGCATCTGCATAAAGCAGATAGAGTTGGTGCTGTTCAGAGGTGGAGCTCACCACCACCACCACATACGTAAGGCCACTGCATTTCTGAGGTTCTGTCAGCTCCAGAACTAGGCGAAGTCACCAAGCAGCAGTTCTAACTGTATAGATACTTCTAGCAATACACACAATGCCACTCACTGGCTGACCTACCTCCAAGGGCTTTCATAGGTATCTAGGAAGACGAACTTGCAGACAAAACTGCACAAGCAGGAGCCAAGCTCATCTGCTTAAGCTCAGTGGCTAGTGGCCTGAACACCATCACACTCACCCAAAATCCTAATGCACCCAGTAGTCCTTAGGACACCTCTGCCGGAAATCACCCTAAGTTCTCCTGTGCTACCCTCTTCTCAGTCACTAAAACCCACCATCTTAACTTCACCTTTCCCAGAGAGTAACACTTAGCCTGACAGCCTGAAAGTTTTCTAAGTGAAAGGTAGGGGAAAGGCCTGTGTGTGCATATGTACAGGCTGATGGGTGCTGCACTGGAACCTGTTCCCCATAAGGTGCATGTTCTCACTCTACTGAGCATCACATGGAGGAAACAAAGGCAGATTTCTAGCTCTTTTGTTACTTCCTTTTAGTGTCCTGCTTATCAGCTTTTCTGGCTCTGCTGACAACAGTGCCAATCAGCTTGTGAATAGTTTCAATTTAATTTTCTCCACCCTCAAGCAGTATTAGAGAAAAAGCTTCTGGAGTGATGGGAAACTGATCACTGCACTAGAGCACACTCGGGAATTGCAGAGTGTTGAAAAGAGAGCGCACCTATTTGCTGACAGATTCCTTTTGCCTTTATGCAAAGCAAAACATGCATAGCAGGGAAGAGGGGTGGGGAAAGAAGGCGTGATACGAGGAAACATTTTGGAGAAAATCCTACATCTAGTTTCTTACAAGCTGAGCTCTGAGATAGTCTAAAGAAATCAGTGTGCGTCAATACACAGCCTTTCTGCTTGCAAACCTACCTTTCCTCACGTTCCCTTTTTTGTTTACGAGCATGACGGTCCATCACGCTAGTTTTAGTCCTTGTCTTCTTCCAGGAGTAGTAAAATTTCACCAGGCTGGCTATTGATTTGTCAGGAAGCTGTAAATTAAACATGTATCCTTTTATATGCTTATATGTAAAGTATCCCCAGGAGTTCACATACAATTGGGTCTGGTTTTGTCAAGGAACATCTGATCCCTCTACTTTGGGTTCTCTCAAAGGCTCAAGCAAGGCAGGTCTGCAGCCTTTCAAAAAGGATCTATGGGGGAGTGTTCTAGGTTAGTGCCTACTATTTAGGACATGAAAAATCTCTAAAGAGCATCTCAGCACGCCTCCAGTCACCAGCCGTGTAGCTGGGTTCTCTTCAGAATAAAGGAACGTATCAAAAGCAAATCCAAAACGAGGCCTTGAAACTGAGATAACAGTTTTAAAAGCCAACAGAGGCATGTGTAAGCAACCACAGGAACTGCTGAATTGCAGGCTATATCCCAAGCATATCTTTGATGTTTGGTTTAAAAAGACTTATTCACACCATTCAAATGATGAAGTCTATTCAAAGGTCTCAACAAAAGACGTTTTCAAAAGGTGAAACTTTACTGTATGGTGAACTGAAGATACAGAAAAACACAAGTCTCCCTCTTTTTTTGTTTTGTCCTCTTAGACTAATGTAATTTCCTTGTAGCTATGAAACACCTGCCTCCAAAAAGCATGAAACGACATTAAGACTAATCCTCTCCTGAGGTATTCTGCATGGACGTTCTTAGACAGGACTTTTACTTTCTAGAAGTCCAGCCTTTCTTGCTGAATAAAACATGTTTTAGTTGTCTTATTCAGCTTGGAGGGCAGGACGGGTGGGGAGGTAAACAAAACTGTGAGCAAGAGCCAGATCTCTCATTCAGATAAAACTGCAGTTTAAGTCTTCACTTGAGATAAGCCCGGTTCTCAGACTGCAGATTGACTTCTGGTCCTAATAACAGATCCCACCAGAACTACCATCCTGGCCCACAGCTGCACAGTGTTATACATCCATCTACAGTAGCAAAACATAGGTGCTATGTCGCTATTATGCTGCCAATAGCCGTGTAGCAGGCTGGTATGCTGGAATTAAAGAGTTCCACAGAACAAACTCGGGGACAAGGCTGCTCATGACAAACATCCACTTGGCTACAAACACATGCTAAAAGTGCCAAAATATCAGAACCAGCTCCGGTAAATAACATAGCCAGAGAGTAAGAATTGGGTTTCAACGACTTTTCCCCTTAGTTCTAAGTTGCACTGGTGCTAATGGGGCAGCATGTACAAACTAACTACTAACATGCTCCCAAGCCATTGATTCCTGTCCCCAGCTAAACACAAAGCTTCATGCCATTTAATTCCTTTCATGCAGGATGGCTTTTCTGGGAGCAACAGTAAAAAAATATCATTACCTAGGGAACAGTGCATGAGCTTGGCATCCCCGTATAGGAATGCACTTCACTCAGGGACAGAGTCATGCTTCTGCACATGAAACAAATTGAGAATTTCTTGCTTTGGCATTTCACCAAGCAATAGGACAGGCTTTATCTTCTTGGTTTCCCCAGGACATTCCCCTTTCTTCCCTTTTCCCCCTCTTCCCCCTGCTAATATAAGAACAGAGGAATAAAGGAAACAGCTTCACCCTTCAGGAGTACAGAACTCAGCTATCCATGTATCAGCTATCCATCGTATTCACAAGCCCTGACATCAGACCCAAGGGAGTGGGAGACCCTATGACTCAAGAACATTTGGAAATGAATGCCAGTGAAGGAATATTCAAAGAGGACATGAGAAGAAAGAGCCCCTTCCTGTCACCCTTTTGAAAAGGGACCTGGCAGTTTTCCTTCTTACTTGGAGGCAAGTCACCTTTCGCTTTTCAGTGGCATCAGCAACACAGACCTTCACATGTGCTTTAAAGAGGCTGAATAGACTGCAGCAGCCTAGGGTCACTTCAAAGGGTCACAACCAACATAACTGGGTCCTACTGGAACACTCAAGAGGCACTTTACTGAAGGAGGGCAAAGAACGAAGTGTGGTTCCCACACAGGTGATGAACTACTTGAAGAAACACTCAATATATAATTAATTAGGATAATTTTTCAACCCATCCTGTCCATCTTTCAAAAGAAAATTGCACACACCCCTTTCAGACAGAAACCTACTCTTGAAGTTTTCAATCACAGTTTAAAAAAAATCCCTGCTAAACAAAAGCAAAGCACTAAATGCTTCCAATAAACCTCTACCACAATATCCACTGACAGTCCCAAATCACATTAAGTACAGACTTCACTGTCAAATCAAATGAATTCCTAAAAAGCAGGCTGTAAGAAAGGAAATCAACTTGGCACAGAGATGATCTTTGTGTGTGGGTGGGCACATATGTACAGACCATGCCTGAACTCCAGCTGAGACAAACACTACCATAGCATGCAGGAGACTGAAAACTGTTATTTCCCACCAAAAAACACTGCACAGTCAAAGTTTATCCTGAGCCAGAAAAGCACTTCAGAAAAACACTTCTACAGAGACTCTGGAGACAAGGTTGTCTGTTTCTATTCATGGTAATGCTTTCCCTTTAACATCCCCTTTGGCCTGTTCTGTCCTGACAGGAGGTCAGTACAGGCAGCACTGAAGACAACGGTCAGGCCGCCTGTTCTGCTTCTCCATTCCTGTGACTTCACTTACCATCTGCTGGATCCTGTGAAAGGTTTTCCCATGGAAACTAAAGGCCTGTTCAAACAAGACCTTGTCTTCCACTGTCCACTCATCTGGAAATGGAGTGAAGTTTGGCAGATCTGCCAAAGACTTCTCAATGTTGTGCTTGTGCCAAAACAGCATCCCAAGGGCCTAGAAATAAGGACACCAAGAAGACAACTGTAATCACAAGGAACATTATTATATGCATGCAAAGGGAGAGCTACAGCATTTTCCTAAGGTGGCATGTTAAACTATTTTAATGCTCAGCTATATCAGACACTTTTTTGTGTGCAAGAAACCTGGAGTCTGACCTCCACCCTGCTAGGACTGTGAAGACCAACTTGAAATTTTTCCAAACCGCACAGGTAGCAATCTAATATGAGAGTAGCAACAGAAAAGGGGGAGAAGAAAATTGAAGAAATTACTCCAACTTTACTGATCATTGTATGCACATTAAGCAGACTTGGTGAGACTACCTAAGAAACAGGCTGGACTAAATGAAGCTTCTTGCCAGTGCTAAACTCCATTTCCTGTGCAATTAGGAAGTCGGTTTAGTTGATGGGAGTTTTACAGTTGTTCAGCGGTCTCTGAGGGGAAGGAAGAAAAGGAGGAAACAGTGAGGGAAGAACTGGAAGAAGGAAAGGCAGAGAGCATGCACAACCTTGACTTCCTGCTAAGATGTCCCTGGCCCAAAGAAGGAACAAATCTCATTTGGGGGGCTGCTCACTTGTTCCCTTGAGAGATGCCTCATTTCACTGTTACAGTCTCTGGTTCTCAGTTTCAATGACAAAGTGCATGCAGTGTGCTTCACAATCTGCAAATTGTCCTCCTCCTGCCATCTCCAAGACCCTCACTTGCAGCCACTCCTCTCCCAGGGGCGTGCAGCCACTTAGTGTTATGACACATCACTACATCTGGCATGCCAGTGAACACCACAAGTCATTTTGGGAAGGCCTGACTCTTCAGAGCTAGAAACCAGCCCTTTTGCAATGGCAGTAAAGTGAAAACAATCTCTAACATGCTGAGTAAAACACCAGATTAACCTGCTCAGCATATGCAAACTCAGCTCAGGTTTCGCTGCTACAGTTACCCTCATCTAGTAGTTTCACCCTGGCTGCTCAGAGCTACAAAATCCCTTCAAATTTGGGGTTTCCCCATTATGCTTTGCTATGCAAAAAGCAGTTCCTTTATGGGATCTTGATCCCCTGAGATTCAGCAGAGAGTATAAATATTAGTGTCATCTAAGGCCTTGTCCTGACCCTACTGGCCTCTCAGCGCTGTCCAGGCACCCTCTACTCCCTTTTGCCATCATGCAGAACAAGAAGTAGTCTTGGTTGCACAGTCACTCACTGTGCAGATGTCACAGGGGCCACACGGCCACCAATCTCCACCCACTCTGGCAAGCATGGAGCCAAAAAAAAAAAACAAAACTGTTTTGCAGTTACAAAGGATTGAGGTCTCTCCCCTGCCACCCCTTTAGCTTCAGATCCGTATCAAATATCGCTGTGAGAAATCAAGGGGAAAACAAGGAGGGAGACATTTCAGGTGGACAGGGTAGCATTAAATTCCAGTAAGGTGCTAGCAAGGGCTGAGAGGACAGCTGCTTACACAAAGCAAACAGTAAACAAAAAAGGTTTTCCTTATAGGTTTGTTTAACAAGAAAGCAGCATTCCCCCTCCATCCTATGCTATCCCAGAGGAGCTCTGCACTCATACTCAGGTGAGCACACAGCTTTTCCAGCCTCCTTTGTCCCAGAGTGTCTGACATGCTGGCAGGAGGGCACAGCTCAGGGCCAGACTTGCTGTAGTACTCCCAAAAGCCTGTAACTGCTATGGCTCAGCCCAACAACCTACAGTCATTTACAACACCAGCTGAAGTGAGCTTGCCCTGCAGGAGCTCACTTGACTGCCAAAGCCTGCCCTGGAGCTGGTGAGGGTGAAGGGACTCTCACCAGCACAGTCCTGAGCCACCAGCCATCAGCTGGCAGCAGCAGAGCCAACAACGGTGCACTTCAGCACAAGGCAAGGGGAGAGAAAGAACAGAGGTATGGGAGCTGCACGTGGCACCAATGGGCCAGATGGATGGAAAGGCACCGGGTAGGGAAGCACCAGCACATGCCCCAGCCACCCCGACAGGCAGCTCACCATTCCCTGCAAAAAACTGGCACATCTTCATCTGCAAAGACAGGTCTTGGGCAGGGGGCACACACAGAAGAATGGGAACCTCTGTGTGATGACTGTCAGCCAAGCCACCTGCACAGAGGTCCAAAGAGACCAGCTATCAGGGGGATGCATGTGTGGGAAAGGGCTGTCTTGGCCAGCAAAGCCCAGAGGCAGTGGCCAAACTCTGAAGTGAGCTCTGACTGGCTTCCAGGGAGGCCATATCAGCTTGTCCATAGTTACCCAGCCAACAGCAACTCTGGTAATACCTGCTAAAGAGAGTGCCCCTTGGTGATACAACAAATCACCCTGACTGGAAAGCCTTGACACTTGTCCTTAAAGTACAAAATGAATACGTGGCTTCCAGAGTGATACAAGCTAGATTCTCTTCACTTATATCCTGGAATGCCTAGCATAGCTGTCTAGGAAATCCCAAAGGACCTGCAAAACACATTTAACTCCAGAGTGTTATGTGAGACTGCTAGGGAAGGAATGAGAAAATTTTTAGGAGGGACATTTTTATAAGTTCATCAGCCACTTCACATCCTGGTGTGGCGAGTCCCATAACTCCTACTTCTATACACAGAGGAAGAAAAATGGGGAGAAAGACTCCAAAGAGTAAGTGGGAGGTCTGTATTTCCAACATTAAAATTAATGCAAATCTCCATTAGCCAAACTGAAGTTTTGAAAACCAAAAATATTTAGTGGCTGCCTAAGATCACCTCTTTTGGCAAATATCACCCACAATACCCAATGCTAGGATATACCTATCTCAAGTGAAATAAGCTACTATCCTTATTTTCATTTAAGTTCACAGCCTCTTGGTGCCTTCCTGTTACTTCTATTGCTGTTTTCTGCTCTTAGAAACTATAATTATCAAGTCTGATCATTGCTGGCTTTGTTGAAAAATTTGGTGGCTTTCTCAACTTCACTGCTCTTGTTCAAAGATGACAGTCATTTAACCAGAAACCCTTGCCCATTTAAATCATGCACTTCTATGCTCATGGCCTTTGCCTGAACAATTTCATAAGCTTTCTCATTTTCTTAGAATCCCTTTGTAAAGAAAGTATGTAATTTGCCAATACAGTAACTCATTCAGATTCCCCACCTTCCCTTTCCAGGGAAGTATTAGTGCATAAAGAAACTCCACACAGAAAAGGGGTTCTGGAACTGTTCAAGAAGTAGCCACCATAGGAAGGATAACACTCATGGTCGAATTCTGTTACAAATTACAATGGTTTTGGTTTTCTTCTGCGTCTGGATGTAAAACCAGGGGTGAACTCCATATCCCCAGAGCATCATTTAGTTTTAGGAACCATCAGTTTTGGCAGAAGCAGGAGGGGAGAAAACACAGTATAGAAGGGAAGAAGCAGTGCCAGGCAGTCAGGGTAAGTCATGTTTTAATACCTGCTGAAAAAGATCTTAAAATAAAGTAAGTATTCAAAGGGTTGTTACCTGCTCCATATTGTATCCATGCTTCTCTTTAGCAATGGCAATATATTCATCCACTGAAAAACAAAGAGAAGGGGTAAGAATATTTCATATAATAATCTCATCTCCCTCTTCCCTTCCCCCTTCTAGTCTAAAATCCAGTTCTGTAGCTCTGACTCCGGCCATGGTCACTGCATTCTCCACAGATAACTCATGAATAGCTGCTGTTTTCAACAATTCAGGAAAAAAAAAAAAAAAAAAAAGAAAAAAAAAAAGAAAAAGTACAACCCCCCCCCCAAAAAACTAACAGTCAAATTACTACATTTTCTCCTTGACAAGCCTACGTGATGCATGATATCTAATACAGTTCCAATACTGCTGAAACACAGAATATAATATTTCAAAACTACTCAAAACTATAGACATGACTGTCTCAAACACTTTTTGTTGTTTTGGTATTTTGGGGGGCAGGGTTGGTTGGTTGGGTTTTATTGTTTCACGTTTAGTTGTTGCTTGGTTTTTTTGTTGTTGTGTATTGTGTGGGTTTTTTTTTTTTAATCCCAAAACAGTTGCTTTTTCTTAAGAACAAAAATCTCCAGACACAGTCCCATACCTTCAAATACTGCCAGACTCCTAGTGTTGCACAACCACAGCAGATATCTTGACGAATTTTTCAGCCCTTATGCTTCAGCAGTTTTCATCTTGATCTAAGCCCCACTTCTAAGTATTATTAGGCCCCCATGAGCTTTTAACCTGTGCAACGTGAAGATGCCCTGAGGAGTTATATTTTGTATAGATGGGCCTAAACCCCAAATGTCTCTTTCAGTATGAGTGACTGAGATTATATCATACCCAACAACACACATTTGAGAAGACTGGATCAAAGTCTGTACCAGTGGTGGAGTTTTGAAGTCTGTACCCTTGTGCTTGGTCATTATTAAATGATATTAAAGGATAACACCACCCTTGGAGAAAAAAAATCAAGTGTACAAGATAAAAGGTGAGACTCCTGCTTTGCCTAATGGAGTGGAAGATACTGGAAGCATTGGTTGTCTGTAGGATCATCAACATGCTATACCCTGATACACTTACCACAACAGAACTGACACACACAGGTAGAATTGTCCAACACTGGGAGAAGAATGACTTCCAAGACAAGTCACTCAGTAATAAACTCAAATATCATTCTTGCTTCCTTCTCTGCAGATACCCAGGGAGAGATGCAAGCAAATTCCTGGGCTAAGCAACTTCAGAAGAAAATGATTTTGTGCACACTGCAGCTAAGGAAGCCACACCTCCCATGGGTTGGGCCTCAAAAATAACTTCAGCTTTCGAAGGTGCTTCTCCCATGTTTTCTGCCTTTATGGACTCTAGCATGGAGTCTCTGGTCTCTAATAGCATGGCATTTCTTAAAGCCTTTCCTTCAAGCTGAGACTTTCCCCAAGTTTTCCTTCACCCTTCAAATTAAGCAATGAAATTGAAAGATATTGGGAAAACAAAGAGGACAGACCAGAAAATGCAAAACAGGAGAGCACCAGCCTCTTACTTTCATCTTGTCATCAATGCAAAGACATTAGATCTAGGTACCTGAAAGTAGATGTCCCATCTTACTAGACAACATGACGTGTGATATCCATGTCAGCCCTTCATTTGGAAAGGAGATGCGTTAGTTAATTTTTACAAAAAGGTGTTGCAAAAGAAGTGCTTTGTTAAGTGCCTTGGAAAAATGCATGATAATGTTCATACAGGCACACATGGCAGGAGAAAATCATGCAGTAAATACAAGCACAGTTCCACCTTAGCAAGGGCACTCCATGAGGTTCTCGCTCTTCCAAGCTCCCACCTGCATATAATTGGGACTTCAAAGGGGCAGACAAGCCTGTTTGTTGGACCACACTCTGGATACATTCCATAAAAGTTTTATTAGCCCTTTGGAGAAAGATGTAATCACCACCATTCATTTGCACCCTGCAGCACAGACACATCTGCCTCTAAGTAAGGAAACTGTTTCTAATGACCATGCTGAACTGGGATGAAAACCACCCCTTCTTGCAAACAACCTGTTCTTGCACAAGGCAAGCAAAAGAGTTGCACAGACAGTGGAGGTGACTGGGACAGTGACAGAAACTTCTTTGGCTGAAATCACTGCATTGCCTAATAAAACATCCTAGGGTTATCAAAGTGTAGGAACCTCAGAAATCAGCTTTGCCATGGAAAAAAACAAAACACCACCACCACATATATAAAAAACCCCAGCCCCCTACAACTTGCAAAACCACACTACAAGGAAAGAGCAAAATAACATGATGCAGGATGACCACACAGGGGAAATGGGACAGAGAATGGAAGTACCTTCTCCCTACACACCATCCCTCCCCTCCACAGGCCAAATAGGGCAGGGAACATCAGTGGGGTATGTGCAGAAGAGCAACTTCAGATGCTTCCAGACTTTATAACCACACCAAAAACAAAGGCTGATGTGGAACCCTAACTGCAACATTTCTCTGTACTTCAACTAAATGCCCTCACCTTCCTTCAGACAGGTATTGCACATGCAGTGTTATCTATTTTGTCTAAGAGTGAGGTGAAGGAAGGGGGAGGGAAAGGAGCTGAATTCTCCTAAGTCCAAGGCTGAATTAAGCTCCTGAATGCTAAGTACTGCTGCATTAACTAGCTCGCTTTCACTGTATAAAGATCTACCGTTCCTGATTTGACTTCAGCATTTTATCCTTTAATACATACAGAGAAGAGATGAGGCTGTTCTCCTTTCCAGCATACGTTTCTTATACCAGATGCTATATGAAAATATATTTCCTTCCCCTTGCTTCCCAACACTCAACCATCCCCACCCCTTAAAAAAAAAAGTCATTACAGCATTTTCTCATCTGAGCAAGCACATTAGCAAGGTCCCCACGTATCAGCACCAATAGAATTTCTCTTGACTTAAGTCAATAGACCACAAACCCAAAGAGTAGACTGTAACTGATCAGACCATGAAAGGAGGAAGGATGCTTTTCTTGTCATGGTGGGGCCTGTAACACCTCAATGTTACAGTGGAGAAAGAAAAAAGAAAAATAAGAAAAAGGCAGTAAGGCAATAAACCGACCATGACCACACAACAATGCTCCTTCTATATAGTAAAAGAGTGTTTGTAGATAAAGGACAAGGAGTACACTGTTGTACTCTACTCTTGGCTTGTTCCCTACCTGCTTACTGAATCTAGCCCATTTGCTTGTCATTTCTTGGCTAATTGCAGGTTTCCTCACTTTGATGCTTGCACCATTAGAGAGGTATGACAGTCCCTTGAGCAATCTTTCTGACTGTTCTCTTTACCATCCCCCTCCATATGAAGTGAGCAAGAAAAAGCATGGCACCAGCTGAGTCATAGAATCCCCTGAGTCTCCCATACCATTAGAGCCTCGAACTGCCACAAGCTTAATGCTTCACATGCCACACCAGATAAATGCATGCCCTCCTCCATCTCTGCCTTCCCCATGCACTTCACGCAAGCCCAGGGTACTGGGCATGTGAAATTCTGCTCCACTGCGTTTCAGTGCCATTCAGTCACGCTCAGCATGTAACCCAGCAATCTGTTTAGACATCAGAGTTCAGAGCCAGAAGAGCCTGGGGCAGAGCCCTTCTTACACCAGAAGAGACAGTTTGTCAGCACAGCTCTTAGCCACTTTCCACAAGAGAACAAGCAAGAGTAGCAAAGCAATACCATCACATTTCCCTCAGCATCAACTACACCACCATTCACTTTTTCTACCAGCATAACTTTTCCCCAAACAGGGCAGACAAGAGCATCCTCTGCTTCCATCCAACTCATTCCTCTATGCTGGAAAGATACTTCTGCAGAGAGCAGGCCAAAAAGACAACGATACTTGAATTGAGACAGTCGTGTGACATAGGAGATGCATTGCTTCTGTGAAGGCTCTTGTTGCTACTAGAAACCAGATGGGGGGAAGGGACATAAAAGAGAATCATAAACTGATATTTCTTCACTTATTTGGCTACATTTCTTCTCTTGCATGCATTTTAGCTGCGTGGAGGTGAGCAGGATCCTCTGTCCGCCCCACACTCAAAATGGAGCGAGCACTAATCCGAAGAGCCCCTTCCTACAGCCAGCCACGCTCAGGAATGCAGAAATAGCACAAAAGGTGGGGATGCAAAAGAATCAGAGACTGACAAACACACTATCACCAGCAAAGCGGAGTGCAGAGGGCTCAGATGCTAAAAAACACCTCTTCCTAATACAAGAAGCGAGGTCTACTATGAGATGACCAAGGGACCCCAGACGTAGCGCACACACAGGCACCAAAAGAGACAAGGGAAATGGAAGGGAGTGGGAAAGGAAGCACAGAAAGATGCATCCCCCCTTGCCATCTACAGAGGAGTTTCTGACCAAAATGGTGCCATCAACCCCCTGAATTTTGTGGTATTGCTTACAGTAATCTTTCTCATATACCCTTTTCTTCTGCTAACCATCTTTCTGCAAGAATTCCTCACCAGAGGTAAAAAAAAAAAAGGGGACCCTCTCGGCTGAAAGACAGGAGGAGGGACAAGAGCAAACAACTGCATTGCTGATTTTCAGTCCCGCATCCTAGAACACTGAGTTGAGACATATAAAAGAGGAACATTAATTTCAAGGGGGGGTGGGATAACTCTGAAAAGAGAAATGCCTGAAAGCAATTGCTCCCCTCATCACCATTTGATTAAACGATCTCTGTAAGTGGGTCTTTTGGGAAAACTTCTCTCCCCCTACCCAAATTGCTTCTTTATGACCCTGCAAGCATTGCAACATGTTTACTGGACTCAGCGACCCCAAGGAAGGTTTGCATCAGAAGCAAGTGTGCTAAAGCCTATAGAAAGCAACAGGAATGCAGAGGTAGAGCTGTTGCTGCAACCTCAGTTCACCCCTATTACTGGGGTACTGCAGGAGCTCTGAACACTTTGCATATTACGTGATGCAAAAGCCTGACAGAATGGGGTGAAATGAGGACAAAAGCAGCATCCTTCACAGCCTCAGTAATGTGCTTCACAGGATTTGATCAATGCTGGAACCTGTGAGGAATTCTGGATGTTGCTATACATCTCCCCCTCCCCTCCATCATCCTTGATAACAAAACCAAAAGAAAACCAAAATAGAAGTCAAGACACAGAACAAATCAATGTTGCATGAAGTAAATAAGGAGCATGGATTAGACACATACATGTGAAATTCTCCCAATTTCAAAACACAATTATGATGGTACATAAACAAGTAAGCACAGTTTTTGCCTCGGCTATAAAACCGAGCAGCTGCATTGCTGTCCCACCGCCCTCGCAGCATCGGTGGAACAATCCTGCCACCTCGTGGCCCCAGCATGGGAGAGGAGGCTGCTAGAAGCACAAGAGTTTGGACAAGGGTCTCACTAAAATAGCTTTAACAGGAGGCAAGAGGAGCAGACAGAGATCAAAGCAACATGGCTTGACCACTTTTTCTGGGCAAAATCACTTAAAAGAAAATAAACCCCTCCTATTTAAAGAGTATTCCGCCTTGGAAAAGCTATTCCCTCTTCTTGGCAAGACGTGATGTGTGTCACAGGCAGGAGAGGAGTGCAGAACTAGAGTACAGCCATGTGCAGTACCCACCTAGGCAGGCACACAGTCTCCTTTTACACTGTTTCTAGGGACAGAGTGCTGGTTACACAGACACAAAAGCTACATTAAAAAAAAAAAAAAAAAGAATAAAAAATCACTTCATGCAACTGAAGGCATGAGAGGATTTAGGCCTCAACTCCACTGCACCTGCAGCAGGTGAGGGAAAATTCTCGATGCAACTGCAAGGCAAAGGAAAGCCAACCTTATGAGGAGAAGCTTACTGAATAGAGCAAGAGAAAACACCCTGCAGTAGGGTAGGGTACCTTGAGTCACGGGACTCCACAGTGTACCTCAACCTCCCATCCATTTACCTCCCTGTACCACAGATTTTACTTGTGTGTCATCTCTTGTCCACATACCAAGGACTGTAGGGTTCCACTGCACTAGACGTCTCCTTTGGCAGCACAGCCAGGTTAAGCACCCACAGCCACCAGCCACCTCTTCCCACCTAGAAGCACAAACATTTGCCTCGACCTGCAGGGAACCGGACTGGGAAACTGTTTCATCTGAAAAAAACCCCTGACCCAAGCGGCAGTGGAGCTATACAAGCACTGAGATGTGGCTGAAAGTATGAAGATGCTCTCACCTAGCAGGAGGGGCAGTCCTAGACCCTCCTATCCCCAGGCCTGGCTACACAGGCTGCCCCCTTCTCTTGCACTAGCTCTGGAGCCACACTCAAGGCACTGAAGAGCTGGCCACCACCAAAGCAGCAGCTATTCATAAAACAGCTTTACACATTCTATATGGTTCAACACCATGTAATAATCATTTTTCTGGGAGGTTACACAAGCTTGAGAAGAGACAGGCCCTCCTAGCACCAGAGAGGGGTAAGATTGGATCAGCCTGAAGTGCAACTCATTCGTTGCCCCAGCACAGCAGAGTGGCAAGGATGAGTGAGCAGGCAGGCAGGAACAGGCATGGCTATGTCAACTAGCACTGGTGAGGAAAGAGCTGCTCATGGAACCACACCTGGGGCCTGGAAATTGCAGCCTCAGAGAGCATAAAACAAGGAATAAAATGGAGTGACCCACTGCCTGGAGATTTATCCCTTTAAAAGTCCTGATACCTACCGAAAGCTTCCTTCCCCACGCAAAGGCAACCAGTCCCCACACAAGCAGTACACACTAATAAGACAGAAAAGAAACCCAGTATTTCTAACTCCCCCTTTTATTATCTTTAATACTGCTCCTTGCATGGCCTGTATCTGAGGGCAGGTCCAAAGCTGAAACACCAGCAATTGTTAAAGACCTGACTCATCTGCCTTTAAATTTTGCTCTGCCAGCAAGAAGGCTGTACTGCAGACACAGGTGTACAGACAAATCTAGCACAGTTTTTGCAGCTTGCCAAAACTATTTTAAAGTGTTTACCAGGAAAGGCCTTTTGCTAGTAGACACATTACTTTTAAAGCTTTTACCAACATATGCTCATTCCTAAAGTTGCACCCTCAGCTGACACTATCACATCAAGAGGGTCAATTCTGCGTACATCTGTGGATGTTGCTTTTCCTTTAATATAGGGGAAGCCAGCCAGCTAATGCTTTCTTGCTCTCTGACACTGCTGCTGTTCTCCCTCTGAAAGGCTATGTGGATGTCCATTGTAAAGGCATTCATGGAAGACCCTATGGGAAGAAGGACTGTTTCTTGTATGTCCATCACATTTAACCTTCAGCCAGAAATTTGCTCTGCCATATCACCAAATGCCAATTCTTTATGGAGGAAGGACACAGGCTTCTGTATCTCCAGAGGCAGATACAGAACCTGGGGTACCACAAGCCCAGATGTCTTCATATGTACCACAGAAAAGAACAAGGGAGATCTGACAGGGCAGTAGCAAAGAGGAAACACTATCTCCGGGACATAGCACAGAATAGAAAGAGCCACATCAGATCACCCAGGGACCTAATATGTGACCATACAGGATCTGAGCATGGCTATCATTCAGCAGTGAAAATCTGATCCTAAATCAGACACAGGCACTAGATTGTATTAAACGTACTCAGCCAGAGCACTTGATATTGGGTTTGGAGCCCATGTAAGAACATAAAACCAGTACACATTAGCTTCTGGCAGGGAAGGAATACCCATTCGAGAGTATGACCTTCCAAGACATAGACAGGAAGCTACAGACAGGACAAATGCACAGAGTACATGCCCAAACAACAAAGTGAGTTTATAGCAGAATGATTCTTTGCATTATTCAGCACAGTACTCTCAATTCAGCCTGAGAAGCCCTAAAGCCAGATTTATTCTGCTGTCAAACCATGGCTAGAGTTAACTCTACTGAGAGGTTACAACCTTGGGTTATATACTTTCAACTACACATCCAAGCAATGCAAGTAGCAACATTATTGATACAGTTGTAACAAGGAGAAGAATACCAATGTGTGTATATATATATATATATATATATATATTTGATCTGATGGCTCAACGTAGGAGACAACTTGGATTAGAAGAAACCTGCCTTGTGCAATTTTCTTCTGGAGATTATTATTTCTTGCCATCCTTGAGAACACATGATCCACTGCATCCTTTCCAAAAGCAAAATTCACCAATTCGAAAAAATACCATTTGACACAAACTGATGACAGAGCCAGTGTGAGAGACTACAGATTCAGGCTAACAGCAGTCTGATACGAGGCTCCACTACTCTACCTAGGAACATTCTCAGTTCTTCATTCATATCATGCCATATATTGCTAAAATTCTAAGTCTGCAAAATAGCACAGACTGCCATAAAGTTTGGTTAAGGAACCTGCTCTCAACCAGCTCCAGAAGCCACCAAGGAATATGCAGACTCAAAACCCTCTAAAGAGGTCAAAACCAAGGTCAATTTTCCGTCCTCCAAAAGATTTTAAAAGCTCCTGTCTAAACCAGAACTGTTACATTCCCTGTTGTAGTAGAAATGCAAACTAATAGAAGAACCATAATACAGCCAGGCTTCCTAAACAGCATGGATAACTTCACTTCCCCACGACACAAAGTCTTCACACAGCATGAGGACACACACACAAGGGGTGTGTGGGAGCAGAATAGCCATCAGGTTAAATTACAGCTCATTATTATTGTTACTGATAATAAAGCCTGTGACAAAAGAGCAGAAGCCATGCTGACCCCTTTTATACTGGACACAAAAGCAAAAGAAATGATCAATTTGTCCCCTAGCTACCTCCTTGAAGGATGTCACTTGGGCCGAAAGGAAGCATCAGGCAAGCCAGCAGGCAAGCCAGCAGGCAGTGAAAGGAAGGAGACAAGTCAGAGACACAGACGAGCTGCCCTTGACAGATGTGCTGAGAGCCAGGAGCTGCTCCTGGCAGGGAGAGAGCCTCCAGGTGTAATTGCCCACATCCAGCTCCTCAGCAGCTAAAACAGGAGAACGCTCTGATCCTGAACGGTGAGCGGTCAGGTCACAAAAGCATCACTATTTCAGTACTTTTTGCAGCCAGCCCCTCACTTCCAAACTGAGCTATACAAGTAACATAATAACAGTCTCAGCAATCCACATGACCTCTGCACTCTTTAACAAGTTGCATGAAACTTGCTTCCAGCAAAATTAGATAAAGAATGAGAGGGACTAAGTGAAGGCAGCTTGATGTTGGAGGAAAACTAATCCTTCAGTTGTATTTTCTGAAGTATTACTGAGATGCTTTTGTTCCTTCTATATGCACAGTTAAAAACTTATTTTCAGATGTCTGGGCCTGGCCCCTTCTGAGAAGGCAAGGGCCTTCCCACAACTCCACTTCATTGCACTACTACATCTGGGTGCCAAGAATGAAAATATTAGGTCTAGAACTTGTTTTGAAAAGACTTCCAATGCACACAGTGATGCACAACCTGAAGAACACAGCCTATCTCAAGAGCAGTTGTGGCTTTGTCCCCCAGCTGTCTGCTCAACCCTTCTCCTGCAAGTTTCTATTTCTGCTTCCTGCAAGAACAGTTTGGCTGCATGATAATCAGCTGCTTAATCACTTAATAAAGCAGGCTATGAACTAAGGCAACACAAATAAACACCTACTACAGATTAAGGTACAGTGGTTCACAAAATTCCTGATTCTTACCTCACACAACATGAGAAACTGGGCAACAAGGTCTAGGGGAAGAGCCCTTTCTCCACTGAAAATCAGAAGCTACTTTCAGTCAAACTCACATGGATTGCCCTACTGTAGGCAAGCCAGCCTTTAGGAGACACTAACACACAATACATCCATTCTTGCACTTGATTGCTTCCTAGAAACCTACTCTGGTCTGAAACCAAAGAGGTATAAAGAAATGTTTTCGATCCTTCCAAGAAGTCCATACAAAGATAACAAGCTGACACAGCCAGATCTTAGACAACATGTTCTTTAATAGCTGCTAAACTGAAGTATTAGTATTATGTTGATGGATACAAATTAAGTCAATTTAGGGAAAAAAAAAAAAAAAAGTTACAGATTCGTAAAGCACATCCTGAAACATGGATTACATACAGGATCTCAGCCTTCAAGGCTGATCATAAGAGACAGCAGAAAAGCCACCATGCCAGTAACTAGTTCCTGGGGTATCAGTGGTAGGTGGTCACAGCTTTTAGCCAAGATTTAGAAGCCCAGTCCTTACTGATAAGTTATTATGTATAACTACTAATCCTTGCAGTGCTAGAAAATTCACTACCAGCCTGCCATAATATGAATCTGCATGAGAAGCACATGATTGGGAAAGCAACTTAACATGAAGTGCAAAAATAAGAGTACAGAAAAAATAACTAGTGGGAGTGGCTCCTAATTAGAACACATAATGCCACCACAAACACATCAGGGTGAGGAAAGCTCTGGCACACGTCCTTGAGAAAACCTAGCTACTCTGCCTCCTGCACTAGCACCTCTGTAAAGGTCACACTCAGCAGTATACAAACTCACCACAGCAAGCTGTTATGGCCATGACCTCCCCAAGGATTCCTCAGCAGAGGACATATCCCGTAAGAGCTCCTCCCTGCCTGCACACAGTCCCATCGCATCCTTATAAACATCCACTTGTTGGTTGCATCTGCTGACTCACCTTGCTCTACAGAAAAATAAAAATAAATAAAAAATAATAATAAAAAAGTTACCCTCCAGTTCCCTGATCCTTCTTATTTTCCCTCACAGCTACAGTAAGAGGGTTCAGAAACAACGACCTAGTGCTCCGAAATGCTCCAAGCCTGCCATTCCCACCAGGACCAGCAAGACTGGAGCACACTGAGCCCATCCCAGGGCTGGGTTCAAGCAGCAAGTAACTGCAACCTGCTAGTTCTTGTCATACTGGTCCTACAACTCACACAGCGCCTACCAGGCTGGCTAAGACTGCTCCCAGACCTATTTCAGATCAAGGCTCACTGCCAAGGTAACTCTTAACACAGCTATTATCACTCCATTACATCCACATCATCTTGTCTCTAAACTTCTCTTAGGAAAAAAGGTTCTTCTAGCGCCAGCTCTAGTTCAATCCCTGCAGCAGCAGCAATAGTCATGGCAGCCAGCGTGTTCAAACTGGGTCATCTCGACACAGTCAGAAAAGGCCTGTTTCACACTGCAGTAAAAAGAAGGAACAAACAGGTGGCAGGAGAGAACAAGGCACATGAAGAAACTGGTGACTGCTCCCCCCCCAGCACAGCAGCAAAAATTCCCTCAGGATAATGCAGCAACCTTAGATAAGGCATTCTTTCCTTGGATACTCTTCAACACAGTCTCTCCTCTGGGCTTTTTTGTTTGTGGACTCTTTTTGAACAGGAAAAAACCCAACCCAAAAAAACCAACCAAACAAAGAAACAAACAAACAAAAAAAAAAAAAACCCAAACCAAAACCAAACAAAAAAAACCAAAACAATAAAAAACAGACCAAGAAACAAGCCACAATCCACTGAAATCCATCCCAAACACATACACCCTAGTCCTTTCCACCTAAACTGTTTTCTTGGCTCCAATACAAACCACTGCTGTGAAAGGGTTAAAAATCTCATCTTAATTTAAATATGCATTCAGGATCCAGAAATATCAACCTGCAGCAATAATGATGAAAGCGCTGCTCCGAGATTTCCACACAGCATTGCAATAGCAACTAGCACAAGCAGATGACAAAGGAAAAACTGCAGCTAAGTTTGAGACTACTCAGCCATTTCTGCTCCCACATTCCCATCCCTGACCAAGGTGGCTGCATGCCCACTGAACGCCAAGACAACCTTTTGTGGGGTTGCGTTATAAAGCAGTTCACAGAAACAACACGGGTTGGAAGTGAGAGAGGACCAAAAATAAAACTACAATTCCAACTGTTTCAAGTATCCTGTTTGCAGGAGAATGAGGAGGAGGGACTTAAAAAGCAGCTTTGCTGAAGCTGAATACACCCAACACTACATCCTCTCCCTCACTGCTGCTGCCTGTGGAAGGGTGGGTCTCAGGTACTGCTGAAGCACTAATCCCTTCCATTTTAAATGTATCCTGTTAAATAGGGGCTTCATTTTCTAAAATGGAGATTTTAAAATCAACATTTATCCCCAGCCTACTCTCTCCCATTTGTGGTTTTCCACTCACATTTATTTATTCCTAGGACACCCTGCACTCCAAGGAAAATGAGCACTGATGATGATAGCTAATGAAGTCATATGTCCACAGAATTCACAGGCCAAAGTAAGTGAGCCAAGGGTGAAAGAATAAGATCAAGCAGAAGCCCTTCTTAGAACAGTTATGGCTCAGCTACATACTCAAAACAGAGACTTGCCACACAAAGCATGATCAAACACACTCAGCAACCTGAGAAGCCAAACGTTTTCCTCTCCTTTACTTTGGTAGTCATTTTAAGCTGGGGAAAAAAAAAGAAAATCAGACAAAGGCAATTTCAGAGCTGGTTTCACATCCCCTTTAAAAGGGAAACCGAAG
This sequence comes from Psittacula echo, assembly GCF_963264785.1. NCBI lineage: Eukaryota > Metazoa > Chordata > Aves > Psittaciformes > Psittacidae > Psittacula > Psittacula echo. The sequence continues at coordinate 66,680,799 of NC_137739.1, read as the reverse complement.
AATAATCATAGCCTGTTCAATGCATAATTAACCCTTGAACTACAGCTGTGGAGACAGACTCTGGCCACTTAAACCTGCCCCCCAAAATTTTGGGATTTACCTCACCTTCACAACAGAGGACAGCTACCAAAACTCACTCTCACCCAAAGAAGGCTGTTAAGATACTAATGACCAGGACACACAGACTTGGTTGGGACATAGGCTTTTGGGATTCTGAATGCCAACTTGTAGCTTCTTAGAGTGGAGCACCACTGCTACAAGCTTCCAAACCATTACCTAGCCTTCGGTACAGTCCATCCAGACATCACAGGGTTAATATCCTTAGTAACCATAGCAACCAGCACTTCTTCCTCCATAAGAGCCTCAGCTGGCACACTGCTGCCTTCCCAGCATCAGGTTCAGCAGCACATTTAGGGACCTTCCTTTTTCCCCCCAAGCCATGGGGTTTGGCCAAGCACATCATTGGCATTCCTTTGTCTCTGTTCCCAGCACTTCTACATCCCCTCCATGGGGGAAGGAAGCTGTCTAAATTCTCTCTAAGTGCACCAAGTCAGACATAATGTAAGGCAGGGAGCCAGCTCCAGCCTCACAGGAAGAGATGCCACAGGGTAATGGAAAGAGGGACTGATGAAAAGTTGGTATGCTGATCAGCCATCATGTCAAACAAACAGTAGTGCAAGACCAGTGGACCCAGCCCATGGTTACAAGGGACAGTGCCATCCCATAAACTTCCAATTCACTGGAGACACCTGCAAGACATCAGTGAGAAACCAAAACTCCTATCTAGTGGCACACATAGTCTGTCAGGAAGAGAGCAGAAAAATTACTTTCAAAACAGAGCTTATCCCTAGGAAAACAATACATGTTTCTCCTCTTGTAATTCACCTTTGAACTGCAGATGCATAAAAGCAATCATCACATCCTATCCCCTTGCTTGGTTTCCATCCCTCGTTCCTGGGCAGCTGCAGCATGCCAGCACTTGCTCATTTCTAAACCAACCCGATGTCATTTTTATGGTTCCACCCATTGGTGCACTTGGCACAGAGAGAGGCACTGCTGTTTTATTAATAGCTTCATGCTGGCCCAGCTCTATCCTGTGCAGAGTTTCCACAGCATCATTACAATGCATTTTTCACTATTTCCCCCCCTCCTTCCCCATGTGCCACTCAAAGAGAGCACATGCTGTCTTCTACCTAGCTGTTCCTGCTTCTCAAGGTCACCTTGCTCAAGACCTCATTCTTTCTCCTCGCTTCCTTCCTCACTCTCCATGATAGAGTCCCAGCACAGCCAGTAGCGTTGTCCTCTGTGGCAGTGGACAAGCTCTCAGAGAGCCTCTCAGGAGTCTCATTTTTGAGAGCAATCTCTTTGGAAGAGAGGTACACCACCAGTCACAGCACACAGGGTACACGTGTGCTGGAAGAAGAGCACAGTTATTTCAAATCCAAACGTTTAGTTACTGCACAGTGACATTTACTTCTTTCTTCTTCAAAAGAGACAGGACAAGCTTCTACCTTTGGGTTAACTTTGTGAAATACTCACTAATGGTGGCAACTGCTATGCAGGCAACCCCTCAGAGGCAGAACTCTAGCAATTGATATGGAACATGCTGGCAGCATTCAACTTTGATACTAATATGGGCAAGGCAGTAAGTGGTTTGTACCCAGGATTAATGGTTAACAAAGCATGGGATAGAAAGTGATCAATGTGCCACACATACTTTTGTTTGTTTGTATCTTCTCTACCACATCCCTCATTTCATGGCATCCAGGCAAAAGGTCTCTCCAACATGATTAAAGCATTGCTCCTGCATATAGGGTACACAGGATCCAAACAAGCTTTAACTAATTGTATGAGCCTGGAACATCAGGCATGCAGATATCCAACAGGTCTTGGCTGACACACTGGTCTTTCCAGGATTCATTTCAGCAGCTTACAAAGGACCCTCCCACAATCTCCACCAGTTTGGCCAGCCCTCTGCCAAACCCATCAGCGTGCATTGCTCTGAACATTATCATAGATCTGCTCAGCGTTTTGTAGCACAGATTCACCTTTAATGGAGATGGCTTCCAAGAGTTTCACTGACTGCACAGAACTTTAGTGCTCACGAGAGCTAGCAGCTCACTCTGAGTGGAGAGCTAACTTGTGCTGCACTAATGTCCACCCTTCCACTGAGCCCCAGCCACAGGAACAGAGAGAAGTCCTGTGATTTAAGGAGTTCATCACAAGAACAGGCACAGGATGGATTAAAGGTTTTGGAGTACAAATGGAAGCAACTAGACACACATAGCAACTGACGGGAAAGTTGGAAAGGATGCTGCTGATCGGAAAGATTTGATCACCTACACTTCAACCTGAACAACAATATTAAGAATGGCTATATAGCTAGAACTCACAATACTTACAAAACAAGGGGCTACACCAACCTCGCGCACTAGAGCTCCTTCCACTTGCTACTTCACACTGCCAATTATTTCCCCCACCAAGGACAACATACACATCACAAAAAGGCATCAAGAAATAGAGAATCCATCACTTCCCTGGGAAGCTTGCAACAGTCAATCACAAAAAACCCCATACACACTCAGGCATTTAATTTCAATCCATGTGGACTTAGTTTGCAGCCATCTATTTGTATTATGCATGTCTCTTACTATGTCAAAATTTCCCTTTGAGAAAATAATTGACAGTAGTCCCCTTTGAGTCTTTTCAGTAAGCTAAACAGATGGAGTTTGCTTCATTTCAGTAGCTTCCATCTCCATCCTTTTCTCAGTTGTTCAACACTAAAGCCACTATCCTGAGGTTCATTTTCCTGAATGCTGCTGGGTGCAGAGGCAGCAAACAGTTCTAGTGACTACCTCACTCTTTACATGGACATCATCCATGGGGTCAAGCATGACACAGGTCAGCCTTGTTGAATTACTTGCCCACTGTGCCCTCAAAATTGCTCTCCAAGCCACTTTTTTCTTAACATCAGCCTTGATGCAGAAGTCCAGAGCTTTCAGTATTGTGATTTACAATCCTGCAGTTGGGTTATTAAAAGCCCATTGCATTGCATCAGCCCAAGTTAGGAAAAGATCCAAAGCACTCCACAAGACTACCAGTAGCATTCATTTATTTACCATCCTGTCAGTCTATGGCTCATCCTCAATTTCTCTTCACAGCAATTCCGTATCAATTTCCCTATCAGTGGTGAAAATGTTGACTGATCATTATCGGTCCTCTTACATAGCCCTACGGACACCATTTAACTAGGATTCACTATCAGCAATGCCAAGACTTGCCAGCGAAGCCAAGAGTAGCTAAAGAGACCTCCTGTCCCCTGATGTTTTCATCATAAGCCATAAAAGCAAAAAACCGAACAAAAAAAAGATTAGGGAACTCTGCTTGCAATATATTTAATAAGTGCTCTACAGCCATTGCAGAGCATTGGTATTTTGGAGGACGTTTCCTTCTTTTGAAAGGGAGGTGGACTGAATCAGACTCATGCAATCAATGCCTAACAGCTGGTTGAATACAGTAAAGCTATAAAGTTATTTCTACAGATCATTTCTAGTCTCAAAAAGAACAAAAGCAGCTACCTTTAGCAGGATGTGTTTTCACAGTTCGTTTTTAAGTAACACCAGAGAGAGACAGGAGTAACCAACACCTTTCGGTAGTGTCAGCTCAACCTGACACAAGACAAAGCAATGACCAACCAGCACACTCTTACCATGTTCTCTCATTCCCTGCACAGCTGCCCTCTCCCCATCTGCTGGAGTTTTCCTTACACTCCAAGGTCCCCTCAACCGCTTCTCCCAATGCTCCTTTGTTTTTTTTTCACTACTACTAGATGCTGAATTTCACAACTCCATCCTTCTGTATCAATTAGTCACCTAGGAGATAATTGTGTGTCATGTATGATGCAAAAGTGTATTTCTCTCTCCCAAGCACCATATGAAGCATTTTCTTTTTCTCTGCATCTTTTTTTGTAAGGGGAAGTCACCGAGGAGTCCACACTCTTACTAAAATAGAGTATTTCAAGAAATTTCTTCTTGCCCCCTCTTCTTACAACTCTATTGTTTTTCCCAATGTTTCTACTATACCAGCAACAGTCAATTTCCACCTAGTTTTTATTCATCTATGTCATACTACATTTTTAATTACCTCTTAGGTTCATGACATCTTCTTAGCAGATACTATATCCTTTTTATGCTCTATAATATCCTTGCATTTTTTGTGCCAATTGCCACAGCACATTCAGTCACAGATTATTTTACTTAGCTCTGCATACCTTTACTTCTTTTCCTCCTCCATTCTTTCTTCCTTCTCAAAGAAATCCATTTCTTATCAAGCAGGAGTTAAATGTTCCAAACCTGAGCTGAGACTCAAAAGACTCTCAAGACTTGAGAGGCAGCTACAGGAATCCTCTGCATCACAGGAAACCCATGAACAGTAGAACAGTAGTTCGTTTTGGTGGAAGCAAGAGTTTCTTGCTCTTACACCTTTTTATACATTTCTAGTTGTAGGTTAACTGCCAAATATATACCTGTCCTCACCAGTCTTTTAGTTCAGCATCCAATAGCCAGCAGGGAGCAGCCAAGGCACCACTGGCAGGAGAGAAGGCAGACATGATCCTTGCAAAGCCCTTTTCACCTGTACATCACAGTACCATCACCCTTCTATAATTTAAGGGGCAACTTGCTCCATGGAACAAATGCACCAGGACAGAGCCCGGACCCTTTCATGACAAAGCCAGTTTGTGCACCATCTCTGCTGACAATTTGCTTCAGAAGCATCTTGTGATGCAGTTTAGCCCTTGGGTCTAGGGTAAAACCGGGTATCAACCTAACAGTGCCACCACAAACAATGCAAGATTCTTATGGGTCCCAGAATCACAAATGGGAAAAAAAACCAAAAGTATGAGGACAAAGTCAAAAATAGCTCCTTTCAGCTCCCTCCCAAAAAAGCACTTAGGTTTAGTTACTGCATTCAAACAGCAGCCCTTTAATCAAGGAGTCCTACTTATTCATGAGAACTGTAGCTAGACAAACCTTTCAAACACTAGTTCTGCCATCTGGCAGCAGCACTGAGGCTTGTTCCCAGACACACACAGAGCACTGGTAATTGCCCTCACATGGAATTCCAAGGCACTACAATTGTTCTGGCATTTAAACCTCCATGGGCTCCAGATGTGGATTTTATTTGTGTCATTATGAGAAAAAGGTACTACTAATTACCATATATCTCTTCCCCATCTGCTCCCCCCACAAATACTTTTCATTTTGCTCTCCCCAGTTATTTCTGGCAAATTCTGCAGGAAAAAAAAAAAACAAACCCAAACAAAAAATCAGATCGTGTAGGCCTATGGGTAAGTATCTTAAAGAATTCATAGCAAAGAAGAAAGTGTGTCGTATTTTTCCAGCTTTCTGTGGATTTGATGCTTTAAGCAGCTGCCCAGTGGGGAATGAAACTCTTCTGGGAGATTGCTTTGTAGGCTTTTCCTTTTTCAAATTAATTTCAAATCATAATGTAAAGGTCACAGACATAACCCTGCTACTGAAACTGGCAACTTTGCATTTTTTAAGTGATATATGTAAGGAAAGAGGTGAATAAAAGTATTTGAAGAGACTTACATTTTGCTTCAGACAGATTCTGGTTAGGTGACCAGACCAGCATGCCAAGATTCTCCCTCTCTTGACTTCGTCTTGCAAGTTTAGCTTAAAAGAAAACAGATAAAAACCAAGTTACAGATAGAGCCTTTTCAGTTGCAAAATGGATACAAAAGCAACTTATCACACATCAGCAGCTTTTAATCAAGATAAAAAACCCATCCCCATCTCATGCACACCTGAGGCTTTTCCTTGTTTCTTCAATGCATCACCCCCTATATAACATGACAGATACCGCACACTCACTTTCATGCAGTATACCAAGAGGCATACATTAGACCTAAATTAAAAGTTAACTAATGTTTCTCTTCCAGCATGCTTGATTATTTTTCTTCCAGCCATCATTAAACGAACGAGGGAGGAGGGAGGAGCTAGGCTGAGGCAGCAGCTCCAAGTCCTTGACATCATGAGACTGTACTGTTCAGCTAGATGGCTAACATGCTTGTGCCTACCCCAGGTAAGTAACACTTCAGGGTTGACACAAGCATGAACCTCCCAGATTTCACTTCTGAACACCTCCTCTCTTGCAGCAGCCCTTCCATGCCTCCATCCTCTAAACAGACAGGAATGCCCAGCCAGGTAACACTGGGTTCCCCAGGTCAGAATCAGGTCCTCTGTTCAACTGCTCCAGAGAAATTCTTGTGCATTCATATGCATGCTACATACACGTGCCCACACTCAGAAAGCAAGTCCAGTTTCTAACCAGCCTAACACCTGGCAGGCACGAGACCTCTGAAAATCTCAAGTGAAGAACCCCTGCATGTAGCTTGAAAAAGCAACCTCAGGGTACGTTTCAACAGCAAGTTCTAGTGAATCTGCTGCTGTTTGGTTACAAGCAAAAGAGAAGGATGACGACAAGAGAAAGAAACACACTCCACTGAGTCAGCACGCACACAGCCAGCTCAACGACCCACCCTGGCCAAGAGCAACTTGCAGGCCTTGTTATGAACGAGTGCCTACAGTACTACAAAACATCACATAACATTGAAGTTTTATGTAATATTTCAACACAACACTAGTTTCTCCGCACTTTGCAATTAGACACATCACTTCATGATGCTTTAAACAAACAGGCCAGGAAAGATCTAGTAACACAAAATTACATTACAGTGCTATGAACGCTCATGGTTTGACTACTGTTTCTAACCTGAAATCTGTTCAGCTAACAACAGTCAGCATTTAGATGACAAAAATATTTTAACATTAAATTTAAAGCTCAAATAGCATGTATTAAAAATAACCACTTGTCAGCAACGCATATTAAACTAACAATTACTTTGTTCCATTACAAACCCCATGATTATCTTTCACACAGTTTGGTGTGTTGTTTCTTGTGGGGGTTTTTTGAGGGTTTTTTTCTTTGTAAGGTTAGTAACTGCACATACAAGATATTCTGTGCACTGTGCATGTTCATTAGTTTCTACACTAGGCAGAAAAAGAGGAATGGGAAGAGACAGCCTCTGGTGGTGAGAGATGGGCGTGAAGACCAGGTCTATACACAGAACACGAAGGGTGTCTGCATTTCAAACTACAACCTCAAAACAAAAGACTCCATCACATTCCCAGTAACCCACTGCAGTTCGGGAGCCTGATGCCCAAATTCTGCCAGCAAGGATTAACACTAGGCAAATTGTCGGCCTGTCTTTACCATAGTCTTGCTCACTGAACCAGCAAAACCCACCTAACCTGGGAAAAGAGAAACATTTCCTCCTAATTTCGCAGGCTGAGCCTCCTCCCTAGCCCAGCTGCACCTTCCAGGAGCAGAACACCAATAGCTCAGCTCGTTTACAGCAAGATGGATGAAGTTTCACCTCCCACAGTTAAAACCCCAACTTACGCTTTGGGGCATTGCAGAGGGAGCACCACAGCATTCCTGGCTGTGAACTGCAGCAAGCCCTGGGAGGTGATGACCAGTGTAGGGAGGTACTGCGAGACCTCATGGCACCCAAGCAGGGTGGGTGAAATGTGTTCCTTGTCCTCCATCACAGCTCCCCTCTCAGGCACCCAGGACCTCCCTTTACAAAGGGAGTATCTTGGGTTAGGAACTACTTCTTTTCAGCCCCATATCCCCTTCCTATGAACCAAGACCACCCACTCTCCTGGGCCTCACACCCAGAACGAGAACCACCTGCAGATAACAGGCTCTGCACACAATCCTCAGGACCCACTTCTGCCCAGCTCCCACAGCCCAGCTTCTTCCCCCGCTCTGCCTCCCTCCAGCCTCTTGGTAGCAACCACCAGCCAAGTTACACTGCACTTGTAAATGGGTGTGAAACAGCACCTCTGGTATCCCCACAACATCTCTCCTGCTCTGCCTCTCCAATCAAGCTCACCTGTCCACCCTCAACCCTTGTTCCTTAACAGAGGTAGAGGCCAGTGCAAGGCATGCACCTGGGAGAGGTGGTTAGGGGCTCTGGAGCTCAGATTGTCTTTTCATCAATTCTCCAGGATACAGGGGGAGACCTTAAAAAAGCTAGGAGGATTGGCCAGGTTAATAAATGGTTAAAAGGATGGTGCCATAGTCAGGGGTTTGGGTGTTTTGAATACAGGACCCAAGTTAGTAGGCCAGGTCTACTGGGGGCTGGTAGAGCTGATCTGACAAAGAGGAAGAGAGGTTTTGGTAGGAGGCTTGCCAGGCTGGTCAAGGTTTCTTTAAACTGGATGTGCTGGGGGAGGGGAGCATCGTTTCATCCCAACACACCCAGTCAGTTGCCAGCACCTACAATAAATGCTCGGAGCGATGCAGAGATATTCCAGCCGCTCCAGCCAATGAACCGGCTTCATTTGGAGCTCGGCTCAGATGCCTCTATACAAATGCCTGTAGCATGGGGAACAAACAAGAGGAATTAGAGATGTGTGCACGACTGCAGGAGTATGATATAGTAGGCATCACAGAAACATGGTGGGATGGCTCCTATGACTGGAGTGTTGGAATGGAAGGTTACAGGCTCCTTAGAAAAGACAGGCCTAGCAGACGGGGAGGGGGAGTTGCTATTTATGTTAGGGATAGGCTGAAGAGTATGGAACTCTGTCTGGGGACAGGTGAGCAGTCAGAGAGTTTGTGGGTCAGGGTTAAAGGGAGAGCAGCAATGGGGAACATTACTGTGGGGATCTGTTACAGACTGCCTGATCAAGAGGAATCTGTGGATGAAGTGCTCTATAGGCAGATAGGAACAGCCTCACGCTCACAGGCCCTTCTTCTCATGGGAGACTTCAACCACCCTGACATCTGTTGGAGTGAAGGTATGGCCCGGCACAAGGAATCCAGGAGGTTCCTCCATTGTGTGGAAGGTAACTTCCTTCTGCAAGTAACAGAGGAACCGACAAGGAGAGGTGCCATGCTTGACCTCGTGATCACCAACAGGGAAGGGCTGGTTGGAAATGTGACGCTCCAGGGCAGCCTTGGTTGCAGCGACCACGAGATGGTCAAATTCGAGATCCTCAGGACAGTGAGAAGAGCGTGCAGCAAGCTCACTGCCCTGGACTTCAAGAGAGCAGACTTTGGCCTCTTCAGGAACCTGCTTAGTAAGGTTCCATGGGATATAGCCCTAGAGGGCAGGGGGGCCCAAGACTCTTGGTTGTTATTCAAGGATCACCTGCTCCAAGCTCAGGAGTGTTGCATCCCAACTAGAAGGAAGTGCAGCAGGAGGGCCAGGAGACCTCCTTGGATGGATAAGGAGCTGCTCAGGAAAATTCAGAGGGAAGAAGAGGCTTATAGAAGGTGGAAGCAGGGACAGGCGGCCTGGGAAGAATACAGGGATGTTGTCCGGGAAGCTAGGGACCAGGTGAGGAACGCTAAGGCCCAGTTAAGAATTGAACTTGGCTAGGGATGTTAAGGATAACAGGAAGGGATTCTATAGGTACATAGCAAGTAAAAGACAGACTAGGGACAACATAGGCCCCCTTCGGAAGATATCGGGAGAACTGGCTACCCTGGATTTGGAGAAGGCTGAGGTTCTTAATGACTTCTTTGCCTCGGTCTTCACTGGCAAAGTCTCTGACTGCACCACCCAAGTCTTGGAAGGCGAACACAGGGACTGTGAGAATGAGGACCCTAGGCCCACTGTAGGAGAGGATCTGGTTCGAGACCATCTTAAAAATCTAAATGTACACAAGTCCATGGGACCTGACGAAATCCATCCACGGGTCCTGAAGGAGCTGGCGAATGAAGTTGCTAAGCCACTGGCCATCATATTTGAAAAATCATGGCAGTCAGGTGAAGTTCCCGACGACTGGAAGAAGGGAAATATAACCCCCGTTTTCAAGAAGGGGAAAATGGATGACCCGGGGAATTACAGACCAGTCAGTCTCACCTCTGTGACTGGCAAAATCTTGGAGCAGATTCTCCTGGAAGGCATGCTAAGGCACATGAAAAACAAGGAGGTGGTTGGTGGCAGCCAGCATGGCTGCACTAAGGGGAAATCCTGCCTGACCAATTTGGTGGCCTTCTATGATGGGGCTACAAAACTGATGGACAGGAGTAGAGCATTTGACGTCATCTATCTGGATTTGTGCAAAGCCTTTGACACTGTCCCTCATGACATCCTTGTCTCTAAATTGGAGAGACATCAATTTGATGGGTGCACCACTCGGTGGATAAAGAACTGGCTGGATGGCCGCACGCAAAGAGTTGTGGTCAATGGCTCGATGTCCAGCTGGAGAACACTAACGAGTGGTGTCCCTCAGGATCGGTGTTGGGACGGGTCTTGTTCAACATCTTTGTCAGCAACATGGACAGTGGGATCGAGTGCACCCTCAGCAAGTTTGCCGATGACACCAAGCTGTGTGGTTCGGTTGGTACACAGGAGGGAAGGGATGCCATCCAGAGGGACCTTGACACACTTGTGAGGAGGGCTGATGCCAACCTGATGAAGTTTAACCATGCCAAGTGCAAGGTCCTACACCTGGGTGGGAGCAATCCCAGGCACAGCTACAGGTTGGGCAGAGAAGAGATTCAGAGCAGCCCTGCAGAGAAGGACTTGGAGGTGTTGGTCGATGAAAAAATGAACATGAGCCGGCTTCAGTGTGCGCTCGCAGCCCAGAAAGCCAACCGTATCCTGGGCTTCATCAAAAGGAGCGTGACCAGCAGGTCCAAGGAGGTGATCCTGCCCCTCTAGTCTGCTCTCGTGAGACCTCACTTGGAGTATTGTGTGCAGTTCTGGTGTCCTCAACATAAAAAGGACATGGAACTGTTGGAACAAGTCCAGAGGAGGGCCACGAGGACGATCAGGGGACTGGAGCACCTCCCGTATGAAGACAGGCTAAGAAAGTTGGGGCTGTTCAGCCTGGAGAAGAGAAGGCTGCGTGGAGACCTCATAGCAGCCTTCCAGTATCTGAAGGGGGCCTACAAGGATGCTGGGGATGGACTATTCATCAGGGACTGTAGTGACAGGACAAGGGGTAACGGGTTCAAACTTAAACAGGGGAAGTTTAGATTGGATATAAGGAAGAAATTCTTTACTGAGAGGGTGGTGAGGCACTGGAATGGGTTGCCCAGGGAGGTTGTGAATCCTCCATCCTTGGCAGTGTTCAGGGCCAGGTTGGATGAGGCCTTAGGTGACATGGTTTAGTGTGAGGTGTCCTTGCCCATGGCAGGGGGGTTGGAACTGGATGATCTTAAGGTCCTTTCCAACCCTAACTATTCTATGATTCTATGCAGTAGGATTAAGTTAAAGCTCGTGCTTCTCTGCAAAGAACAGAACCACCTATAGGCCAACACACATAGAAGGGTAGGGGGTGTGGGCAGGTGCATTCCTCAAACATCCACAGAGGCCAAGACTCCCTCCCCTAAGGGCAAGATTTAGCCTGCCACCCAGCTCCTCCACCTTCCAGCACCACCTCCTCCCCATTGCTGCTTCTCAAGCCCACAGGCACCACATTTACTGTTCCACACATGCAAGGCAGACACAACATGCATTCTTCAGAGTCCAGTACTGACCCCATCATAGAATCACAGAATAGTTAGCATTGGAAAGGACCTTAATATCATCTAGTTCCAACCCTCCTGCCATGGGCAGGGACACCTCACACTAAACCATGACAACCAAGGCCTCATCCAACCTGGCCTTGAACACCGCCAAGGATGGAGCATTCACAACCTCCCTGGGCAACCCATTCCAGTGCCTCACCACCCTCACAGTAAAGAATTTCCTCCTTATATCCAATCTAAACTTCCCCTGTTTAAGTTTGAACCCGTTACCCCTTGTCCTGTCACTACAGTCCCTGATGAATAGTTCATCCCCAGCATCCTTACAGGCCCCCTTCAGATACTGGAAGGCTGCTATGAGGTCTCCACGCAGCCTTCTCTTCTCCAGGCTCAACAGCCCCAACTTTCTCAGCCTGCCTTCATACGGGAGGTGCTCCAGTCCCCTGATCATCCTCACGGCTCTCCTCTGGACTTGTTCCAACAGTTCCATGTCCTTTTCATGTTGAGGACACCAGAACTGTACACAATACTCCAAGTGAGGTCTCACAAGTACATGACATAGTAAGAAAAAGCTTAAGAGCTTGCTCAGAAACTGGTAACACATGGAAATCGTTATTTCAGAGCAACAGCCACAAAAGAAGAGGGGGCTTAGAGAAGAAGAGTTATTACACCCCTTTCCTGCATCTTTTCAAGCACAGCTGCCAGCTTTCCAACATGGTGGAATCCCCTCCCCTGTCCCCTGCTTCTGGACAAAGGATACCAGGGTGAATTCACATACTCCACACTTCCCTGACAAAGATAAAAAGCTAGTCAAACTTAATCTATTATATATTTCATATAAAATAGCCATACAAACAGGGCAAAGATTACTCTTTTTCAGGGGGACAGATGAAATTAGGATCAATGGGGCTTGCTTGTCTAAGCAACTACAGTTAAACCAGTGCAAGCTGTGTCCAGAGAAGCTGTATATTGGCAGACAAGATGATTTGACATTTCAGTTAATCCTGCACTTTCATCTAGGCTACCCACCAGGTATTTGTAAAGTCTCTGCCATAGCCATTAGCTCCTTATCACAGCTGTTACGGAAGCTTACACTGTATAATCACTTTCCTACTGCTGGCCTTCCCATTTGTCCCATGGAAGAATCCCCAAGAGGAAGACCTCCTACCACAAGCGGCACAGATGTGCAACCCCAACCAGGCACAGAATTGTGCTCTTCCCTCGTCCCCAGATCATACACTTACCCCATGGACTACACACTGAACCACAGGAAGGAACTGATCCAGGTTAAAACTCACATTATGAAGAAAACAGTACTTTTAAAGTTGGTCTCATTTACACATGTGGTTTATTTCACAATCCCAAACAGTTCAGCTGTGCAAGACAGGAGATGAGGCAGGGCAGAACACCCATGTATCCCATCAACATTATTCTAAAAAGAAGTTGTGAAGGCTTCCCCCTCTCTGCCCCCTTGCCCATCCCCACTCCCCAAGCTGTGGGACACGTATCACCACCAGCATGCAAATGACCACACAGTGATCAAGAATGTGTTGATTTGCGCAGGACAGAGCACCACTGGAGTTCCTATCACTTCTGCCTGGAGGCTGAGGCTCTCCATCTCTGGGCTGCTCATACTAAGGTACAGGCCTGGCATGTGCTAAAGCAGCACACTGCAAGACATGAAACCCCAGCCTGCAGCAGCTATGGCTCCCCCCCAACTTCTAGAAAGCTGTTGCAAGACTGCCCCATATTAAAACAAGACAGAGGTTTCAACCAGCAACAGCACTCAGTTCAGACTCCGAGATGCATTAGGCTGATTGAAAATTAAAAAGAAATAAAATCTGTAGTTAGTCTTACAGGCATGTCTTCTCCCTGCTATGAAGGTTACTATATGCAACAGCCTCACTCTAAGCCAATTGTCTGTCCCATTTTCACTTGCACACAAAATGTCAGTCCTGCTCTCCCACTACCACCCACAAAAGCCTCAGGGGTGAATCCACCCTAGACCCCATACTCGAGTGATTCCAGCTCACACAGGAGAGCAAAGAGTAAAGTGAGAGCAAAGAGATTTACCAAAAACAAAACAAAACAAAAAAAACCAAACAACCAAAACCCAAACAACAAAAAACCAAACAACCAAAAACCAAAACAAATAAAAAAACCACACCAAAAAAACAAACCACCAAACCAAAAAACCCACTCTTAAAAACCATTCTCCTCCTCTAGAGGCACACTCATCTACTGCGTTTAGTCCAAGTTAGAGAGTGGAGGGTCAACTTTGCCAGGACACTGCGGAAACAGAGACAAAAAGTAGAACTTGCAAGGAACTTCTTAAAAGACACCAAAATCCTAAATACCCTTGTGAGCCCTCTGATGCATCTATTAGCTTAAACCCTGGGCCCACACCCTCTTCCCTACACCAAGGAAGAGGTATGTATCTCCTCACATCTGAGAAGTTCTTTTGCAGATACTTTGTATTTTCTGTTCCGCAAAGTTACACAGGTGCTGGAACCAGGACTGTACAAATAAGCTCAATGTTGAACTTGCTGTAGAGTTTGTCATCATGAATACATTTGTGCTTACATGAAACCACAGATCTTTGTTCAGGCTCTGTCCTGAACATTGCAAGAGAGCCAGTACATAACGTGTGCTCTGCAGGCTCCTCAGCCACCATGCTCAGCAGAGTTGCTGCAAATGGACAACAAAGCAGGGCTGAAAGCAGTAAGTGTGCTTCTATCACCACCTCTATCAGGGTGCTGGGAAGTCAGGACACCTGACAGAGAAAGTGAAATGGGCATGTCTCCGAACAGAAACTACCAAAGGCCACTGTACCACATACATGAAGTACCTTCCCCATCCTTCTGAGCCCTCTCCCCAGTTTCAAGTTAGCCATGGAGCAGCTGGGATCAGTACAGATGGAAAGCCATGCCTGGCACTCCCTTCATCCCTCCCGAATCTCCTTTTGGTGTGATGAACTAAGAGCCTTTGAAGAGCTCTGTCAAAAGGCCAAAGGGTGAAGCTTGCACTTCCTAGCTTGAATCTGTCCACCACCTCACCACTTCTGCAAGGCGGGGAGGTCCTGCTCAGCCAGCAGTTTCTCTGCTCTCCTGACACATGCTCCCTGCCTTTCCCCCCCATCCTGTGTTGACTCTGGCACTTACCCCTCCAAACCAGAAATACTCGCTAAAAGCAACCTGACAAAACAGAAAGCAAACAGCATGTCCCCCAGTCATTAAATCGAATCAGTGGGCTGCAAGATGAGACAAGCAGCTGAGGGGGTGGAACAGGGAGCAGCAGACCCATGTGAACAGAGGCTTTTCTGCCTTCACCCCAATGCAATGGTTCAGCAGCCCACTGCAGAAGACAGGGAAGGAGAGAGGCTGTTTCACTTTCCAGCAGCACCTTGACAAATCAAAACAGGGGATCTACCCAAGCTTAAAGAAGAAAAAAGTAATCAAAAAAAAAAAAAAAAAAAAAAAAAAAAAGCTGTTAGCTTTAACTTGTGCCAATTCTTAGTTTCTACACATATCCTAAGGGACAAGGAAGAGGGATAAAGAAGCAGGAACAGGCAGGACACACTTCTCACCACAGCACCAGCTTAGGCTGTCTTAAGGACTGCTGTTGGAATGACAGCATACATGAAGAGCAAGCAGGATGGCAATGGAGCCCACCAGCGAGTGTGAGCCCAGCACTGCACAGCTCCAGATGACACATCCCATTTTATTTTTCATCTCCAAGTTAAAGAAATGTTCCAGAATAAACTCAGTGGGAGCCGAGGCCTCTCAAAGAGTCACCGATCACTCTGTTGCCTATCTTGCTTCTGGGCAAGGCAGCAGTGCCAGCTCCCACTTGAGTTCCTGCACTTGAGAGCTGCTCTGTCTCACAGCTCTCCCTAAGGATGGTGCATATTCCTGTTGCAGCTATAAGGCACTCAAGAGCGCTTAAAGCTTTGCATTTGGCACCTATACTGACCCCTCAGAGAGACAATCCTCACCTCCAGCTGATGCCAAGATACACTTTGCTCCCAGCTCCAAACTGCCCAAATCACAGTGAAGCTCTGCCCAGCAGCCTCCAGCATCCTTCCATCTCCACAACCCTTTCAATAGTCTCTGATGTTTTTACTGTTTGCACAAGGCATTTCAGAGCTATTGAAGCCCTCTGAATTTCAAAGCAAAACACACTAACATGACTGTGTGAGAGCACACCAACACACCATGAAGAGTGGGAACCTGTTGCTAGTCAGTATTTCTGTTATTTAGACAACAAAAGGTAACTCAGCAAAGTACATTCACTGTCAGGTACTTGCTACTGATACACCTTCTGTCTGTACCTTCTCTGGAAGGCAAACATACAAATTCAAGTTTAAAAAGTACTTTCCATAGAAGTACAGGGAATTCTTCAGGTACTGATCTTTTGCAAAGCGACAGGCAGGAGAAGATTTCCAGACCTAAATAACATATTTCACAAAGTTATTAAAGTTTACACAACTGAAAACCCCAAGCAACAGGATGGCAAAGATTCCCACCTACAAAGGCCAACATTACTAACAGCACTTACCAATACCCCCATAACTGGTACTAGCTCATTTTTAAATCACATATTACAGGCTTAGAAATACTAAGAAACACCTTCCTTTTAATATGTAACCCCCAGACTATATATTAAACATGCATTGTATAATACCCAAAGTAGAATAGATATCGTTTCGGAAAGAGCCGGAGCTGACATACAACAATTTAGCTATTGAATGCTGCTCAAAGCAGTTTTGGACCAAGTCTAAGTGTATTTACTTCTAATAAAGTGAGATTAAACAAGTGCTTATATTGCCCACCCTTTTTTTTTTTATTATTATTTTTAATCAATGCAGACCTTGTATATATTGCACAAAGTAAAATCCCCTGTCTACAGTACCCACGATGACTGTTAAGCAAAGTAAGACAAGGGAGGCACTGGCTCCCATAGTTTAAAGAACTTCACTCTCACTGGTTCATTGATATCACTCAGTCTCACAGTGTAACTGTAAATAAACAGCGATACAACAACAAGATACCTATTTGGCACAAGAGAATTCAAACAAAATTGAGAGTCGGACGAACAACTTTTTCCACTTTCTTTCTCCACTGCTGGCACTGGTGTCCCAAGCAGCAACTCAAAGACATTTGAAGAACTTTGCTGCTCATCTCCACTTCCTTCTGCATGTGATTTCACCCTGAGTCAGCAGGACTGCCTGGATACAGTAGCTGGTACCTCATACAAATGCCATCTTTGTACACACTATAGCAGCATGAAATGCAGCAGAACATTTTAGACTGGAATCTTGCATGAGGAATGTTTTTTAATTAAGAAGTTATAAATTAAGTAGCTAACTGCTGCTCTTCCTATACATGACTACACCTGGCTGGCACTATAATCTATATGCAAATAAAGTTCTAAGGGCATTTCTGTATCTGCCTAAGAAACAAAGGTGACTATTTGAGTTTCTGTACAGAGCAGCAACACTGGAAACGCAGGCTGAAGGGCCTTATTGCCTCAGAGTAACTGTGTGTGCTGTGCTACAAAACCCCACAGTATCACACGTTACAACAGTGTGAAAAATATTGCTTCAAAAATTACCCAGTTAAAGATTAATCATCCAGCAATGATTACAAAGGTCACTTTGCAGTGATAAAAATTATTACCATTAGAAGAACTGGAAGAGAAAATGAGAAAAAGCATGGCTAGCAATACAGTTTCATTTTCTTAAGGTAATCAAGTTCAATCCATCTTAAGTTTGAACTTCACATCTCTGCTTTTTTTAATTTTAAACTTTAAGAACCTATCTGATCCAAGATGCCTTTCCAATTTAAGAGCTAGCAGAAAAGCAAAAGCAGTGTCCTACATTTTGGTCACAGCCCACACCAAACAATAAAGCCAAAACAGATATTCAGGGAAAAAAATCAAGGCAAGGCCTCAACAATAGAGAAGTCCACTCATTCCTTCCTGCAAGCAGGTGGCACCAATGTGCAGCCATAGATGAGGTCTGCATAACCATGCAAGCAAACAGCCTTTCAATATACACTCAAAGTCTGAGAATTATTTTTTTCTACATGCATGCAATTCCAATCTGAGATCTGCATACAGAAGCCCTGCAACACATACAGGAGCAGGAAACACATTAACATATCAGAAGCACAAATATACCCCTACACACAGTATTGAGAAGCACACCTCTGCTAATCACAACGGGCTTTTGTCTAGACGAGGCCAGGGTTTTGTACTGAAACACTAAAGGGTTGGAGTTAAAGAGGGAATTAAGTATAAAATTAAGAAAAGAAAATGCACATCTGATTAAGATTTTACCATAAATCTCTTGCATGCCTTTTTAAAAATGTAAAAATTTGTACAGCCAATTTCCCCCCCCCCCTTTTTGAAGGAGGAAGGGTAGTAACTCTGCTACAGCGATCCTGAATGCACAGCCAAAAAGCAGGCAACCAGAACAAAGCAGGCAACCAGAACAAAGCAGGCAACCAGAACAAAGCAGAAGCCTGCCGCACACTCATAGGGTTGGCCCTGCAAGGCTTACCTGCTCTCCCAAGCACACTTCTCCCCCCCGCCCAACATCACAGAGAGCATCCTTGGCCTCCCCAGGCTGTGGTTCAGAGCCACAGCAGCTCCAATGCTCCATCAGAAGGACTGGGATTGGACAGGATCCACCCCACCCCACCAGTTAGTAGCAATAAAAAGCAAGCACCACACACAGGGTCTCATGGGTTCCACAGACCCCATGGCTACTAGCCCACAACCCATAGCTGTCATGCTGGGCCCCACATCCTGCTCCAACCTTGGGAACCCCTGCACACTCACAACCCTACAGAACAACAATGCAGGACCTCTGCAGAGCCATGCAGTGAACCATTTTAAAAGTTTGTGAGAAACAGGCAAATGCATGCACAAAGCTACTTCTGAGTGTCAAGCTACAATGAGCCAACTACTGTTGGTTTCTGTTCAATCTCCCTGAACAGTGCCCCAACAAGATGAGATTTTCTTCCTTCCCTCCCTCCACACGCATTTAGGTGACCAAGAAGTCACACAGGCATGCGTACACATATGCAAGTAAGACCCAGGTATAGAACTTGATATACAGAAAAGGAACAACAGCATCATACACAGTTCCCTCAAGTGCCAGCTCTTGTGCTGCTGACAAATATCTAGGTACTGCCAAATCTATTTGAAGCCAAACAGTCTACTGATGAAGAAGGAAAGATAAGGCAAATGCATCTTCCTCTCTTTCCATCATAGATCTTGATTCTGCTGCCTCCCCTGATCCTTGACAATCAGCAACTCCTACACGCACAGCTCCACTTTCATATGGTCTCCCATTTCTTTACTAAGCAGAGTTCTCTAGTGTCCGTAAGACGAGCTGTTTGGGCCAGTTCTGCCCATTATTCACAGGCAGCACTTAGAAATAACAAGACTAGGACCATCAGAGAGACTTCCTGAGCCTGGCACTGTATCTGCATTATTTGATTTAATGGCCCTTCATGATAGGGAAGGGGGGTGTTGGGGGAGAAGAGGTCCATCAAATCATCTAATCCTTTTTGAACCCATTTGTAATTTCGGCATCTACAACATCCTGTGGCAGAGTGCTTCAATTTAATTATATTTGTTGTCTGAAGGAGAACAAAGAAAGCCCATGCACACCCCCTTCTCAGCTCTGAAGCTGCTACCCAGCCATTTCATTTGGTGGCCCGATTTCCTGCCTTATGAGAAGCAGAGAATAACTGTGCCCTGTTCACCTCTTCCATGTCTCTTGCTGGTTTACAGACCCTCTACTACACTCCTTTCTGTCATCTGTTTTCCAGGCTAGACAATCTGGGCTTTTCTGCTTCTCCCTCATACAGAGATGAGAAACAAGAACAATTCCTGTACTTTATCTAGTTACCTTATAGCTCCAAGAAGCATGTATGCATGGGGGAGGGATGGAAGCAGGGCACAACCAGAACTGTACACAGTGTTCAAGAAGAGGGTACACCACAGGATTTATAAAACATGCCATAATGAGGTTCTGTTTTGTTCTCAGATGCTTTCACAACAGCTTTTAACAATACATTTGCTTTTTCACTATTATCATTGAGTTGGTGAAAAAAACACCATGAATCCTAATATCCTTATGTGGAAAGGCAACAGCTAATTTAGAGATCACTACCATACACATACAGTTAAGGGCTGTTTACCGTACCCTGTCTGCCTCTGTGTCTGTCTCCCCGCCCCACCGAATATTACTTAGCACATAACAGCAAGTGTCACCTGTCATTTTTATAGCCATGCTGTCACAAGACTGAACAGGTTGTCTGTTCCCCCCATTCAGCAGATACCCGCGCTCCCCTGCTGCTCTCTCTTCCTATTCACGCACTGTTACATGCTGACAAAAGGACAATCCAGCTGTTCGTAGTAAAAATAAAAAGCAAGAAACAAAAATAACACAATATGTAATTTGAAATGGAGAATACACAAGTGTTGCCTTATTCAGAGAGTGAGAAGTGCTGCAAGACACCTCTGGCTTCCCAAGGCTTCTTCTCCCAGGAGAAATAACAAGAAGCAAGAAGCAAACAGAGGGTTTCTCAGACCTTGTGCCCTCCCCCCATTCCCTTTACCATTCAACAGCAATGCTGTTTAGATGACTGACCCAAGTAATTTCCACTCCTTGGCTTCAGACACCCTTTTCCATTCCCATCACTCTTTAGAGAATAAGGAGAGAAACAGAAAACAAAGGTGAGAGACCAGTGCTTTTGCCTCTGCTCAGAAGACACACTCCCACCACCTTGGCTTTAGGTGGTGAACTTCTCCCACTGAACCTTCTTGCTCATAAAGCAGACCTCTTCTCCCCTGCAAAGTTTCAAACTCACTTTCACAGGTCTGAATAAGCACCAGCAATCCAAACAAGCAGCATTCAACTCATCTTCCTCACACATCAAGGACCAGCTGTCCTGATTCTGTTGTCCAATGCAAGAAGAAGGGGGTAAGTCAGTCTCAAGTGGGGTAGGTGAGCAAGTCAGTCTCAAGTGTTCCCAAAGCAGGGAGATTACATTTTTTATTTTTAGCAACACCTCTTCCCTTCCCACCCATCCAAAGTTCACATGACAGCATCCTTTTGAGATAGCTTACACTGACCAGTGGAAGTGATGAGTGCCTAGAAAGCACTCCATAAAACAAAATGTAGATATAAAATGTAGATTCTTTGTTAAAGTAACTGTTTTTTTTTTTCCACCACACTTCAAAAAACCTTGCCAAGAGATAGTCAAGAACAGATCTGACTAACTAGAACCCAGTCTCCAAAGAATGTGGGGATGTGGGCACTTCTCCTCCTTCTCACCCTACATCTCCGGAGTTCAGGAAATAAAAAATAAATAAAACAACCCACAACCAGCTATGCTTATGCACTCAGGCTGCTGGACAAATGTGTTAACCCTTGGAAGACAATACGTGAACGGCATGTAGACAGCACACACTGGTGTCTCCATTCACACAGTAGTCCACTCAAAAAGGTTAAGTGAGAAATTCCATGTTACTATACTCTTAAGTACCAAATCATTTTACATAGTCAAATGAATCAATCAGCAACAGCTGAGCACAGTCATCTCTCAAAGACAGTAAAGATTTCTCACATTATTATTATTATTCTTTAAAACCTGGCTTAAACACCAACACTTATCAAGGCCGTAAGCAGATAAGCCCATCATATACAGTAGCAGACACATCTTCCAAACCCAGCTGGGTGCTGTGGAGAGGCTGGACACCCAGGAGGGTACCATCACAGCACCTCCTTGCTGGAAGTAGCGCTCTCCAAGAACAGCAGAATCAGGCCCTGCCAGCACACCCAAGAGAGTCCTCACCTCTGTGCTGAGGTCACCCAAACAAACCCAGCCACTTCTACCTGAAGCTGGCTGTATAGCAGTTACACGAGTGGCCTGGCTGGCAGAGCAGCAGAGACGGCAACCTCTGAAAAGGGTGCACCACCTCCTCTCCCGATGCAGCCATCTCCAGACACAGACACCTGTCCTCAGGCCAACGTGAGTGTACAAGAAGCTTATACATCAAATCCCACCAGGCACTGAGTCATGCACCGATATGGTATGCAACTGCAATCAACAGGCTGCAAGCATGCCCAGTTTAACCCACACAAATCTGACTTCTAAACATCTGCGACTGTTGCATATCCTCCTCCCACCCCCATCCATGAGTCTTCCAGGTCTTTATCCTCGTGGCACCCCTACCAGCAGATGAGAGCTTTTATCAACACACACGCAAACACACAAAGCACAGAGTGCCTGGCTGGCACAAGTTGAGCCAGGTTTCCCTTGCCCTGTGTTAGAACCCCAACTGTGGGTCATCCTTCCTCATCATCCCACTTTCAGAAATGCTGAAATCAAACAGAAGCCCATAAATAACACATGTGTAATATTTCAAATCAGATCTTGAAAACTCAGTCTGCTTCCAGCTCTCCTTGGAGATGACTGGTGTATTCATTAGCTCACAAGCTCCCCAAGGTACAGCCAGTCCCTCTCCTTCTGTCTGTGCGGGGCCTGGCTCAACAGGGTGCTGCAAGAAAAATATTCAAACCCAAAAAACAAATTCAGATTTAACATGCCCTTGAAATGCAGGCAGCTCCTGGATCACATTTTTCCAACAGATTTCACAAGTCAGTTTGGTTTTTCCCATTTTTGCCAAACTTGGAGGAACAGTAAGGACTATATTTAAAATGTAGCTAACAATCATGGCAAATCTTAAAGTTTTAACATTGAGCTTTCAGTAAAAGACCATCCAAAACAAGTTATCTGGTTCTTCTCCTTCTTCTGCCTTCAAAAGAGTCTTAGAACTAGTTTGTCTTGCATCTACATCAATAATTTCAGAGCAAGAAAGCCGTATGATAGCTATAAGAGACTAAACAATTCATCATTGCTTCACATCAAGCACTGCCTTGTATTCATTCTGCACTACTGTTCTGCCCATACTCCCACTTTACACCAAATGTAACTGATCCTAAAACGTACCAAGTAACAGCGAATCAAACCCAGCAGAGACTATCTCTCCACAATAAGAAGCAGCAATTGCAACCCAGAGCAACAAATGAGGGGCACAGCTCTGCAAAGATGCTGGATTTTCCTGAGCTGCCTCTGCTTTGGGATTACAAATGCTCCTTCTGCAGTCCCAGCATTTGCATATGACAGCATATTTACAAAGAAATCCATCGGGACACAAGCCTAAAGGTGAACACTGAGAAGCCCATAGTGTTTGGACCACTTGGCTTTCTGCTCTGCTTAGATGCTTCAGGGGAAAAGCAGATCAGTTATAATCTATCCATGTCTAAAGCACGATCCCCTTCCCCATCTCACTGAACAAAGAGAATTGAAGTTTGCAGGCACAAGGCCTAACAAGCTCTCTGAAATGCAACCACCACGTGGCAAGCATCAGGAGCAGAGCTCACACAAAGAGCCGAGAAGCAGCAGGAGACAGTAGAGAGGGATGGGGAAGCCTCGGCATCAAGGAGACAGGGGAAGGGGAGACCAAGCCTTATTCTCCAGCCATCGCCACGAGAAAGCAAGCACAAAAGGGACAGTGAGGCTAAGCAGATAAAGGAGAAGCCAGACAAATGCCAGCCAGGCAGCGTAGATAAATGGAGGAGCCAAGACCTTGCTGTAGGGAGAAGAATGTGGTTTGGTAGAGAGCTGAGGGAGGAACCCGGCTTGGCATTGCCCGGGGAGGGGAAGGAGGAGACACTTCCCAGCAAGGCAGAGGAAGGCAGTTTGCACAACACTTACCTGCCCTGTAGCACGTCCCTCATACTGTGCACACTGAGGCACAGTCCTCACACACACAAACACACAGCTATAAAATTAATTTTACTGTGTTCAGGGCCATTAGTCTTTCCAATCTGAGGACTGAGATCCTATTCAGCACATAAATGCCTCTTTACTGAGGCTGAAATTTCTTCTGTTTTCTCCAATTTACAAAGGGTAAAAAAAAAAAAAAACAAAACCCAAACAAACCTTTCAGACATAATTCATGCTCATGGCAAAACACCCCCTCTCTCCCTTTCTTCCAAAAAACCATCATTGTAGTGAGAGCAGCCAGAGCATCCCTGCCTGTGCTAAAGAGCCCAGAGGTCTCATTTTCCCTTCCCACAAATGATATAATGGAAAAGAATACAGTGGCCAGCCCCCAGCAGCTGTTTGATCGGAATACAGCTGTGCCTCCTCACACATCAATTATGCTGCTCCACAGTGCACTGGACTAATTCAAAATGTGGCTGCCAACCTCGTTTTCTTTACCCAGTGGCCACTGGGTAACTCCATGAAAGCAACCAGCAACTCTCCACAGGGTACTGCATTGAGCTCCAGCCACATAAGGAGGCATTAAAGCAATCATCTCTATCCTCCTCCATCCAGTGCTACCACCCTGGCCACTGTGGAGTACTGTCTCCACTCTATCACCTTCTGAGTGTCTGAGCATCAGTGACTCAATGCAGCCTCTTGTTCTACCACCAGGTTGCATTCAAATCCAAACCTCAGCTTCCCAGCTTTCAGAGAAGTGCTTAATGGGGCTTATACACATCCCTACAGAAAGGAAAAAAATAAAATGAGGGGAAAAAAAAGAACAACAACAACAAAAAAAAAGCGCAGCAATGACAAGGCAGCAAGGGAAACAAAACCCAGGAACATAAAGAAGACAGAGAGCCTAAGGGGAGGGACAGTATTTAGAAGAGCAAAATTATTAGAGACTGAAAAGCTAAACCATGCTAAAGTTGCTGGAGCTTCAAACGGCAGGAGCGGGGCGGGGAGGGGGGAACCAGTCTGTGTAGACCACCTTGGAGAACACAACAGCCTTACAGGTGCATATGTGGGCTGGAGCAGAGAAAAGCTGAGACACTCTGGCATCAGCGAGGAAAGCAGACTGTCAAAGAAAACTGCAAGGCAAGGCAGGCAGGGAATCCGCACCATCTACCTGTAGCAAGGGGCTCTGCCAAGCATTTCAAGACATTTGAATCTTCCTCAACAGAAAAGCTGCATGTCCTCTTCATTTCTATCCTGGCCTGCACTTTCTCCACAACATCCTAGCACAATTTATTGCATTTACTGAAAGAAGATAATTTTCCCTGATGTCTGGATTTTCACAGGCTGCTATTTCAATAAAAGTTCACTACCTTCAAGAAGTGCCTACAAGGCAGGTACTATGAAACAAGGACTAACAACCACCATTCTCAGTGCAACCAAGTTCTGATCTGCAACTGGGATCCGTACGTACTGCTGCAACGCCGATTTCATCCTGCACACTTGAAAGTCTAGTCTTCTGCTCTGTGCCACCACTCTAACACAAATTTCTGTAAGTCCAGTTATATTTGTGTTGAAGTGAAAGAATGAGCATAAAAATAATTCAGGGTAAGTTGACTCCAGAGACATCTCTCTTCTACTCTTCCTCTTATCCCATAAAAATCCTTCAGCCTTCCCACACCACCCCCTCCCCCTTGCACCCATACAGGCCCTTGGCAAAAGCTTTGCACACATTAAACCAATACTTGTTATCACATCCAGGGCCACTGCTGAGAGCCTTAGCTTCCTTTAAGGCATGCTGTGATTAGTCCAACTTTCTAACGATAAAGCTATTTGTAGTCAGATATTCATGATGCTGGCAGCAATTTCTGGTATAATTCTGTTCACTAACACCTAGTCTGAATGTACAACAGTAAGGGAAGAGTCCACAGCCTGTAAAAGATTCCAAGCTCCTGTTAAAGACTACTCAAGAGTAAACCAGCTTCACCAAACAAGATGACTAAAGCTCTTTTTCTACAGCCGATTTCTGCAGCATGCATTTACTGTGCAGAACAACAAGAACACCTTGCTCGTTCCCAAGATCCCACCTGAACAATGTCCACAGCAGGCGCTGCCTGTACAGGACCCAAATGGAAGCAAGACTCTAAACTCACTCTTGTCAACGCTTCCAACACACTTCCAAGTGTTCTCCACTAGCCCTGTGAGGGCATTCGGCTGCAGCAGTGCGACATTCTCGCCCTCCCACCCCCCCACAGATGGCTCTTCGCCATCACGCAGCAGCTGTGGGAGCTTCCTGCACAAGTGGTCACGACACCTGCCACTGCACAAGACACAGAAGCAGCAGGCAAATGGGACTCCCCAAAGCCCCAGACAAACCCCATTTCCAGACACCATCATTCAGGAGTAGTATGGTCCAGGCCTTCTCAAGAGCTTGATGCTAGATATTTGCACCCAGGTATTTTTACTGGTATACCCAGCATTAAGTTACAAACACCAGCATTTCTGCTCAAGCAAGGTGTGAACACCAGCAGCAATGCTTGCAAGAAGTTGGCAAAAGGCAGGGAGGCAGAAACATCCCTGATGACCCCAAGAGATCTGGGATGTTCTTTTCCTCAAGGTCATGATTATCACAGATACCAGCATTGTGTCCAGTCTGGTAATCCACATGCTAGATCAATTCACATGGCCTCCAGCAACACAGTCCTAACACCACCAAGTCTCAGATTGGCAGTCACCCTTGCACAGTACTTCAGACTGCCAAGCTGCTGACTGCATGGCCTTATTTGTTTCTCTGCCCCCACAGAGAAAGGAAGAAGGAAGTTTACAAAACACCTCAAAAGACCACTTTCTTGTAGCAGTGTTCCAGATCCATTGCCAGCTGTTCCAAGCTTGCAGAACAAGACAATCCCATTGCGTCTGGTGCTGTTCTGAAGCAGAGCCATCAATTTGTATTCAGAAGAATTTAGATGTCTGTTGCTGCAGGGTTCAGTCTAAACTTGCAAAAGTTTAGTCCCCTCCAAGAGCCTCCATTCCCCTTCACCCCCCATCTCACAGAACACAAGTTCAGCCACAAGTACGAACAAGTTCATTAAAAGACATTATCAGGCCAAAAGCAGCAGTTCAAGGAGTCCCAGAGCCCTGGCACATCCCCCAATCACCTCAGTACCTCCTCATGCAACTACCAGTCAATATGTAGAAGAGTCACATGAGACTAGCACAGATGCTGGGAGAGCAGGTTTTAAGTTATTCCTGCACAAGAAAAAGGAGTGATAATTAAGCAATGCCCAATAAGATGCCTGGGCTTTATCTGTTTGAGAATCCTTGTTCTCCTAACTACAGTAGTACACCAAGAAAACAGCACTCCCTCTACACAGTCTGCTTAAGTATCTGTGCTATCTCCAGTACAGAACTGCAGCAATTTCTAGGAAAGATGACACCAGAGCACCACAGTTTCCACATCTCCGGCTTACTGCCCTTGGACTGTTCTTTCTGTGCAGTCAGTAAGGCCAGAAAACTTGTTTCTATCTGACACTGGTTGGTAATGCAACCTCTCTCCCTCACATTCTGACAGCAAAGACTTTCTGAAGATCCCACCCACTGGTCTACAGGAACAGAATTAACTAGACCTTTCTCTTCCAAGCCCTGCTTCAGCAGGGTGATGCGACTATAAAGCTAAAGCTTTCACAACGAGCTTCTAGGTTGCTTCTCGATTCCTGAATGTCATACACCAGCAGGCTCAGCTAGTGCCCTGCGGCAGTACTTCAGTAAGGCAAGGGCACCATGCCTTTGTCTTACTGCACCACCTGCAAGAAAGAATTTCCCCTGCAGGAGCAGCAGAGAGACAAAAGGGACAGGGAGCACACCAGGCTATGGTATACAGAAATCAAAATGCAAAGCATTTGTCTTTTACAGACACCTCCTGAAAGAAGAATACTGCAAGTAGACCCCCTCCACGCTGTATGCACACACTTTAGATGGTCACTCTCTCAACAAGTTTAGGATTGGTCATGTGCAACTTTACCGTGTGACGCTGGCACCTTCCTGAGGATCCAATTTAAATGTGTAGGCCAAGGGGATGCTACCAAAACCACGAGGAAGTGGATTCAGAAACTCTTCTCTGCTGTTCCTACAGAGCCATCAACTTTGGCCACTAGAAACCCTGCCACAAAAGTTGAGGGGGAGCACCACTTAAAAATATATATGTAAGTAGTAATCATCATCCCCAGGTTTGCTAGTATAGCTAAATGACAATCTCTTTCAGGGCTCTCTTGGCTCTTCCGTAGAAAACTTGCTTGAAACCACCACACATCACCACCACTTCTGACATTGTTCAAAAACCATGGTGAGTTTCCCTTATACCTCCTGTTTTTTTGTTCAGGTGATTTCAAAGTCATCTACGATAGCATCATTCTCAGGACTGCCACTAAGAACAGCACTTGTGAATTAGAAATGCAATTTCCCCAGGCACCAAAAACCTGGTAGAACAAGTCACACATGAAGAGGACAGAGGGGAAGGTCTGTGCCATGCTCCGTGTTCTCACAGGTTAGATACCATCCCGTCTCGTTACTTCCTAATGTAAAGATGATCAGTCTTGTTCACCTCACATATAACCCAGAGGTGTAATGTTTCCTGAAGTTCTGACACATGGAGAGTGAAAATCATTTGTTTTTTCTTTCTACCTGCCCTTTCCTAGAAGTTTTCAAAGAAGTCAGCTGTAGGAACTTGGAACCTCATCTGCTCACCTAGGAATGACAAACATATCATGCCTAATTGAGTTAGCCTACAAATTTCCATCAGGTATGCTTTCAGATAAAGCTCTTTAATATATGGTACATCTATCACTATTCAGAAGTGAGACCAGAATGCCACAACACACTATGGTAGTAAGTATATTTGTTGCCAGTTGGCGTGTCTCTAAAATGAGACAAAAGGAAAGGAGAAAAGTGTCAGAAATAGGAAGTATCAATATTGTTAACTCAAACAGAAGGTTATGCATCCTGGGGGCTCTGAACTGGTACATAAATAAAGACCTAGTGTCATAATGGCAACATAAAGAAACAAGTGTAACATCCCAGCCTACATAAAAGTGCCCTTCATTGTGACATGGGAACAGCAAGGACAAAAATTTAATCTGATCCCACATTATCAGTAAATTCGTATGTACTTATTTTCTTTTTTTTTTTTTTAAATGAAGCAAACACATTGAAATTCATTAGTAACAGAAAACATTCTGAATAACTTATGTGCAGCAGTCATCTCCATTTAAAGCTTTTCACTTTTAATCCTATATTTCTCTCAGTAATATCCCTTCTGATTTTTCCATGCTGAAGTTGGGGAGGGAAAAGTAGATTCTGAAAGCTAATGACTTACTCTTTTTTTTCCTGTCAAGTCCTCACATCTAATACGTCACATCATGACCTTTCCATAGAGATTAAGTGATGTTTCATGTACTGAATCTTGCTCTAGAGGACTACCTGGCCGTCATGAAACACAATGCTATCATCCACGAAACAGTCACAGGCATCATTTACTTCTTCTTATGAAGATCTGTGTTAGTCTGACCTTCTGACTTTGAGCCCAGAGTTCACAAAACACCCATAGAGACCACTTTATTAAATGTATTAAAACAAACGAACACAGAGGGAATTATTTTCTACTCATAGACCTAAAAGATCTGATCCTTGGAATGGGACTACCCACATTTCATTACTGATTCATGAAGACCTTACCCTCCTAAGCTGCTTTTCAGCCAGAAGCCCCATGTTTTCTCCTCTCAAGCACTGTTACAAGAAAAGCTTAGATGGCCTCCTAGAATGCCTATGCACTGTAGTTCTGAAGAAAAAGCTGTATGAAAATTGATTTATTTTCAACTACCACAGAAAGTGACTGAACATGGAATAGGGATGCTATTGGGAAACTATGTTTTGTTCCCTGGAGCAGAAGCAAATTTACCTCAGTGCTTCGATTTCCTCCTTCCTTCAACTTGTGGCAATACTCAGCAATTTGCAGACATACAGGGTCTACAAAGGACAGAAAGGGATAGAAGGGATAGGAAGTTTAAGGGCCATTATCAGGACAGTGTTCCATGTTCCACAGCAGAAAGAACTGCTACACTTGCACGAGCCAGGCAAAGACAGACCTTGGGGAAAATTTTACCACAATGCACTTCAAAACAAGAAGTCAATTCAAGTTACCATCTGGAGGTAATGGTGGCCATAGGAGGTTTCCATCCATCACATCCAAACAATGAATCTCCCACTACTAACATCTTACAACACATGCAGATCACAATGCCTACTGAAGAACAACTTCCACAGCAGAGTGAACTACAAAAACTACTCCTCCTCTGAGAAGTGAGAAAAAGTGGAGTTCTGCAGGAGAACAGCACAGACACCAATGCAGTTGCACATCTGGTTCCAGTGGTAACAGTAGCAGACATCAGTGTCAGGCCAGTTACTTGAGCAAGTGTCTTGGTACCTGTGTCCCTTTTTGCTTTGAACACAAGCCTTTTCAAGGATCTAGATATCACAGATCTCCATAAAATAGTTCCTGTCCTGAGAGGAGGAGGGGGAGAAGTCAGAGTAGAAAGCATTCACCAGCAGGACAAAGGAAAGTGCCCATGGGCTCACAGCCTCAGAGTGGTATCTACCAGGATATAAGATGCATTGCCTACCTAGGAAAGTCTGCAGCTTTCCAAATATTATTTAAGGTTTCACAAAACCCCTTTTTAAAGAGGAAAGTCCATTGGGAAGGAGAAAGCAAGCTATTCACAACTGACTGGAGTTCCTCTGTAAGAGTTATGCAGCCTTACAGTTGATGAAATTCACACCCTAGCTCAGGTCATACAGGAAAGGCTTTTTAGTATAGACAAAGAGCAAGTCAGAACCCTGTGTCTCTGCAGATCTGTACCCAGAGGCATGCTACACAGCTTAAGCTTTACTTAAAACAAACTACTAAAAGAACATAGCAGGAGGATGATACCCATGTACCAAAGCTATCTAAAGGAGCTCCTGAAGTTCTTCTATCCAGGACTCTCACTGCAGAGTACAGTAAACATACTGATACAGCTGCTACCCCAAGCAGGGACAGTCATAATATATATCTCTCTGTAGATACAGAAGATGAGAGCAAGTTAAGCTGAGCAGCTATTATCCGTGAAAAAGTAGTCACAATACACTATGTCCAGTCTGGCAGTGAAAGAGGCTGTTCCACAGTTAAGACTGGTATGATTGAGTCAATTCAGCAGCAGAAATTCACCAGGAAACTGAAATCCTTTGTGTCCATCTGGTGTGCTCCTCCTCAGAGGCTGCTGAACTAAGCCTTCTTTCCCTACAGTCAGGTTAAGACAAACAGCAATCTTCAGGATGAGTCCAAGGATGCTCTGACATTCCACAGTGTCTTCACATACAGTACCTTCATAGGGAATACTGCCAAAATACAGCAGAAGGACAGGGCAGGACCAAAACAATCTCCCTCAAATCCCACATATTTCTCCATAACGAAACTTGGTAGATTATTATGTGCTGAGAGAAAGTCTAACCTTAGCTCAGGATGACTATGCCAATGAAAAGGAATTTTAACTCTGGCTGGTAAATTGTTGGATGGAAAAAAAAAAAAAAAAAAAAAATCAGACTGAACCACCCAGTTATTTACAGCACTGCAGACTTCCTGTTTTGATGCAAGTCAGCAAGATCTTCTGGAAAACCCAGGAACAAAAAGCAGTAGTTAAGGAGGATAAGTTAGTTACCAAGAGAAGCTAATGATTTATCTCTGTTAGACTTCCGAACAGAGGAAACTGCATCTATGCCTGTTCTCTTCTAGCAGTATTTCAAAGACTAATGCACAGGAAAATGAAGGAATAAATCAGCGAACTAGAAAGAAAAGCAAACTACTAGCCATCAGAAAGGAGGCTATGTCTTTGCAGTTTCATATACAAGTCTTCTCTCCTACTTTCCTAGTTCATTCTTCCTCACATGTCACATCAGTTTATTCTAACAAGGCACCGCAACTCTGTGGGTACCAAGTGCAGAGCCTTTAGGAGGGAGGTGGGCAGAAGTGATTCTGGAAAGTTCAGAACAGCAAGCCTTACCACCACACCAGGTGAACTGCCTGGAAAAGACAGCTATTAAAACAAAAAGCTACGTAAATAAGGACAAGGTTCTAGAAATCTTGTTCTTATCATAAAAGCTCCTAGAGTGCTTAAAAAGATCTTAGCATATTGCTAAGCCTTAATCAAGTCTCTTGCCAATTTACAACTGTGGAGAATCATAGGTGATAGGATAAGGACAATACTGTGGATTAAAACCAGCTACATAAAAATAAAAGGGAGAGGAGCAGGGGGAAACCTACAATTCTTTCATATAAGAAACTGGGAAGGGGAAGAGAAATGGCAATACTAGACCCAACCTACAGTCTTCTGACCCAAAGGGAATAGTTACACTGACCTAGCTGGGCTCCAGTTCATGGCATTTATGCTTTGAAGTTCATGGATTTACTCCATAGCAGATAAGTACAAAAGCATCCCCAGAGCATTCCCAGTATGTATCCTGCTATATTGGCAGAGCTGTGTTTTGTACAGCTATAGCAAACCACCTTCCAGCAAGTTCTGTTGGTAGAAGGGTGGGGTTTGCTGGCCACACAGCACCTACCTTAGGGATTTCTGCCTGCCCACAGCTGATCCATGCACCTATCTCAAAGATGAGCTAACAGCATATCCCAACATCACAAGCCTGCACAGACCCAGCAATTCCAAGTTTCTTTTTAAAGCTGTAATTGATAAAACCACAAGGAAAGACCTTTGCAAACCAGTGACAGAGCCACCCTAGAAGCCTTTGATCAGAATCAGTCACTGTACTTAAGAACAACGGGCCTCAAGGACTGCTCTCAAAATACCAGCCACATTGCTCTCTGCTCCCTACAAGCAGCTCTATAGCAGAATATGGTGCTGCACACCTCTTTTCCTCCAAGCCCATGGATCAGTTACTGAGAAAGATCACTTGCTTAGAAGCATAAAACTTTACAGAACTGAAGACACCAGCAGCAGGCAGTCAGGAAACTGCTCCTGAACCGGGTGCTCCATCCAGCACATACTGCACCAAGGAGGGACCAAGCCAGCATGATGCATTTCAGGCTTACTGCTTAGCCCACCAGTATTCACACTCTGATAATCCAGAAGCAAGTTTCTAGGAATAAACAGAAGAGATTTTCGTACTAGATGTACGGGTGATTTATATTATTGGGATAGATATAACCTGCAAAGTCTTATGATAACCAAGGTACAGCTACAGACCACTTTGTCAAACACAAAATGCTCTGCGTAGCTGGTAATACACCTTAAACATACACATTTTCAAGACACTGGGTGCACAGCAGCAAGCAGGTTACTGAGCGAGTGTGTGTTTCATTCTCTCCACAAGCCATTCCCACAAGGTACTGATTAGGACAATGGCGGTTTGGTTGCTGAATCCAGGAAAAGCTCTTCTAGCTACTCTGACCTCCTGCCCTCTTCTCAGCTCACCTGCATACCCATCTATCATAATACACGTCAAACTGCAACCAGGCATACTTGATCATAGCCTTGGACCAGCTTCTGCTTGCCCATGTCATGACAGCATCTCCTCATGGTAAAGCAGGTCAACAGGAAGCACTGAACCCTGAGAGGGGCCTCCTTAAATTGTGTCTTCACAGGAGAGTAAGAACAGCCTATTCCCCCCAGGGTGCCCTAAGGCACCGTTATAACTGAGCCTACAAAGATAATTTCACCATCCAATAGACTGTGGTTTTCGCAGACCACAGCAGATACATCAAGGACCTGCTTTTAATCTCTCCCTTCCAAGAGCTGACTGAACACTAGTTCTGTTATTTCTAAACAACTGGCACTCGCATGTTGTATAAATGCACCTTGCACTGAGCAGGCTGGAACAAACCTGAGCTCTGCTACCAATGACTTCCAATGGATGCAGCAGGCACTCAGCACCCTCTGGCTACATGGCACATGGCTGAGTGACAAATTCGGTGTCTCTGTCGACCAGGTGTCCTCTCATTGCTCAGCAGCAGATACTGCTAGAGTTGTCATTTAATAAAGATTTAGAATTCACTTCCTGTTTTACACCATCATGGGGAAAATTAGGTGAGCTCAGAGGCATGAGACAACGGTGTGACTGATACAGAGGGTGTTCATTTAGGCAGGCAGCTAGAGAGGAGTTTGGGAGAAGTGAACATGCTTCTATTAGCATCACTTGGCATTCACTTCTCCAGCTTTCACAGTAGATGAGGCCTTTGAGTGTGAGAAACTCCAGGCTTTAGGCATCTGCTTGAATCCAGGATGCCACAACACACTGCCTCAATAGTTTCCCTACCTTCTCCAGTATCCTGTATTCCCCTCCCAGATTTTCAGGGACAGGCCTCCAGATTCTCAGAGACAACCCTCCAGATTCTCAGAGACAAGCCTCCAGATTCTCAGAGACCCTCTGGTGAAACAGTCACCAAAACCAACCAACCAAACAAACCAACCACAAACCAAAACAACCATGGAAGAGAAACTGCCAAGAAATACCCTCCAAACTCTTTGTTTAAGGGGGAAGAAGGTTTCTTCTGAGCCAGCAAAATGTCCCTGCTTCAGGGCTGTGGCTGCTATACCCTGGCAGGCTTCACTCACAGATGTGACATTCCAAGAACAGGGACAACACCAAAGTAGTCAGAGCAGAGGACACCCCAATTCCACTGGTCCCCAGGAACAGGTTTTCTTGCATAAGCAAGGAAGAGAGGAACCAGCATGAACTAAAAGTTAAGGTAATACAGAAAAATATGCCCTTACATGAGCAGAACTGGGCTGTCCTGGAAATCTTCCAGTCCCTCATCACTCCGTTACAGACAGAGGGAAGGAATTACAACTCTGAGACACATCAAGGCTGCTCATAATGCACAGCACAGGTCTGACACAAGAATCTAACCCCAACACATATTTAATACATATTTCTGTTCCTTCCAAGCAGCCTCAAAGGGAAATGTGTAAATTTAGCTTCTGCCTTCCCTGCTGGAGTCTTCCCCCCTCCCAGTACACAAATGTAGACTCCTCCCCAAGATGACTAGGCAAGCCAAAGACTGGCTGCACCTGCTTTACTTCGCATTAAAGCTAGAGCAAGCACACTGTCTCCACAAGGAATTCACAGTAGAATAGTTAATGCACCCTAGTAACCCTGCAGCCAGAAACACTTTCAGCTTCTAGAAGACAGATTACAAACGAATAGTTCTTCCTGTTTTACCTTCAGAACATGAATTAGTCTGCTGTGGTCAGACCAGACTTTAGACGCATCAATTCTGTTAATAAGACGCACCACAAACACTCACATCTCCTCTCTCCATCTTTGCACCAAATCAGATGGGGGATTCCAGCCCTGCCTCATAAAAGACTGGCTCTGCTCAGGCTACTGGTTTCTTCTCCAATGTCTCTAGGTACACACACACTTGTTCAGTACACTCTCATACCCATACTGAGCAACACAGGTAGCTTTAAGGTAAAACAGAGAAAGCTGAAAGGTTCAGCTTTCTGGCCAAGGTCAGATAAAATTGTCAAGGAATGAGTTTCCTATGGTGAAACACCTGTCACAGTCTATCCCAAGTGGAAATTATTCTCACATGTCAAGATTTTAGGTGACTTTGCTTGATGAAGCCAAGCTCTTTCTAGAGTCTTCTTCCAGCCACTTACCTTCAGATGTCAGTGTTGTTTGCTGCAGGGCAAACCTAAACCAAGCTTACCTCCCTTCATTAGAAGAAGCCTTGCCTGTTTTCCCATTTGCAAAAAAAATCAGCTGGAAGATGATTTTTAGAACAAGGTTTTAAGCCACTGGGTGAAAATGGGGAGTACGGGGAAGAAATATAGCCACATTTTCTGCATACCAAGCTGGCTCACCTCTCAACTGGTTTCTCATTCATTCAAGTCCAGCCTCCACTGTGCAGAGAGGTGACCCAGCTGGGGGCTAACAAGTAGGAAACTTAAGAACTTGAAGAAGGCTTAGCTATGGAGAACACACATGCAGAGCAGAGGTGTTAATTCCTCATCTTTCTACCCAGATCAACTGTGCACTGAAAGTCCTGCCTTAAACAGAAACAGTGGCTACTTTCCCTGTAGCACACAAATGTCCCAAGCTCCTCAGTGTGGAGGTTCCTACGTGCCGGGAGCCATGAACACTGCAGGTGACAGCAGTCTTTTCCCCAACCCCAGTACAAGCTTGTACTCTTACAGTCCAAATGCCTGCAAAAGGGGAACAAGTTCTTTTCCTCCACAGCCACTGCGCACCTTTCGTTGCCTTCTGTTATTACTACATATCTAAACCCTGGAGGGAACTTATCAGCCAACTCCACAAGCCACCTCCAGTGGTCAGATATGTCCCAAAGAACCCTTCAGAGGCTAGTGTCAAATCCCAGCATCCTACGTGCTCCTTCCCCCATCACTGCCAGTTAGTCAGACATCTAGACAGTAGGGCCATTTTGGGTATGTTGACAGCTTTCCCCATCCAATTCATTCCAGGATCTGCTCATGATCATTACTTCATTCCCTTGCCTGCTTCATTCATGCTCTAGCTGCACTTGGCTGCAACCAAAGACTATTTATTTATGGCTGTTTAGAGGCAGTATTCCCACTACCTCCCTCAATACTAGCCCATACTCCTACTCTACTCAACTGTAGCTGCATGGATATAGTTCACTCACTACAATGCAAGTTAAACATCTGCTTTGACAGTATCATCTTTGTCACCCTACAGTTGTGACACAGACATCTGTGAAACAACAGGGTGTAGCTGTACTGTGATCCAAGTACAACATGGATCTCATGCCTAACAACAGCACTAGCACAAGGTGCCTGCTCTTACTTAACAGGATCCTGGGCACACCTGGCCAAATTCAGCACCTGCTGCAGCAAGGACACCCCAAAAGCAGAGGAAGGTCCTGCTCTGAAAACATGGCATGGGAATAGCACATAGCAACAGCAGTACTGCTTGTTTTTCAGAGGGGGAGGCTGAGCTGTTGGATGGTACAAGGAACAAGAATTGCCATGATGCGGGAGATCCCAATTAGGCAAGCCCTGTCTCAGCCTCAGAGAGGTCTAGGAATGCCGGTAGTGACAGCATTTCCACCACTGAAAGAGATACAGTGTTTTGTGCAGCTCAGAAATGAAACATGGAGTCAGGAAAGAAGGGAGGTTAAAGGTGGAAAGAGAGAAAGCCATTAAGAACCCTCTATCTCATATAAGTATGTAGCCAACAACTTCTATGGAGTAAAACAGAAGTGGAGGAAAGAACCTGTACTATAAAACTCAAGCCTGGACAGAAATAACAAGACTTTAGGAGAGGCGCTCAGAAGTGAATTCAGGCCCTGCAAAGCACATGCCTTGCAACTTTACTCAGCTGAATACTGTGCCAAGAGCCAGCCTGCACAGTGACTTACAGTGTATGGCTCTTCCTGCTAGGGCGCACTCCCACGAACCAGCACTTCATGTGACTTGCTCACACTTGCTGTGGCCTGTACAGACCAGCAGAAGGTAGTCACACACAAGGTCCCCATTCCCTGGATAAATGAAATGCTTACCTGCAACCCACACACACACTCATCTTTAACTCAGGTTATGGCAAGCAAGGTATTAGATCCATGGTGACCAAGCTTCACCAAGCCCAGTGCAGTAGGGCCAAGTAATCAGTATGCTGTGGGGACTTCACACTTTGCTGATGATCACAGGAAATTACAAGCAACAGAGGAAGAACAGCAGGTACTGTGAACAGTACTTGCATCCCACTATGCAAGTCATCAACTTTTGAGGAAACTGCTTTAGGGTAAGGTAGAACAAAAGCCACAGCAAAGAAGAGTTTCAGCTGAATGGCCTGAACAACTGCAGGGCTGGGTAGACAGCATGTGATCAGAGAAAGCCACAGCTCTCTTTCCCTGGGAGGAAAAAAAGGAAGGACAGGCCTGCTTTTGGTTTCTCCCACCACCAGGCAAGTTGCCATCACCAGGCTGCCAGAGCAGTAACCAGCCATATATGCGAGCCCCTAACACAGACAAGAACAGCTGCTGTGGACAGCAGCAGTAGCTCAACATGGATGTTTCAGGCCTTCAGACGCTAGCCAAAGGCTGCTGTAAGATAGTCTTCAGTGTAGCATCCTTTCCATCACCACCTCACCAGCCTGGCTGTCCACTGATTTCAGGAATTCATCTTCTACAAAGCATAGGAAGGGTGGGTTTGCATTCACCTGCACTGGCTACCATATGCTTAATCTATCAAATGGTAAAACAACAGAAAGAACACCCAAGTATCTTTAGAAGAGAGCATTAACAGCACAAAGTTTTTTTCCAAAGAAGATTTTCCCCACTGCCACTTTTCAGCCCTTCTTGGTTGGTTGTCTTCCTAATCCCCATCCCCTCTATGACACTTAGCTTCCAGCTCTGCTGACCTCTCAAGTCCTTCTCACATCATTCTCACATCTTCACCAATTTCTCTCTCCTTACAGTCACCCTCCAAGACTACAGTCTTGCCAAAATGCAGAAGAAAAACACATTCTTGTTGTCAAGTCAGCTTTCCCTTTTCACATACAGCACACAGTTTTGTAAAACTCAAACCAACAAAGTCTAGCAGCCAACTCTCATAGTATTACAGAGGTTGAAATTTTAGGCTCATTAGGAAATAGCGTATTTAAAATTCTATATAGACTCAAGAACACTGGAAGCTACTTGAAAAAAATAATAATAATAAAAGGCAACACAAAGACAAGAGTTTCATACAGCCTGGAAGCAACTGTGTCATTTGTTTTAAGCTTTCTAGTAACATAACACAGCCTTTGAGTTAACATTTCATTTCAAAACACTTTAAAAACATATGATTGCTCTGTGACTGTTCCGCTCCTGTGGACATTTTTATTAGAAAAAGTCTGAATATGTATGCTCACTGATTCCCCAAAACAAAGGGCAAAAAACCCAAGGGCATTAAAAGATGTTTCTAATTACACTACTAATAAGAAGCAGATATTTACTCCCCACTGCATAATTCCCATGTGTCAGGTACTGCAAAACTCACCAGGACATTCTCTTCCAAACTTGCTTTGGAAGAACTTTTGCATTTTGACTATGTTCTCTACCAAGCTTGTACAATAGTTATTAAACAAACAGGGAGAAAATGACACATAATTGAATGGTTCTGTTGCAATTCATTGCAACTCTCATTCCTAAAACTTCCAGGTACTTTCCAAAAACATCCCCCCTCTCCATTCCCATCAGAGGCACCTCTTAGCACCTCTGCTAAGGAAACTAAACAGGTAAGCATTACTGAGGTCTTAACTAAGCTTCACTTAGTCAGGAAAGAGAATTTTAGTTAGAATGATTATGCCCAGAAAGATATGGAAAGATGTGTTTCTTTTGAAGGCAGTATCCCATATCAAATCCATTTCCACCTAGAGAACAGCTACTTAGAACATTTTGTTCAAACTGAAAAATTTCCAGCCCTTTGATTACAAAGGCAACCTGCCAAGTGAGAGTATAAAATTAGCACGTTAGTGCAGTAGTGTCTTCCTTAGTCTGAAGACAGCTTCAGTGCCTCAACTGCACACCATAGTTTTATATATAACTGAGCTAAGACTAACTAGATTCATTCTTTCCTACTCCAGAGGCTCAGAATCACTTGAACAGCAGTGAAATACAGATATCAAGCCAAATTACATCTACTGATGAAAGAGTAAGAACAGAGTAGCAATAAGAGTGTGAAGGCAACCCTAGCACACAAGGAGGACTCCGCTGCAGCAGCCAACAAGCACCACAGTGAACAAGCAGCACCCAGCCATTCTATCCCTTCCTGCTGCAGGGCATATTGCAGCACAGGTGTTTCCCACTGAGGCTTGCAAGCACCAAGGCAGTATTTCAAACCCGGGTTGTAGCTGCTGCTCACTTTAAAAATGCAAGCTATTTTTAAAACACATAATCAAAAAAAGGTTCAATACAACCTTTTTCCTCTTATTCTCATGTTTGATAAGCATTTCAGGAGGCATCTATCCAACTTAAGCAAGCTCCGGGTGAGCACCTGCTCCAAGCTTTGTCCCCACTCTGGCAGCATGAATTAAATCCACTGCCTTTATTTATATAGGCACTATAGTCACTGGAAAGGTTTCTCCTACCCATCTCTTTCAGAGACCCTATCGCATGTCATCCTACCCCCTCCCTCAGCAGCCACGGAAATCATTTTGTGAGCAGAACTACTGCACACTGTAGTTTCCTTCTCTTGAGCTGAAACAAAACGATAGACTGCTGCTCTGGTCAACCCAGCAGTGGCAGCAGAGTGAGTGATAACCAGGCAGGACAGCATTCCACCGAGCTGAGC
The DNA here is from genome assembly GCF_963264785.1 of Psittacula echo. Taxonomy (NCBI): domain Eukaryota; kingdom Metazoa; phylum Chordata; class Aves; order Psittaciformes; family Psittacidae; genus Psittacula; species Psittacula echo. The sequence goes on along the minus strand of NC_137739.1, from coordinate 66,641,057 downwards.
TGGAGATGGTTGGCTTCACAAGGAGCCCAACATTTGCTCCCGGAGCCTCTTCGCAAGGGTTCAGGTAAGAAGACATGTAACAGTCCCCTTCCCAGCAAGTTTCACAGCAATAACAACTGCTTCCAAGCCTAATTCCCCCAACTCCTCATTTATTTGTTTTTATGATCTCTAAAAATATTCTAATTAGAGGGTTTAAAGTTCTGACTTTATTTCTCCTCCACCCTTCAAAATAACTTCAGCAGATGGGTACAATAAGACATCAAGTTGCCTAATGTAACTACTTGCACACATGCTTTAAACAGCTTCAGAATTTCTAAAGGTCCTCTCAACATACATCCATCCTTTGGAACCAGTAGCAGCTAAGTTCAGATTGTCATGCAAAACAAGTGCTTCCCATCTCTGCTCTGGACCAGCACATCGATATTCCTCAGCCACTAGCTACACCAGAGCAAACTGCAAGACCTCCCAACTCACATCACCTTTGCTTCTGCTCCAATAAAATCTCGTTTTTACACCCAAATCTACAAATATACCCTTGACCCTTGCAAGTTTTCAGACTGTTGGCAGGATGGCTGAATTTGTGCCTGCCATGTCTGCACCACAAGGACAGCATCTGACCTGCATGTGAAAGACTGCTTGCTGTTTCATCTGAAACCGCACAAGAAACAAAAGAAACTAATCCCATGCACTCAAAGTCCCAAGCAAATCGCGGGGGTTGGGGTGTGTGTGTGCCATTTTAAGAACCAAATCAAGGACTAAAACCCCACCCAAGATACAGAAAGAGCTGGAGCACAATGCAGCAGCTTCCCAGAGAGCAAGCCCACTTCTCAAAGCCAGTATGCACAGGAGGAAACAATTTGCCAAGCAGCCCAGATCTTGGGCTGAAATCCAGAGGACAGCTCTGAGAAATCTCCCCTCTGCCACTAAATTCCCACCAGCAAGCCTCTCCCCCAAGTTACTCAATACTCGTATAAAGCCTAACAGCAGAAGAGAGGTGATGAGAACTTCAGATGAGATCCAGCTGTACCCTCCCAGCTCCCCTCAGCACCACCCAGCAATGAGCCTAAGGCTGAGTCTGCAACAAAAAGAGGAAAAGCTCTTTGTGGCACTTGCCTGTCCTCATTGCATCAAAACTTGCTGCCTGCAGATTTGAGTCAGCCAGCAGCCCTGAGGTTTGCTTTATCCACAAAAGGGGTGAGGAGACCTCCCCTCCCTCCTCTCTGAATTCATAGGACAGGTTTCAGAGCTACCCCCAGCAGCTCAGACTCAGTGCTCAGGAGGCAGGGGCCAGTCCAGGCTCAGCCTGTCCCCACTGCGGGCCTGGCTGCAGCAGAGATCAACTTTCTCACACACCTATTTGCTCACAACAGCAACAGCACAGGGTAAGGGTGACACGACTGGCCAGAGACAGACGCTCTAGCAGGCTAAAGGTGGGAGAAGCATTTGCTTCTATGAGAGCAAGTAGCACCTTGAGGCTTCCACAGGAGAAGCTGTGGCAGAAATTCTTCAGTGATGAAAAAAAGCCTTGAAGAAGGAGCCTGAAAAGGCAAAACCACCACTGCTGTTTAAATGCTTGAAAAGCAAGCAGGTACCATATCCAGAAAGGCATGCAAGATGTAAAATAGGTTAAGGGGCAGAGTTCTGCTATGTTTTCCCCTGTTTCAGAGCAAAATTAGAACAAAGCAAAAGTTACAACCACTGCCTTCCAGCCTGAGAAGGAACTTGGGAGAACAACTGCAGCATAGCTCAGGCACAGAGAAGGTGTCTCTCCTGGAGAGACCAGGTACAGGAAAAAAGGGCCCACAGCATGAAGAAGAGCACAGAAATCAGAACAGGGCTGTGTTAGTAAAAGGGTGGACAGATAGGATCTAGAAGCTGTACACAAATTATAATGAAAGTGGGAGAACCACAAATAGCAACTTAGGAAAAGGAAAAAAAAGCTGAGGCATATTAAAGGAAAACAATCTTTGAGCTGACTACAAAAAGAGCTGACTGCAGAAACATTTGGGGCAAACCAAGCAAGCAGCTCTTCCTCCACAAGTAGGCAACTTCTGGAAGGACGTGCAAGGACAACTGCAGCTTTTTAAGATAGTCAGAGGGGAACGGGATAACAGTCAGCCAAGGTGCAAAGAGAAAACTACTTCAAACTAGTTGCTGTGGGAGGTTAAATTAGGTAAGAGTATACTTTGCTAAGAAAGAAAAAGAGCAGGTGGTAATTGGGAGCATCTCTATAAATGGCCTTATTCCAACAGGAATGATAGTTATTGCACATCAAATGCTTATAAAATAAAAAAGATCCATTTAAACCAGTGGGCAGAGCATAACAAATTACTGCTGTGATACAGGAAGCCAACAGCTACAGGGGCAAAAGCATGCTGGAGCTCAGTCTCCAAGACACACTCAAGGCCCATCCTTCCCTTAAAGTTTGGGTCTTCAGTCCCCTTCAGGCCCCTACAATTTGCCACACATCCTTTCTCAGGCATTACCAACAAAAATAATAGTAGGGAACGGGCTGCCCTTATTTCTTGAACAAGAAGTGCCAAAACATGAGCTTGGGACACTGCAACTTATCAACAGAAGATTGCTCAAGTTAAAAGGTCTCCAGCTCATCCAGCACATACCAGCATCTATGCTAATAGTCTGCAAAGCAGTGCAAGTTTTGAAGGTGTTTACCTTCTCTTAGTCATAATTTTAAGTTTTTACAGCCAGAGTTCAGAAGTGATCTTGTGATATTTTAAGCCTGTGACCTTTGTTTAGAGGGTATGTCACTTCCAGCAGTATCTATTTTAATGCAGGCTACAATTTTTAGACTATATGAGCAGTGCAACAGTTTTGCACTGGATATCACACCGCTTGACTTCACAGCACTTTAAGTAAAGGCTGCGTCAAAACCTACTTGCTGAAACTCCTGCTCACCCAGCCACCATGTACTCATTATTCAGGTGTACAAGAGGGCTTTCTCTCAAAATTGGGGACCCACTGAGGGCTGGTTTTATTCTACCAGCTGAAAGACAAATACCCAGAATTTGGGGTGAGCAGAGTTGTCTTCCCCTATGGAAGATGTAGAATATCAGAACAGGGGGTTTTGTTGTTGTTGAGACTACTTAATCCACACATTGTGAGCTGGGTCTGCCTAGCAACAAGTTGGGAGTTTTAAACTTGTACCATCCTACTTGTGTTCCCATGGCTACTGTCATGAACAGCACGGTGACAGCTGCACAAATTAGCACAAGGGTCCCAGAAGGGACATCTTAAAGATTCCCAGACACAAAACAATACTGAGAAAGTACAAATGCTACACCTGGTATGCCTGCCTGCCTTTACAGCCCTTTACTCTCCATTGAAAGCACCCAGAGCAGCCCCCTCCTAGGGATGGAGGGATGTCAGCTAGGGGAATAGACATGCAGACTGGTATCCACAGATCATTTACACTGTTAAGAACAAAAAAAATGCTTGAATTACAGATGTGGCACTTTTAGATTCTCACACAGCTGTCAGCAACCTAAGCGCAGAACTATATACACAACCCCAGCCAATAGCACCTGCTACGTGGGGCAGCAAGCTCTCAACATAGGGTGGGGTGGAGGCAGAAAAGTCCTCCACTATCCCCACTCACACATGGCCAAAACTCAAACCAGGAGTTTGAGATAGGAACAGAGAGATGTGCTTAGATCCCCAAAGAAGGCAGGAAGTCAGAGGAAAGAGAAAACAACTCTGCATTTCAATGCAAGCTGCAAGTAAAGAGTTGCTTCAAAAACAATGCTGTTATGTAAACCAGGCTTCCCTAGTCCTGTGGCTTCAGTTCTTCAGGAGGGGAGGCCATTTCCTACTCAGGAGAGGGTTTTCTTCACCTTTATCCAGCCTCATTCTCCCCTGTGGAACTAGAATCTCTCTGTGCCCTCTCCAAGGACTAGTTAAGAGGGGAGGACAGGCATTGTGCCCATGCATGCAAGTCTTCTTTATATGTATTCCCTAGGGATTTCTCAATCCAGAAGCCACAACTATGATTACACATTTGTTATATTATACTTTCATACTACAGTTGTAAAGTCTAGAATGACACCCATTCAAGGTCATGTACACTAATAATTATTTTCAATACCCAACTTTCAAACCAAAGTCTCTATATAAACTAACCCCCAACTTGATAAGACATCTAGTCATCTAAAAGTATGCACACATACTATCATAACAGGTTATCACAGATACCTACAAAGAGCAGAACTGCCACATAGACAACCACATGGTTAGACTCCTTACATTAGACAACTGCACTGCAAAAGCAAGCCATTGGGACACTCAGATTATTATTTGTGAGACCCATCCAGGTGAAGAGCTCAGAGATAAGGGGGGTAGCAAGGAAGAGGAAATAACTTAAAGGACCAAACCTCTCAGTCTTATCCTCCTGCCGCTAATGGCAGAGGGGAATATTTTTCTGGAGATACACCCAGTTACACACACACATAAAGTACATGAGACTCTGCAGATGTCTCCTAGAGGTACCTGCATGACAGAATAGGGCTGAAAGGGGAAGCATAGACTAGAATTCCCTCCAAAGAGGGGATTTTTGCAATTTTATCACATTGCTGCAGCCTCCTCCCCTCAGAGAGCCAACATTTACCAATACTTCCTTTATGAAGTTCAAAGCTGCTACACAGAGATGAAAATTTGAAGATACTTGGAAAGGTAGGTTAACCTCACATGGTCCATCTCAAAATCTTACATGAGAAGTGAAGCAAATTCACTGAGTTTGACCTACAATACTTAAAGGCAGTCCCATCACAATCTGTTGTGTTTAAACACAGTGAGGGAAGGACAAAAGCAGCCAGACTCTAGAATATGCTGAAGAAACTTTCACTGTCTTCACTAAGGCTGAGCACTTTCAAAAGCACAAAGTCATCAGAATTTCATATGGAACTACAAATTAAAAGCTTGTAAAGTTAAAAAAAAAACAACAAAAAAAAAAAAAACAACAAACAAACAAACAAAAAAAACCAAAAACACAAAAAAAAGCACACCTAATCTAACATTCCTTACAAAAGCATTTCTTAAGACCACATTTAGTTTCAAATCAACTTTGTGTTTTCAAGAACTGAATTTCAAACTGCTCTCTTAAGTTTAAACACTCAAAAAAGTGGGTTTGCTCATTTTGTTCTACCATCAAGTCAAAGCCTCAAAAGACAAGGTCGCCTAGTGCAGAAAGAAGTACAGACAGGGAGCATGCTCTAACTATCCCAAGGTTTTCTTTTTGGTTTTGTCTCTAAACTCAATCAGCCACTAGTCACCATGTTCCTATCTTACCTAACACATGGAATGGGTAAGGCAAGCCTTGGCCACAACCAGTTGTTATATCTGAGGGAAGCAGGGACTAGCACTAACCACAAGTTTCTGAGGAGCCAGTTACTTCAGATTTACATGTCTGGCACATTATTGAAAAAGTATATTAAATGTTACACCACAGTTAAAAAATACATACGTATGTCCAATAAGGCACTGTCATCTATACTACTCTGAAGGTATGTGACAGGACTAGAGCCCACTTTAAGCCGCATTATACACTGTGCCTTGATCAGAGGCAAAGACCTTCTGAACTAATTATAATGACTAATCACAGGAAGCTCTAAGCCTTCACTTGGCCAAGTCACAGACCTATCTAGGGCTGAAAACAAGAGTTTTAAGAGCAACTCATTAAGCAGCAGGGACCAGCTATGAAGAACAAAGCAGTCACTCTAGCTAGTACTAATTCCAAGCCAGCCATTAATACATTTGTCAGTACGTGAGACAACTATTACCTCCACATACAAACACTGCATGTGCCAGGCAGGGAAGGAAGCCACAGGCTTTGGCTGCACTGAGACTTGTTTGTTTACTACAGCATTAAGGTTTGAGAAGGATGTTCTTGGTACTATTTGAATAATAAGAAAGCTCCAGAGCCATGCTTTGGCATAAGGTGGAGCGAGAGCTCTGCTCACCACTAGCAGTCTCTGCACCTCTTCACAGAGTAAGCGAACAGACTGGATGAAAGCTAACTATTGAGCCAAACAGACTTAAAAAGTCTCCCTCAGGTGAGCAGCCCAGCAGCAAGAAAGGTATGACACAAAATCAACAGCTGTATTGCTGCTGAGGTGCCAAAGATATGGATAATGAAGTTCCCAACTTGAGCACTACTCCTTTTTCTCCATAGTGGATTTAAAAAACAAGAGGATAAGCTACAAGTCAGCTTCATTGTCCTCATGTAGCAGTGGGACTGCATCCTCTCCCGCCATGGTGACTGGACCGGGCAGTATGTAGTAGTGACAGGACAAGATGATACAGACACTCACCCAGCAGAGTTGCCAACACAACACAAGTGAGGAGGTGGCAGGAGTCATCTCCCCCTTCCCCAGGACTACTGGGGAGCAGCTTGACCTTTAGAACCCCCTTTGACTGTACCAAAAAGTCCATGGGGTCAAGATAGCGCAAAAAAAAAAAAAAAGGAAAAATCAAGGTTTCAGCAACAGCTTTTGGTGGAGCACCTGTTGAGCACCTTCTCATTGGCTCTGCAGCACACCACATACAGAGAAGACACTTGTGGAAGAACAGGGGCAAGACAAATATAGCCCATGAGGGAGAAAAGGGCTGAGCAGACTCAACTAAGGAGAAAAGCTCCTCTTCTCCCACCAGAAAGTTTGAGAGAAAGCCCACAGGACCTAAATTTTCTATCACCTAATAGGGAAAACACACTCTTCTTGGAATGATGCACATCTCCTCTGACCACAGTAAAAGGACCGAGGCATGCCTGGTTTATCAAGATACTAGGCAGCCTCTGTCAGCCCAAACAGACTGGGCACTAGCAGATTATGGTTTGGTATTTCTGATTAGATCAAACATCCTCAGAACTCTCCAGTAACTCTTCCAAAGAGACTGTTGCACTAAGGGCATTTAAGGCAAAGTCATGTGAGGAGATGTACCAGTATTTCCAGTTTCAGGAGTTCGGTGTTGACTTCTACACTTGCTTAGATGGAGATCCCAAAGTTTCACCCGAAGAGCACACATTTTTCCCCCATCCACTTTCTCTTGAGTTTGTTCACCTAAACACCATTTTCTCTTACAATCATTGGGTACTTAAGACTATTTGCAAACTATAAAGACTGTTAGGAGCAGCACTATTTGCAAACAAAGAAACAGAACAAGCTGGCTTGGAGCTGGACTTGCCAAATGTAAGTCATAACGCAACTTTTAGCAATCTCAGTCCCTGTTGTGTAGGCCAATAGGCGCTTCTGCAGAGAACCCTGCAAACTAGATGAAGATACAACCTAATGAAATATGGCCTTTATAACCACCTATAGATATAGCTACATTTCCTTTAGAAATATAGCCATTCCAGGGGAATCAGCCATCATGGGGCTGGCTTATTATTACACTTTCACCTTCGATCCTAAATAGACAGAGAGCGGGCAAATTTTAACAGCCAGAAGTGATGGATGGATACATCAGCTCCCTTCCCTAGGACCTGACCATGCCATCACCTCCCTATCAGGCATTTCAGATCAAAGACAGCAGAGACTGGGGTGGTTTGTTTTCTGTTGGAAGGGTAAGAGGGAGGAAGAAGAGGCTGTGTTTTTTGTTTGGGGGGGGGTGGGGTGGTGGTGTTGTTCTTTTATTTGGGGGGTGGGGTGGGTATTTGTTGTCTTTTGATTGCTTGCTTTTTTTTACCCTTCTTAAGACACTACTACACTGACAAGAGTTTCTGAATACATTAAAAAGGTTTGGGGTTTTTTGTTTGTTTGCTTTCACTTTAATTTTTGATAACACTGAAACAACACAGCCTTGGCCATGAAAAGAGGCCAGGAAATACACCAAGTGTTTGGGCAGAAGCACAGGGGGCACAGAAATGTGGACCAGAGAAAGAGCTCCTCAAGGATTAGGGACATTCTGGCAGTGAGCATCATCCAGTAAGCTTTTCTGCACCTGGAGGTGAAAGCACTAGAGTATTTCTTTCCACCATTTTTACTTTACCTGTTACAGTACAGCAACAGCAAACTTAAGAGAGCAGCACAGCCAACAAGCAATTGACACACACATCCCAACTTCAGATCTCTGCAACACGACTCTATTGAGTCAAACCAGCTTTTGCTCATCTGTTTCCACTGGAAATAGCCCCAGAAGCTGCTTTCCAAAGATGACCAACACAGCTGATGTCCAAAGGTACAAGATGCAGCTTGTATTTTTACTACCATCACAACAAATGAGGGAAAACTGAAGTTGCAGTGCTGCAAGCAGAAAGAAAAGCTCATCTGCCTTCAATACCTGTCAAAATTAGGAGAGACTGATCTCTTCAGGGAGTCACTCAAACTTACGGAACCTTTAATCTTTACTTAAATTCACTGGCTGTGTTAAAGTGCTCACTAATGCTTTCTTTCAATGTTCCAGTAGCATAAATTAATAAGCAACAAGTAAAATGGTCAAGTACAATATCAGTGCTTCCCCATATTAAAGATTTTTATTTAGTTTTAGGATATGCAATGTTTCCTTCCACTGAGTTTTTCCATTATCAGGACACGTGGGTTTCATTTGTATGGATTAAAAGAACCATAATAGTTCTCCCTCTTCAAAACATCTCAGACCAAGAACTCACAAGAAATGCTGACCTACTGATACCAGCCTTTGTTTAATGCACAGAATTTTAAGCTGGCAAATATTTGACTCTGAACTCTAGTAAGAGAAGATATAGGAGACGAAAGAGCAATTTTTCACATCACATCTGTGAAGCCATGGCCAAGCAGTGAAACACAGCTGAAGCACAAGTTTTACCAACTCTAGCATGCTTTGACATGAGATTTTCAGCTCCAAAAGTTTTGCCTGTTCTTCTCCCTAGTTGAATCGGCTTGTTTAATAAACAAAAAAAGCAAAAGCCTTGCCTTTACTGTACAACTGTTCTTATTATACAAATAATAACAGAGGTGTAAGTTTCTGAGAATAAAAAAGTGGGATCAATGCAGCGGGAACTTACTGTCCCAGAGCAAGGGGAGATCGGGATAAGTGAGAAAGATACCAGCACTAACTTTGGCAAAGAACCTATAGGCTCTGCCAGGACACAAAATAGGCTTTGACATCGTAAAGAGATTTACTAAGGGAGCTGCAAGTAAGGACCACCTCCCACAGAAGATTCCAGCCATGAGTATTTTTACAAAGAATCACATCAGACCCTTCCTTGGCTACTGCCACAGAAAGTTTTAGCCACAAGAAGTACTAAAAACTTGCACTAAGATATTTTAATCCAGAATGAGAACTTGTTATTTTCTGGGTTTAAGGATGAAGCAAAACCCTGAATCATTTTCCTCATACTCAGCTCAAAAAGGGAGAGACAAGCACTCTCTATCCTCCTCCATGTTAACTGAAAAGTGCTGAGGTCTCTTCCCTCACAAAACCTAGGCAATCATTGAGGAGACACTCTCTTCACTTTCAGGCCATACAATACACTACTTTTTCACTCTTCTCTGGCTATTTAATTCACGAAACCCAGACCAACACCCCACCACGGCCTTGTTCTATCTCTCTTTCCTCTCATAGTCTCACAGAATACAATTTCAGAAAAAGCTTTCCTGATTTTATTGCTCTTTGCTACAGTTCACATGTGGCTGAGAAGTGAAACAAAATTAGATGCTTTCTCTGCCCCTCTGCACAGGAACAGAGGAACACCCACATCAGAATCAGCCAAACCCAAGGTATAATTGAACAGTAAGTCAAAAGCAAAAAAAAAAAAAAAAAAAAGAAAAAGAAAAAGGACAAATACACACAAGGCCTAGTTTGTGCCATTTTTCCCCTCAGACTCAGCTAAAGCATTATGAGCCCTCTGCATTTTACCAGCCAGCTAATCCGAAGGTGAAAGCCTCCACAACTTGACACCAAAGAACCTCCAAGCTTTAGGATCCTTCGGTCAAACAGTCCCCAAAATCTCTACTGAGAAACAGACACTATGTGCTCTGATAAAATTATTCCATTGATTTAACTTTGAAACTCTACCAGTGAGACACAACAATTTAACAGTTTCAGTCAAAAGGTCTTACTGCAGCTTATTTAAGGTTTTCTTTCTTATACAGGGAAACAAAAGAGGCATACCGAATAAACACAACATGGCTATTTAGCCTTCAGGACCCAGAAGAGATGGCAAAATTCTGGGAATAATGTTGCACTGCAAAATTATTCCTGGGTAATCCCACAGGCCAGGAAACCAACTCTTCAATGGACAAGCAGACAAAAGTTCACCTCAAACTTGTTAACTCAAAAGTGGGGGGAGAGGAGAGAATAGAGAGATCAGTAAAGGAGGACCTGATGCCCACTCAGGTCATCAGAAGATTGATCACTTACATAGTGCGCATCTACTAAAAGCTCACTATATTACACTGTGTACTCAGACAAGAGTGCCTGCTGATGCTGTGTTAGGCTGTTTATTACTCAGAATAAAAATTTGCTTCTCCACATCACACACTTCCCCTCCCTTCCACACAGCACAGAAAGCAATCACCTTTGTATAGGTCATGTCTCTAAGTATGAGCCAGAATGTCCCTTAAGTTAGAGCACAGAACTGTGATGAAGGGGCACACAATATTTCCAGCCCCCCTCCATCTATTATGTTAGAGAAACAAATGCACAAAAGAGCATAATTCACAGGAGTGATTGAAAAGCCCAAGTATTGTTGTGATACCTGGCTAATAGCCAGTGTGATGCACGTTGTGTGTTATGGAAATGTTGTGTTTGACCTACAGACTGAAAAACAGTGTCAACTGCTGCCTAACTAACAGCTCCCCCTCTCTCCCCCCCCACCCCCACTTTCTTTTTCTCCTCCTCTTCCCCCTCCCCCCTTCCTCCTCCTGGTCAACCAAGAAATGGAGTTCCCATGTGCCAAGACCTTGGATCTGATTTTCTCAAGAAAATGAAGGTGGGAAGGAATAGGGAAAAATGATTCCATAAATAAATATAAATAATATTGAACTTAAAAAAAAAACCAAACGTCTTCACCCTTCCCCCACCCCAAACAAACATATACGTTTAATAATACAAAAAGGCATCCAACATACTAGCGCAGAGTCTGAGGATGATCCACAAGAAACGTTTTTCCTGAATCCGCACAATAGTAACTCTCAGGATCATTCGACAAGGAGACACCGTGGCGTTCCACACCATTCTTTTTGTTTTAAGGCAAGAGGTGCAGACGATTCAATTAAGTTTGGGCTGGGCAAAGGGGCAACTCCAAACGCTAGGATCTCGAGACAGGAGGAGGGTTTCATCCAGCTTCAACCTCCACTTCCAAAGGAACAATACGGGGGGGGGGGGGGGGAATTGCTTAGATTTCAAACTAAGGAGGTCAACAGCCTGTCTTTCTATACACCGAGATACATCAGTACTAACATGCTTCCAGCACCTGCCTTTCAGCACAGCCCCAATTCCTTTGTTTGCTCAAAATTCGCTTCCATACCACTTTAAATTAGCTTACAAAGAACCGCAGCAGAATAGCTGGAATGTGAAACATTTCTTTTTTGGAGGGGGGAGGCGAGCAGCTTCTTAGGAAGAGAAAAATTTTAAATACAGACCCAAGTCGCTTCTAAACATCTCCGAAAATAAAATACATTTACAACTTATTGTCTTCTAGTTCCAGCCCTGCCACCGAGCCCACGGACACACGAGTCCAGGAGAGAGTAAAATCAAAAAAGAAAGAAAGAAAAAACCCACCCAACTGCCATCTCCTGCCTCCCCTAGCCCTGCCAGCTTCCCAGTTCCTCCCTGCCTGCAAAGCGCCCTCTGGAAAGCATCGAGACTTCTTTTACCAACCGTGTGTGCGGGGGGGAGGGGGGGAGGAGAAGAGGGGTCCTTGTTCTTGCTCTGGGTGTTTGGGACTGGAATTGGGGAGGACTATTTTTGGACACACACCCCCTCCCAAATAAGCGGAGCCCCACACACACACCCCGCGGCTCCGGTCATTGGGGGGGAGGGGGTACAAAGCAATGGATGGAGCGTAGTAGCCCCCCCCCCAAAAAAAAATTAATCAAGACTTACCGGGGTCGAAATCGGGGACCACCGCCTGGTACTGCGGACCGACCCTCATACCGCCGCCGGCTGGGGGAAGCAGAGGAAGAAGCGTTACCCGCGTGGGCCCGCCCGGCCCCCCCCAGTTACTGTACACCGTCACCCCCCCGCTCCTCACCGTGTTCCTCATCGCTGGAAGACCCCGAGCTCCCCTCCTCCCAGGAGTTGCCGCTGCTGTTGCCGTTGGGGGCGGCCGATAAACTTTTGCTACCACCGTTGTTGTTATTATTCGCGCCGGCGGCGTTGTGGTTCCTGCCCCGCCGTTTTCCCGAGACCTCCGGGCCCTTCTCGATCATGGCTGGCATTTAGGGGAGGAAAGGGGGGGATGGGGGGGTGGTGTTGGGATGTGGAGAAGAAGGGACAAGGGGAGATCAGAGTTTAAAAACTGCGGGGGGGGGGGCTGTGGGAGGCGCCGAGGGCGGGCGGGAGCTGGGGCGGGCCGGACCGGTGTGCGGCGGCAGCAGCGCGGCTACATCCCCCACTGCGATCGCCCCGAACTTTAAGGCTCATCCCAGCCCTGCGCTGGGACTCCGTTCAACCTGCGCTGCTGCCTGCGACCAGCCCCACCTCCCCCCGCTCCTGCCCCTGCCCATTGGCTAAACCTACATTTTGGGAGGCGAGCCCGCCCGCCCATTGGACAGCGCCTCCTGCCCATCGTGGCGGCCTGGCGCTTCCGTTTGCTGGGTTAGGTGGAGGCGTACCGCTGGGCCGTACGTGTGCGGGATCCGCGATCTCTCCGCCCAGCGATACCTCTTCTCAGAGAGCTGCTGCTGAGCGGAGGGGGCAAAGGGGGGTTCGTGTGCTGCCGCCGGAGTGGCGCTCCGCGGGTTAGCCCGGCACGGCTCGGCTCGGCTCGGCCCGCGCCGTGGGCGGCAGCGGCTTTCGCCGCCCTAGCGTGAAGTCAGCCCCGGGAGGGTATCGAGGGACTACTTTCGCTTCTTACCTTCCCCCTCCCCCCAGGCGGAAGGTTACGGCGTCGTTTGAATGGTTCCATACAAAGCCCTTGTTGCCGGGGGACGGTTGTTAGGGGCGTCGGTCCGCTCCGGGTGCGGCTGGGGGACCGTTGGTGCTGGGGCTCTGCTCCTGGTCCGGTCGGGACGGCTCCTGCTGCCGGCAGCAGAGGCTGCTCCGTGAGGGGGAAGAGTCCTCCGAGGCGCTGGGAAACCTAGCGGCCAGGAATGGCCTGAGGGGGGGGCGGCCGGGAGCAGCACCGAGGGCACGGGACAGCGTCGTTGGCGGTTCCCTGTGGCCGTGAGCAGATCCCTGAGGGAATGCGGGCAGCCAGCTATGAAACGGGCACACCAGGACGGGCCCCCCTGGCCGCAGGCCAGAGCAAGGTCGGGTCCCGACAGCAGGGCGCTCCCGACTTCTCTCCAGAGGCAGAGCCGACGGTCAAAGCCACAGGCAGCAGCAGTGGTCGCCCCGAGGTCCCCTCGAGCAGTTCTTTGGCCCCCCTCCAATCCCCTTGAAGGGCTCTGTTGCGAAGTCAGGATCTCTGTTTGGGCCCGGCGTGAACAACGGACCCCACGCCCCCAGATTTCCACATCCCCTGCCTTGCCGGCTGGGCACCTTTCCTCCCAGGCGACCTCTGCGGACGGGTGGGAGTTCGGGCCGCAGCGCTGCCCCTTCAGCCTGCGAAGGCCCGGCACGGCACGGAAATCCTCTCCACGTGGCTCCCAGCGTTAAGATCGGGCTTCAGGAGCCGGGACGGCGTAGTCTGGCGTGTTTGTGCCTTCCCCGAGCCAAATCCGGGAGTGGGCGATTGCCCTACCTCCAACACAGCCTCCCAAAACCTGGGAAGGAGCCTGGGCGAGGGGCGAGGGACAGAAGCAAAAGGGGAAGTGAGGCCACTTTTCCTTTCCTTGTGACACGAGGCTCCTACCAGCAAACCCCATAGGCTTCAGGGGGAAAATTGTTTGGGGGGGACGACAGGAACGGGGTCTCCAGACCCGTCGTGACAGAAGTGGGCAACAAAAGTGTACAAACTGCTTGCTTTTATTTGTGACTTGAACTGTACAGCAGGGAGAGGGAAAACAATACATAATCGTGGAAAACAGCTTGTGGGGTGTGTCTTGTATTTTCATTCAAATTAACTTCCTTAGCAAGTTTTTTATTTATTGGTCCGTGAAAATAAAAGTGCGATTTGACTAGCAGCGGTTATCTCGTATCAGATAAACTGTCCCCAGCCACTCCCCTCCTCCCTCTGCCATTTTAATCCAAGAGAATTTGCACAGGGGGAGGGGGAAAGTGCTGCTGAGGCAGAGCTACGGGCTCTAGGGCTGGGTTTACCGTTCCTCTTCTATATTGTGTTTAAGATTATCAAAATTATTTCACTGCTAGGTTATAGTTTGGAAGAGGTCCTCCCCAGTTTTCATGCACTATTTTCTTCATTAAAATAGGAAAGTAATACCTTTTGAAATACATGTTAGTTTCTTTCAGCATACTGACCTCTTTACAGTATTTAGTTTTCTCAGAGGCTGGTGGTATATGTGTTGTGTGTATACACTGACAGATGCATAATCAGTTTCCTTCACGCACACATGCATGTACCTGTGAATTCACCACATTTATTTACAGCACAAAAATAATGTTTATTTACACCATATAAAAATAACTTTTTTTGGCTTACAAAACCAAAGTTCATGACAGTGACTCTTGATCCCACACTCTTTAAAAATATCAGTTCTAAATCAGAGGAATAATTAGCTATGCTCTTAAATCCCAGTGCTGACAGCCACAAATATTTCCCAGTGCAAAGTGTATTAGTTCTTTAGTGAAGAATACCTTTTCCTTGCTAGACAGGAACACAAACATGGCAGAGTGTTCATTATGCTTCTCTGTACTCCAGTATTTTGCACCAGAAATGCAAGGGCAGAATGGGAACACCCAATTTTTCATTTAAAAATGAGCTCAAGTGCAATTGGAAATGTTTTTCCATCTGCTTTGAAGGTCCCACCCCTGAAAAAAAGAAAAAGCACACCTGAGTACTCAACTTGAATTTGAACTGGAACCTGGGACCACAGACATACACAAAGACACGTGTACGGCTTTGCAAATTGAGGCCTAATTTTGGTCTTTGCTCACTTCCTCTCCCTCCCTCCTCCACTCTTCATAGCCATTACCCACTTAGGCCCCAGGATTAAACTCTTAAGTCCATCATCTAAAATATTTATAACACCATTTAACTATTTTCAAGTGTTGAAACATTTCCTGCTGCACTTCACAACTGCTTGCCTCTCCTGAAGCTGTGGCCCCAGCCCTGGCCCTCCTGAGCAGCATTGTCCCATAGGAGCAAGCTGGAGGAGCACTGTATCACCTGTGGGTGCTACCCGTGCAGAAGCCATCCCCTGGGACGGCAGGGCACATCCTTTCCCTCCCGCCTGCTCACCAGCCTGCCCTTGCCCCTGGCAGAAGATACGAAGATGCGCAGAAAGAGCAACGAATCAGTGTTTTCTCCCTTGGGTGCCAATGGGTGCAAATGTGTGCGCTGTGCATGTCCTTAATAGCAGGAAATCTCGGGATTGTCACCATCGCAGCCAGTTTACACCTGTCACAGCTGTTGTCCCAGGCCAACACCCCCCTCTTCATCCCCAGCTTTTCTTTTTCAGACCTTTCTGCACAAACTCAGGAGCCCTGAATTTAACATCTCTGATGCTGATGGAGCTTTTCATCTGTAACCATTGAGAAAATTTTTCATGTTTGTTTTTGCTTCCTTAACAGTGGTGTTGGATTTCCTTCTGCTTAGGCTAAAAGCCTGAAGTTTCAAGAGTGTCCCAACACAGCGCTACAGATTTTGGTGTTGTTCTTGAAGGAAACTGAAAAATTCTTTTCTGGCCATAAAGAAAACTCTTCACATTGTGTAGGCGAGAGTGTACACAGAGACTGTACACAAAATACAGAATTGTATTTTATTTTTCAGCAGCAACAGTGAATGCACTTTTTTGCAGCCTTTGACTACTACAAGTGCCAAAAGAGCAACATTTCTACTCCTCCGTTTCACACCACTTGCTCTGGAGAATCCCAGTGTTAAGACTTCATTATTTTGAAGTTCTGCAAGGTGGGACAGACAAGGAGGAAACCCCATGAGCACTAGGAGAGACTCTGGTGGGTACAGGGTACAGGGTCTTGTTTACCTGGATCAGTACTTCATTTAGACACATTAGCCCCTGATCCTACACATGAGTGTGTACACTCCTATGTTCTGCTGAAGCTCATCAAGCCATGTGTAGGATCAGGAGTTTCATACATGATCTGCAGAAGACCGAGTCACATAAGGAAAGGGTGGCATTTTTCCTATCCTAGGCCCTGAGCTTGGCTGCAACTTCTGCACATTACTGTAACATGATGGTTAACCTGTTCAGCTGTTTATACATCAGAGCAAAAGGTTGGGGGGGGGGAAGTCTTTTCCTTATAAAGATGTCACTGCTGTGTTTTTGCTGTAGCATAACAGGTTGAACCAGGCGGGACTGTCTTTTTAAATAATTTATTGAAATTTGGTTATCTTTGTCAAGGGAAAAACACCTCTCCTTGCCAGCTTTTAAATGAAAACTTTTTATTGTCATTAACCCTGTCAGTCCCACAAGTAAAATACAGATGAAGTAGAAACACAGCCAGGATGCCCATCAACTGAGCAGCCTTCATTCCCCAAATTAAAAGCAAAGAATCTTCTGCCTCTTTCTTCGTCTCCCCCCTGTCCAGGTAAGTGTTTTGTGCCTTTCACCACGACAACAATGCTCGCCACGTATCCCTCAGGCTGCCAGTTCTTGCAACAAAGGGTTACAGGAGGTAAAACCCTTCCCATTTGTCAGTTGTAAAAACCAGCTCTCACCTCATGCATTTTATATTTTCCTTGAAAACAGACACTCAGAAAATGCTTACCCTAGTGAGAATGTGCCTGGGTGTTTACACAAGTATATGTGTGTATATATATATGTATGTATCTGTGTATATACATACACATATATTTGGTCACTATCATGCTCTAGACTGAATGTTTTTAATACTGAAAGGCTATTAATCAGGAAAATGTTACCCTTTGAACAAAATGTTTATACAGTTAACACTGTGGGTTGTTTTTTCCCCCTGAAGCTAAGCTGCCTGCTAAAGCAGAACGGAAGTCGGGGTTATAATCTCTTATGTTAGAATTTTGTGCTCCAAGTTTGACAACAATTTTAACTGGAATTTGGAAGGCATGTATAGGAGTTGATGCCTGTATCCCTTTGATTTCAAGAGGACTTACATGTTCAAAACCCAAAATCTCTGGAAGCATTTAGTTGCCTAAAAAACATAAACAGACATCACATGCAAATTTCAAAACTACCTCCTCCTGCTGATGAAATCCCAAGGGGCATCTAACTTAATTTTAATGTAACTAAAAGACCTTAAAAATCTCTCCCTAAATCTCATGTGTTCCTTTGGAAATTTGTCCTTGGAGCTTGAAAGCTGCCTGAAAGAGAAGGAATAATACAGCAAATTTTAATCCAAACTTTTATTTCCCACTGGAGAGAATGGCTCATATCCTGTAGTGAGTGGGAGGCCAGTGGAAAAAATACGGGGATGATTGCGGTGGGAGTGAGAGGGTGCAAAGAGGAAGCTGGGGTTGATCAGCAGCAGGAGGCAGAAGGGCTGCTGCAGCTGCAGGGTGAGCATGGCATGACCAGGAGAGCCACAGCAGCACACGAAACACTGTCTTGGCCTGGAGCGGGACTCCTGGCTGGCCCAGAGGGGAGGCACTAAGAGCTGGCCCTGGGAGGAAGTAGAGGATGGGATTGAAATCTTGCACAGGCAGAGGCAGGTTTTGCCAGGGAGAGCACTGGAACAAACGCATGACATCTTGGCGCAGGCAGAGTTCCAGAGAGCACCCTGTCTATCCCAGCGAAGTGTGAACGCAGACCCCAGTGGGTTTGTTTCAGCGTCCATGCTAGGAGCTATTTCACAGTTCGTGAAGCTGATGGAAACAGAAGTCACCCATCTGTACATGCTGCTGTGAGCATCTCCTTAGCAGGGATTCAGCTCCTGGGGCATATGGCTTTCACCACCCCTCTGTGTTGCTCCCACAGGACTCCCTTCTCTCCTTTTCCCCCGGGAGCTTCTCTCAGTTAATTAAATTTAAGGCTGCTGAGGAGCCCTGTTCTCCCTCAGCTTCTCCACTGCCACAGCCAGCAGGCATCCAGAGTGGCGGTACCCCTGGGTGGCAGCACCCAGACAGGTAGCACCTCTATGCCACCCGCCCTGCAGCCCTGAGGAACCCTGAAGAAGAGCTCAGAGGAGAAAGTGAGGAGGGACAGCAGTGAGAGGGGGGGAAACAGGAGCTAGGCTCTTGTGCTGTTAACCCCTCCATAGCTGATGCCTTCTCACAGAAACCAAGCCTCCTAGGAGGTGGGACAGGCACTTTTCCTTTCCTGAGGACAAGAAAGTGGGACATAGCAAAATAAGAGTAGAAAGCCTCAGGTAGCTGATGGGTTTGCTCCACACAGTTCTGTGTTTAAATAGAAAATGTTTGTATCAGAAGAGAAATACAAGATGCGAAGAGACTATCACTCCTTAAAAAAAAAACAAATGAGGAAATAAAATTTCTTTTTCAGGAGCCACTTCATCATAAGGAGAATTGCAGCTCGCACAGCATTTACCTGGGAAGATACCACTCTCATTTTATAAGCTTCTTTCATTCCATTTCTCTCCATCATTGCCATTTCAGCAGCGGGGCAGGCAGCGTGCAATGATGAAGTCTGTGAGGGCAGCTGGAGTGGCAGGGAACTGCTGCCATCATTTTCAGGGTGACTGGGAGTCCAGTAACATACTCTTTCTCACAGGAGATTTCGAAGAAGCAATGCACACAATCCCTTCAGGGAGCTCTTTGTCACTGGCCCTAATGGGACAAAAATGTGGGTTTAACAGTTGATACTCATTTAAGAACTTTGCAAGGAATACAGTCCCTTGCACTTCAGCGATTAAATCCATCTCTTCCTTCTTCTGAGTGAGGGAAGATTTCCCCAGGAAATCCTTCAGCGCTGTGGCACAACCTTTGGAGGATTCTGCCAGCAGCAAGGCTAGCAGGGAAGCATCAGCTGGATCCAGCAGGACAACTCCTCTATGCAAGACCCTCCATGGTTGCACCTTTCCAGTGGCCCACGTCGTTGCAGTCAACTGGTGAGAGCATAGGATGGCATAGGATGATCTTGGGGAAATTCAGCCAGGATAGCCTACAGGACCTCTGACCACTGGCATTGCCACAGGAAAAGAAACTGTCAGAAATTAATTTGAAATTGCCCTTAAAACACGTAGTCATAGGTCCAAGCAAACTTTCGTAACAGAGTGAAAATATAGGTCAGTATGTCCATACGCACATGTGGGAGTGGAGAAAATCATCTTATTCACATCCTTCTGCTGAAATCACTGGAAATTCCCTTTGTTGTAAAACCAGTACAAGAAGGTTCAGGCCCGGTATTTCCATGGACACACCCCTAAGGCATAGTACAGCTCATCAGGACTCTAGTGCCAACCTTTGATTTTACAGTTTCTCTTCCATTCGTTCAAAATATAACCTGGAAATCTCAAATGCTAGTGATCCCAGGGAGAGGAGAGAGAAGTCAAAGCTGGTTCCTCACTATTTGTTTAAAGAAAATCTGCAACAGATGAAAACCTGGAAAAGAAAAATACCAATAAAACCTCAATTTGGCATCAACTGATGGATTAATTAACAACTGAAAGAAAAAAATTAGAAAATGCTATGACTTAGTACCTCTTAGAATCACTACTTAAAAACCAGCTACTTTCCTATTTGTCCCAGGCTTTTTCTTTATTAAATACCAAAAGCACCAAATACAGATGCATTTCCTCTACCCCCTCCTCCCCAGCTGTGAGTACAGGGGATGGACGGATTCTCACCAGACTTGTTGGTACCTTCTCACAGCCACTGCACTGCTGGTATGCTTCTTAGGACACCAGAAATCTTGCACCAAACTCTCAGTCACCAGACCGAATCTTTGTACTGTGGTCTTCCTCTTCTCAGTTACATCAATGTAAATCTAGAGTTTGTACTGATTGGGACCTGCGCAGAGGCACTGGAAAGCTCTGAGTTAATATCAAGCATAGGCATCTGCTTCCTGCTGTTTCTGTGCCTGTGGTATCAATAGTGATTTTGGAAACTATTATTTCCATACAGGCTATAAAGACTTAGAAGGAACAGTTACAGGCTGTTGTGTAAATGTGAACAATACTCGCTTTTGTAAAACATGGATTTTTCATATGACAGGAACTAATGGCCCTTTCAGAGCAGTTATAGTCTATCTTGTCAATTTGGTTTCTATTCATGTATGCTAAGTGAATTTTTATAGCCAAACTAGGAGTCCTTAAAAATGGGCCTTATACTGGAAATGCAGATGTGACATACTGTGAGTTGTGCTAGGAGAGCATCCCTGCCCCTGGGGAGCCAGAGCCAGTAAATCAAAATTCCGCTTCTCCGTGCACATAACATGACTCGCAGGCACTCTTTCATCTGTCCTGAGAGGTAGGAAGAAGAGGCAGAATTAGCACCTTATTACAATAACATTTCTCTCACTTTCTCCAACTACTCTCTGCAGGCATTATACAGGGGTCCCAGCTGCCAGAAATGCTGAACACCTACATCTCCAGTTAAAAGACATCGAAGAGCAGAGTGCTCAGCAGCTCTGAAAATCAGACCCAAGGAGCTTTAAACAAAGGCTTTTATATTACTAAAAAAAAATGAGACACTCACCTTAACTTTACTGCGAGAGTTTTGTTTTGAAAGAAAATTGTATCTTTTCCAGACTATCTGATTTCTCTTACAGCTTCCCCACTATAAACTGTGCTGTATACATACATCAATACATTTACCTGCTGCTTCGCAGTTGGAAAAAAAATGAAGCCATATCAATCATCTTCACATTCAGCAATAGGGAAAACTGACTTTTTTTCCCACTCAATGCCAATTAAAATGTGAAATGTGGATAATCTGATCACTAAATATTCCAATCACCTCCACTGTACAGAGTGGATACACCTCCATACTCAGTGACAACCTGAACCTTTTCTAAGACTGGAGAAAGCAAGAGAATAGAGGCTATGAAATCGTATTACTTACTTATTGTAAATGTTGTAGTCATGCCTCCCTTCATATCTTGGCTCCTTACCCAAAACCTGTGTAATGAGCAACATCACAGGACCTGACCATCAGCAGTCATGACAGGTCCCCTAAGATGAATGTGTTTATGCTGATTTACAGCAGCTGAGGATCTGCCACAGCACATCCAGGGAATACTTACTCTCCAGAAAAAACGTACACCTCTGACAATGTCTTCCCAAGGTATTTCTCACGGATCCCATGCTGCAGAGGAGTAGGAGCCATCCCCACCCCAGCTTTTCCTTCTGTCGCCATTGCTGCACCACGTGCCTAACCACCTTGTCCTCATCACAGAGGCTCTCATCTAAAAAGGCATGGAGCCAAACCGGGCATGAACCGATCAGATATGTACAAAGGAAAATCTTGAAAGCATCTGTGAACAGAGTTTAAGAGACAGGAACAAAATAATACCACATATGTTAACAGATTGAAATGGTAGCTATGGTGACCACAGACAGACAAAGAGCAAACCGTTTTGACTGAAGTCAGCCAATTCCCTCTGACAACAAACTGCAAGTATAAAGCAAACTTTTAAAAATCCCTAATGAAATCATTACAACAAATCCATTTGGCTCTCTTTGGCTCGTTTGCTTTTTATATTTTGGTTGCAGCTATTACATGAAACCTATTAATCATTAATGTAGTCAGACACTTTCCACTGACTAAAAAATGGGGATTTTCCCAGTGTTAAAAAAGAACTAAAAATTATAGATTGCATTAAAAAAAAATGCAAGGTATAGTTACTGTAAAGTGACAGGCATTCATAATTCGGAGCATTTTCTTGTGTGTGAGAGTGTTTGGGTTTTGTGGAATAAAGTCTTGTTTATAAAAGTTGGATTACCTTTCCTATCCTGATACACTGTGTAGCTGTGAAAAATTACTGTTCTGTTTATTGTGTATTGCAATGTCAGATGACTGAGAGTCTTCTCCTCCAGTGTACCAGTCATTTTTTTCAGCCCTACAGAGAAGTTGACGCTTAGCACTCTCCCATCAAAGGCTGGCTGGTTGTGCCTAGGGGAGCTGAACCAAGGACAAGGCAGGAGAGCACAGAGCTGAGCTTTTGAGGGACAGAAAAGCTACCCACTGAGAACCAGCACTGGAAACATGCAGGCAGGAGGTGGGGAGGATAACTCCAGTGCCAGTGCAGCATAAGGCTGGACAAAGTGGTGTGCAGCTGCTTGCTTGCTTGCAACTTCCCACCCCAAGTGGCTTGAAGGGGCTGGAGGAGGCTGCACAGTAAATGTCATGGTGGAGACTCCAGCGTATCTCCTGCTGGGGAGCATCCCAGGCGCACCTAGACAGAGACCCTGCTGCCTGCAGCCACTCAGATTTAGCTTGTAAACTGCTTGAGTATAGCCAAAAAACCTGATGCTGTCCCTGCACTCCCTCCTTTCACCCTGCCACACTCACTGGGTTAGTTTCAGAGCACAACACAAGCCTGTAGAAAAGCTGCTGTCATTTCCCTGACTGAATGCTTAATATTTAACTCAGTGTGTTCAGTATCTTCTGTAGACTGTAAAATTCTTAACAATGTAGGTTTGCAATGCATCTGTGCATTTGATACTCCAGGAGCAGTAACTTCAAATTTCTGTAGTGCATGGACAGTGCCAGCTCTACTGCTGCATTTTCATGTGCTGAAGTTCGTTGTTCTGTAGAGAACAAAACAAAAAAGCAAACAAGCACAGAAGTGCCCACTATTCAAATGGTGCTCCCTTTATGTGAGGCTCTGGCTTAGCTTTCTGAAAATTGAATTAAGTTCCTGGCTATGCCATCGCTGCCTGTGTGACAAGGAGCACTTCACCACCTGGCTCTGTTCTTCCATTCCTCATACACTAAAACACGACCAGCTTTAGAGCCTTTCACTTCTGCATAGCATGGCCCTTCCCTGTTTTCTCCACCCAGTCATGTTGCTTTTGCTCTTGCCGGTGCAGAGGGCAGGTCCTTCATGACTCTTCCTTACCCCATGCTGATACCCCAAGAGCTGAGCTGAGTGAGGGTGAGCGTATGTGCTCCTTGTCTTTTGTAAAGAAATGGCCGAAAAAATAAGCATTCAGTCCCAAACAGCCTCACCTGCTCAAGCCATTTGCTTTAGCTGAAGCTCAAGTGCAGTAGGAGCACATGGAGGGAGGGGGAAGAGGAAAAAAAAAGAGAGCACTTTTTCTTTCAGTATTGCCTGGAAACAATAAAGAAATAGTTACTTTGATTTTATATGCAGTAAACCCTCACTAGATGGCTCCTCACAGCAAGTAAATATATTTCCCACAGAAGGAACACTGATGTGGCATAATGGGTGGGAGAGCAAAGATAGCACGATGCTAACTGGGCTTTATTGCTGGTGGAATATTTTGCATGGAAAAGCAGTATATAACACGGCTGTGGGTGGGTGAGCAAGTGCACATTTACACGAATTACTAATGACACCACTCTGTGAGTCGTGAACTGTGAGTCAGATGGGCACAGGTGTCTCAGGCACATAAAAAATGCCACTTGCCCTTTTCTGTAGGCTTTTAAGTTAATCTGTTTCACATTCAACTTTCTAATTCAGAAAGCAGAACTGGGCTGCAGTTAGGCAGTAGAGATCCTGGGAGGGAAACAGCTGATCCCAGAACCAAGGCAATAGATGGTATTAAGGCTGAAACTCCAAATGTCATGTAATCACTCCTAGAAGAAGGAAGCGACACTCACTTTTGAAATGTCTGCCCTTACCATCAGAAGAGCACATTATTTATAATGTGTGTATTGGCAGGATGTTCTGGGCAGAACAACAGAAAGAAATGAGCTGTCATCTGCAGTTAACCTCTCATTCATACATTGCTGTGTGCACTCGGTGGTTCACAGTTATGTAAGTTTATAGTGCCCTCATTAACAAGCAGTGTTAATTAGTGTCTATCCTGCATTGAGATAAACATGTATTGTGTCTTAAAAGTATTGCAGGCTGTGAAGGAGCTGTACAATACACAGATGTATATGGGCCCTTCATAGTGAACTACAGGGAGAGATTGTGTTGTGAAATACTAGGTCTGCTTGAAATCCACAGGCAGTTTCAGTTTGGGCAGCCCATGGCCTTGCAAGACAGCCTGGTGCTGACTTGAGTGCTGGATGACTTGTGCTGGCAGAGCTCTGCTACCGTCCACTGGCTCTTGCTGCAGCAAGCTCTCTGCCTACAGCCACATTTCAAAGTGGATCAGCAGTGATTTTAGTTCCTCTTAAACCACCAGGCTGTGAGCTCCTGCCATCAGCAGCTTGCAGGCAATTTAATCATCCATGCAGCAGGGCAAACAGACACAGCAGGAGACATTGTATACCCCCATGTAAACTGCCCCTGCTCAGAAGTCAGTGGCAGGGGAGCTAGGTCGGCTCTCAGTCTCCCTGTCAGCTGCCCTAATGGCTTTATCCAGACTTTTCCCTCTCACTTTCCCCTCTGCCCACATACTGGTGTTCTGCTAACTCAGAAAGGGCTCAAGTACACAAATCTACCAGGCTCACCTCCCCCGGTGAGTGATGGAAAACAAGGCCTGGAACAGTGGCAAACTTGCACATTGTGAAAGGATCTTTTTCCTTTTTCTTCCTGAGAGCTGCTGAAAATCAGCACAGAGAAATACCCTGAACCAGGTCATAACCAACACACAACACTGATGCAAATGCGCAGATTAGAGAATTATGGCAATTACACTAAATAACCTACTGGAATATGATAAATGCTCAAAAGAAGAGAGTAACATGTCTCAACCACAAGCCATGCCAGACCAATGCAAGAATTTACTAATAAAGTAATGTCTGATCATCTAATTAATGAAGCTGTTATCTCACTATAACAACTTGGGGGTTAGAGATTTTAGTCTGTTAAACATTTTGTCTCATTTAAAAAGAGTAGTACCCGACATGCTTTTCTTTCCTCAGTACAAGTACCTTGAAATGCGGTTGTTTACTTCAGGCCTTGAAGGCCAGATTAACAGTAGAGATTGTTTGCTTTAAATTATACACACAAATTTTATTGTTGTTGCTTCTGCCACGAACAAACAATTTGGTAAATGTCAAAGTGGCAAAGCTCACCAGCTGCAAAAGTGGAAGGGTCAAATCTGAATTCAGAAACAATACTGAGATTTTTCTGTCTTTTCATTAAATGTACTTGCAGCAGGCAGCATTAAAGTGCTTTCCACTTTCATAGCAACCAGGAGGAGCAGCTCATGAGTCAACCCAAAGAGGAACTATGTCATCACTCAGTGAGGCTTCGGCGTATGCAAAATCATTGGTGTACCTACAGCATCCAGGGAGGAATTTTTATACTACTGGTTGTAGTCAGCACTTTATTGCCATAGTCCTGGGTGTGGGCAGGTATCTCCATGACTGAGGCTGTGATTGCCCCCAGAACACTGAGTATTTCACACCATGGCTCTTCATGCCCCTCCTTTGCAAAACAGGAAAGAGATGAGACTTGTTTTTTTCTTTATAGCTGCTAGGAAGACCCAGCTAAGTCCTCATGTTGTGGAACCTTGAGTTCCTCTCCATCCTCCATATTGTGCTCGCCGCACCAAGGAAAGGGTAGGGCTCTTATCTCAGCATTCTGCAGTTCCAGCACTTCTGGAACTGAATGAAAACAAACAGAAAGAAAAAAATAATCAGCTTCATACGTTTTCTTTCCTGTGTAAATTATGCATCACACTCATTATAGGAAGAAAGAAAACACAGATTTGGAAATCGTTGTGGATTCCTCCATTTTTCTTACAATCATGCAAGTGTTGCAGCTGTATACACAGGGGACTTTCTTTCTTCATGCAGCTTTACACCAAAATAAAGGCCTCAGTTGTTCTAGTTGGTGATTAGGCTCAATGTTACGCCTCTGGGAATGGGAAGCATGGGGACTCAAAGGAACAGAAAACTTAGTGAGCTCTTTATTTGAAGGAGGAAAAAATTTCCCAGAACGTTTTCCAGAGGTCACAGGAGGGAGCTCACATGAGGCATCCCCCCATTTCGGGGAAGATGGAGCTTTCTCAGGTAAAAAAATTATAACACTTGTCTGCTAAGCAGCAATCCCTTACCAAATGTTTCCTTGCCCTCCAAGCCCACAGCTGAGCTGTGATGCACATATTCTGTCACTGAGTAAATGAAGTTGTCTGCTACTAAAACGGCTTGTACTGGCATGACCCCCTGCAGGTCTTGGGATGCACAGTGAGATCACTCAGAAACCAATCTTTAGTTTTGGACAGGCTCCTGTATCCAGGTCTGACCCAAGAATATGAGGGCTCAAAATGGAAACTGCTGCACTGCAGGCTGAAGGGCCAGAGGCCCTGCCCAGCAGGAGCAAACAGAAAATACTGTTCTCTGGAAATATCTTAGGGTGTTGAGGAGTTTTGTTTTGTGAGGCTTAGTTTGGTTTGTTGGGGTTTTTTTCCTTCAAATTTGAATATTTTATGTAATGGAAAAAATAAAAACAAATGCAACCTCAAAATTGCTTACAGAGCAGCTGGGCAGCTGGCAGAGCATCAGTGAGACTGGGCAGCGACTCCCCACTGTCACTCTGAGGCAGACCCTGCTGTTGCTGCTGAGTCTTCAACACCTGCCTGGGAATACACCAGAGAGGCCATAAACCCTGAATCCAGTTGGCCTGGGCTGGAGCTGTGGCCCAGCCTCAGCTCCAAAGCAGCTCAGCTAACAGAATCCCCTGCATTCTGGGACTTCAACATCACAGCTGCAGGGACACAGCACTTCTGAGTGCAGAGGCATCTTGTTTAATAGGGCCACCCATGGGCATCCGTTGAAGATGACCCTACTGCCAGCTCTGTCTGCACTAGGAGGTAAAGGTGTGATGGTAAAGATACCTGCTACCTAATTTTATCCCAGTTGAGATGCCCCTAAATGGTGCTTCCAAGTACACTCAAGCCTGCACATAAAAGAGAACAGGAAAATAACAGCACTGCACAATGCTGACAATAATACAAGTGGTCACTCAGTGTATCTGAGCTGCTAAGAAAGCTCTTTTGATTAAATGAGACACAGAGCACAAGAAAAATGCACGCATCATACATGTGTCTCCTGGGCTGCCTTATGCCAAGATGAAAAAGAAAAAATTATCCGTGCAAAGCCCACATCATCTATAATCTGCAATGCATTCGGACAGATGGAGGCCAGCTTTAACCCAAACCATGTGTGTTTGGCTTTAAAACCAGTGTTGTCAGTGCTCAGCCATCCTGTGTGCCACCGCACCTGTCCTGGATTCAGCATTTCTCTCACATTCACAGCTGAATCATTCTTGCATCAGCAGCATCACCAAGGGCAGTGTTCCCTCTCCGGGGCAGGCAAGCAGTGAGACCTCCAAGCCAGCTCTGCTCGAGCCAGCAACAGTGCAGGATCTCTTCCAGGATGCCGTGTCAGACTTCTGCAAGGCCTTGTGCAACTGGGTTTTTTTTTAATCCCAAATTAAAACTTAAGCTTCAAAGGCACAAATCTAGGGGGGTCTCTTCATGTGGATACTGCATTCCCTGGAACAGATCCTTTAATTTTGTGGTGAGCTGGAGCTGAAGACATTTGTATTCAAATCCTTATTTAGGCTCTAATGCTCCTTAGTATTGGAGATAGGGATTTTAGACTGGAAATGGCACTTGATTTTACTATCACTCCAAACAGACAATCAAAATTGAAGCTGCTATTTCTTTTCCAGCTTTCTTATGCTGTTTCCAACACTCTTCCAGAAACTACAATTATTCTGCCACATCTACTCTACTAATAAAATTTATTCTGCTCTGTTTTTTTCCCCCTATTTTATTCTCAAGTCTTGCACCATCAAAAAAATCAAGGCTTTCATTTGTAAAATGGTTATCAGCAGCTCAGGTTTTACTTACAGTTCTTTGAACAGGCTGCAGGGATGCTTGATGGGTAAAAGTGTACCAAAATGGCATATACTGTGGTGCAACTTCCAAGCATCATTTTGTACAGGATGTCCCATAGTAGCCCTATCCTTTTAGGAATTTTTATTCTTACTGACGATAACAGCAGTGGTTCTAATAATTCTGCTGGATGTAAAACTAGACATGATGCAGCTGATACCCGTGCCACTCATGCCAGCTCACCTCACTATTTGTAACACTGTCTGAACACAACAGGACTTTGTAATCTCAGTGGGCCCTTGTAGGACAGTCCTCACTTAAGGATCTCTCAGGGCTTTACAAGCTCATGTCATGCTGTCATGTGCCACCTAAAAACCGCAGAGATGTACATCACCAGGCTGTTACAGAGACAAAGAGCAGAAGGGACCTCCAGGTTCCAGAACAGGCACAAGATCACATACCTCTAAAAATACACCAACTGAAATATCCTCCAAAGGATGGAATGAATTTAAATTCTCAGTTATGCACAAAGATGTGTTGAATGTGCCCAAAAGATTTGTTTGAGTTTCAGTTCATTCCCAAATCTGCTCATCTTCTTTTTTTGTCGGTGGCTTTAGGAGCAGCAGCTTTTTAAGCTATCCAGCAAAGGATCTGATCTCAAGCATACCTTCTGTGCAGGTGTCAGGCATCTCCTCTGCTCTTAAGTGAACAGGTTTTTTCCCCCAGAATGTTTGCACCTGAGCTGGGTTGCACAGGCAGAGCCTCCCCATTGCAAACACTGAATTCCCAGGCCTGGGGCCCAGGGAAGTTTTGTTTCATAGGCTGGTATTGCCATTGCCCTTGAAACAAATCAACCAACCCAAACCCACATTAAGGATGAGCTGGAAATTTGCTGAATGTTCCCTTTGTAGAAAACAGACTCCAGAAAACTGGGGAGATGGAGGAAAATTAAATATCATCCCCAAAAGGCAACAGACAACAGCTATTTACAAAGTCTCACATTCCCTCATCTAAAAATAATAACAAACACCCCCAAATAAATCAGACAAGCCCATGTAGTGCTTTTAGATCTGGGAAACACTTGAAAAAAATAGCTGGGAGTAATTTTTCCTATTCTCAGCGTGTGGATGCGCACTGCTTTGGTGGCAGCTTTCCATGAACACTCCAGCTAACAAACTTGCCACGGAGCAATCTTTGAGCAGCAAATTTTAAAAGGAGCCCTAGAAAATATCCCCCAACAGACGATTTGGAATAACTAATCATAAAAAAACAAACAACAAAAAAACCCCGCCGCAGTGAACACCTAATTTAGGAGCTCTGATCATCCTTTCAGCAGCTAGAAGCATAACACTTCATCTGCTTGTCCATCAGAACACGTGTAACTCACAGCTAACCACTTGGGAAGTTATCGCTCACCAATATCATGTACTGAAAGTTTTGCTTGCAGAAAAGTCATAAGTGAGAAAGAGCGTGTGTGTGTCAGGGGGTTTCCTCGAGTGAATTATTTACTATGAATTACTTACACAGCCCTAGATGTTAATTGATAATTTTTTCCCTTGATGTGCTCCATATAAAGGAAATCTTAGCATTAACCAAAGCTAATCCACAGCACAGCTGGGAAGGGGATTATTTTGCCAATGATTACTTTCTTTAAACATGGAATTGTGATCAAAGCAATATGGTTCTGATTTTTGCCTCTGTTTTTAGCTTTGTAGTGCTGTTCTTCTTAATAGTAAGTTACCGCTATAAGCATGCTGTGAATTTCCAATATAGCAAAGCTTTAATAATTTGCAGCCATAATTGTTCCTGCTTCAGTCTCCAATTCAATTTGGTGTGGAAGTCCCATCTCCCAGCACAAAGCTTAGCTCGACGGTATCTGTGTGAGACAGACTATGAAACTAGCCTGGTATAATGGACTTCATTAAGGGACAGGCAAATTATTTTCATCTGTAATCTATTTTAAATGGAAAAAAGGGCTTTTGGATAAATATTTTTACTTCAAAGGTTATTAATTTCTGTGGGAAAAGGGGTGTGGTGGTTGTTGCTCATTTTTTCCTTTGTTTTTATAAAAGGTTTGAAAATTATTTTCTGGTTGAATTATTTCTTTGGTTGAAATAACAAAAGTTTAATCCACGAAAGAAAACAGCATCTTTTTATTTTACCAAATAATCAAGCTGTGCTAGGAGCTTTCATGTTTTTGCCTGCCCAGCTGTAACCTCATCTGGTGCTAAAAGCCGAGCTTCTGGGCTGACATGATGAGTATCACCAACCTCCAGACCTCGGTGGCCATTTCTCTGCCTATGTGCAGAATTGGTAACCTCAAACCATTTTACAGCCAAGCCTCAAAACAGTGAGGTATGAGATTCTAGCATGGATATCTGTTTTTAAGAGGCAGCCTGCACTGGCACAAGACCCATTAACCCTAACCTGAACTGCATACACACGCAGACTAATAAAAGGTTGGTGGAAAGTTGTATTAAAGCCCTGCACATGAGAGTAAATTACTCCCTTGATGAATAAAAGCCATTACTTAGTATTTAGCATCATAGCAAGAAGCCTCTTCGGCCTGTTCCTAACAGAAATGTTACAGTTAATTTAGTGTAAAATTATCACCTGCCGTACAATAAAACAACAAACTGCAGTCAAATAATCTCTTAATAAATGAAAATGTGTAATAAACTGTGTCAGCACCACAGAGACTTGGCAAGGCTGAATACCCTAAAGGTACCAATCCAAACAAATTTGCCATAGAGTATATGGCCTGTGTCATTTCTGGTTCTTATCGGAGATGATTCATCTGGGAATCCTTGGCACTGAGTTTTACCTCCAAAGGCCAGGCAGTTATTACAATGATATAATTTCTGCCACATTAATTAAATATAATGCCTGTGAGCCCCTTTATAGGGGTCTATAAATTTGTTGTAAACATATGCTGTAGATGGGCATATGTAATCTACAAAATGTAATAAACATTCAGTCTACTTCCTCTCCGCTGCAGAGCAGGGAGACAGGTCAAAAGATTGCCATGCACAAAAAAACCCCAGACACCCAAAGGTAAGGCTGACATTGCTTCTGCCACACATTAAGTATATATGCATATATATGGTCCGTGTAGAGAGGAAAAGGCAGAGGGAGCACAAGCACGGGATGAGTTAGTTGGTTGCCTCAGGAAGGAGGAAAACGGCTGCTCTCACTGCCTGAGGCTGCTGGCTCCAGCCTTGGTGTACATGGACAATAAAGGCACCCCAAGTCACTGCAGTCCAGTACAGTTCTGCTGGCATCTTCTGACTGCAGGAGAGTAGTGAATATGTTAGGTGTTGCTAAAAACCTATGTTACTCTACTATGCTGGGGATTCAAATGCTCTCCCTACCCGTTATGAAAGAGAGGAAAACAAAGCCAAGTGAACAAAAGCTGGGTAATACCTTTTGCAGTCAGCCAGACCCAGACTTTGAGTAGCTCGTCTGAGGTCCAGGCTGAGCAGAAACAACAGACTTTCTGATGCATCACATGAGAAAGTTAGGGAGAAGCTTCTCAGCCCCGTGCCGTCTTGAGACGAGGAAGGCAGGGTGCTCAGCACAAAGCAGCAGCAACAGAGGGGCTGCTTGCCCAGAAGTGGAGCCCATCCTTCTGGACACCACAGAGAACTTCAGGCTCTGCCTTTCTGTGCCCTGACCCCATGATGGCTGCTCTAGCAAACGTCAGGAGCTTGGTGCCTCTCAGCCGCACAGGTGAGAGGCTGTTTGCTGGTGTGAAGAGCAAGCTATCTTCTCCTGGAGCTTGCCCAGGGCACATATCTACAGCTGCTGACTCCTGGCCTCTGTTCTTGGAGAGATCCCAAAGGAGGTCTGCAGCACAGGCCATTCACACTTTCACACTGTACTTGTTCTTGTTTTGATTCACATAGTTCACAAGGAAAGAGCAAGGGACAGCCGGTGACAGCTGAAAACTATGTAGGGTCAGGGCAGGACACAGCAGGATGCAGCTACCTAGCAGAAGTTTTATATATGAGTCATCATCAGGAGCCTCTTTTCCCTCCAGAAATACTAATCAAATTATGAAAAACTGAAACATTACTTTAGTTTGCATGCGGTGTCTCCTGTATAGGCATTTCTGATCCCATTCCCACTAACAAAGCAAACCTCATGCCTTATAATAGTCTAACTAGAATAACAGCTTCACTGAGGACAAACTGAGAGCTGACTGGAACCCCACACCTGCCCACTGAAGGGCTGCACGTCGTGCCAGTCAGCACTCAATTTAGTCCTTTGTGTTAAGCATCCATCTGCTAGTCCCTTTATAATGCAACCCTCACTGGAACAAACAATACAACCCTGATCCATCAATATTTCCAACCTCAGTCTGGTACCATGGGCAGCAGGGATGACCCTTGTAGTCCCCCGGCTCACACTTATCTTCCAAATTGCTGGTGTCTTTATGCAGGGAATTGTGCCCCAGAATTGCCTAGGTCCCCACCTCTACACAATGCTTTCTGCAGAAGAGCTATGGAGCGAATTCTCAGGCTTTCAGGATGGGGAAGGAGGATGTGCTGATGCATAAATTTGGCTAAGCATCTGTAGCATTGTACCAGCCCTTATCTCCAGCAAGATGGCCAGCATGATCTTTGTCCATCCAAATTCCCAGCTAGCAGGTTGACATAACACAACTGGAGACCCATAAGTGGCTTGGGTGCTGCTACAGGGCTGGGTGCAACTGCTGCATGGGTGTGAGCAGAGAATAAGGTCCAGGAGCCCAGTGTGTAACCACATCAACTGCTCCATAGCTCTTATGGGGCACATCCAGCAGCATTAAAAGTGGAACAAGTATCCCACATTGCTGATACCCCCACCCCTTTGTTAAACTGAAGGGACCCTCTGGCATTTTCCAGATCCGAGATCACCCAATCCATGACAGATGCTGGGCTTCTGAGCATGTGGGCCTCCATGAGTGTGCTCAGAGGCACCAGTTTATTCTCTTCACATCGCCCTGATCGTGAAGCACCACATCCAACACAGCTTGTCCTACTGTATTCCCACTAAAAGGCTGAGGCCAATCATTTAAAAACAGGAAATTAAAATGACAACTGGAGGTGACATCTCCTTTGCCTAGCTCCCTCCTTGGGAAATTCTGTTCCCATATAAACATCCTCTATCATTAACCTTTCAGGACAACATCCTCCCCAAGCAACAGGAGCCTTTTCTTCAGATTGAGTTAAGATGAGTAAAAGATAAATACAGCATTTTTCCTCAATTACATTAAGCATTTTTAACAGACAGGATTATCAGGACATACCAGCATGTTCTGGCAGCAGGAAGTGGCTGTGTAGCAGTGGGGCTGGTGGCTCCTAACATCTGCCCTGTCGTGGATCACAGCTTTTCCAGGGGTGGGGAGCCCAGGCACCCTTCTGCTATGGGGGCCAGCTGGTATCAAAGTTGGCCTCAGTGGCAAACTGAGATGTAAAGTGCTCTGCACTTCAAGTCAATGCCAAGGTTTTTCTAGCTTTAAAGAATGCTTTTGATCAAAATGAACAGCCTTTGTCCTGTCATACTGGCCTGTGGCCACGTGTGTTCACAAAGGTAACAAAACCAAAGCACTGCAGCGGTTCCTCCCCCCACACCCTCCATAGGACCAGGAATAGTCTATATATCCATTTTTATTCATCCGTAGTTTGGGAGGGATGCTGCCTGACCAGCAGTTTGAGGCAGGAGGCTGTCAACCACCAGTTATCAGAGCCAGAGCAAAGAAACAGGCCCAAGTCACCTCCAGCAGGTTTCACTCAGGGCAATGCTGCCTTAAGGAGTGGAGGAAGAGAACTGCATAGTCAAAGGCTGAACATAATCCTTCAGCCTTTAGTCATAAAGGATTGGGAAGTGCTCTCTTGATGCCAAGTCAGGCCACAGGCAGCGTTGACACTGCTGCAGCAAGGTGGTGGGCTCTGCCCCAGCTTCCATGGGCAGCTGGGCTCAGGCAGGTAATTCCTGTAGCTCCTTCATATGTTTTGCAGTGCTGGGTGGTTTTCCATCTCAGGTCTTATCTCCCAAACACGTATGATAACTGAGCTTTCCACAGACATCATGGTACCAGGAAAACACAGAGAACAACCAAAGTGCAACCTTGCAGTTCAAACCCATAATGTGCAGAAGTGTGTTTTGGCCTTTACAAATTCTTTTCATTCTCAAGATGGAGGGGAAGAGTGAAGCAAATGTGGTTTAGTTACAATGATTCCTAACAAAAAATACCCAGAGAGGTCTTTGGGCACCCAGAAGGGGATACTGACACCCTGCAAGTGGCTGTGCTCTTTGCTTGGCTGAACAGATTTGCATAGGGGAGATATCTATAGCTGTTCTCCCCTGGCAGAACACCACCACCAAGTCTATTGTCTGTGTCTGACACAAAGTAGAAGTCGCCAGTAATGCGATGTTATAGGAAAACTTCCAAGACAGGCCGAGCCTGACTCAGTCTGATACCTCCAGCCAAGGACAACTGGTACAACACAGGGGTCTGTCCACTGAGGCACTGTGCGAATCAAAAGGACATCACAGCAGCAAGACTATTGATCCAGCTCGCTCTGCAGTCCACGACTGATGTCTGGCAGAAAGCACTGCCTGCGAACCCATTCACCACAACACAGGAAACAAACGTTAAACATGAAGCCAACAGGCAGAGCTGAGGGCAAGACCTCTTCTGGTCACCGCTCCTGGCTTGTGCCATGGGGAGCACAGGCTGGGGACTCGCCAACTCATCACTCTGATCACAGGCTTGGTCCTTTTGGGCAGCAGGGCTGGCTGTGTGTACATCCCAACGTCCTTCCACCCCTCTGCATCTGCCTGCTGGCTGCTAAAACAGTCAAACCACCCAACCCAGTACAGTTTCAGTTTATCACATATCAGGTACAGCCCTCTCAGCTCGCTCTCTCATGATGTTTGCGTTCCTCAAAATGTCACTCTATTAAATAAAATAAAAACAAACCCAAAACAAATCAAAAAACAACACCTAATTTGGCTGGAAGAGGGAGCTTGGTATTTTTCCGCAGTTTTGGGGTTGGGGTTATCCTTCCACCAAGCAAAATTCAGTTTGGCCTCCTGTAATTGGAAGGAAAGAAGGGAGGGGAACAGTGTGATCCAAAGTCTTGAACTGCTGTTAAAGGCACAAAAGGAGGGACTGTAGTTCCCTTATCCCGGCCCAGAAGGACCACGCTGTCTGTAAGGTCAGTGACTGTGTGATCTTACCCTGTCAATGAAAGGGACAGACCACCACATGCACTTGTGTTCTTGCTGCTGGTGCCAGGGTACCTAGAGACTCTCCCCTTCCAAAGAAGTTCTCTGGCCTCTGCATGTCACTTTGTCTGTATTATGAAAATGGCTATTAATAAGATTATTATTACTACAGCACTTCCATTTGATGTGAAATCAAATACCTGGTTTGATACTGGCCACAGCATTAAGGCTTTCAATCAAAATTAAATAAAAATCTAAAAAAGGCTGAAACAAAGTATTGTGTGAAACTCTTAAAAAAGCAAGAGACCATTCAGCTTTAGTTTTCTTCAGCTTTCAGCCATTTAATTCTCATTGAATTTTTTGCATTTGTTGTGGAAGAAACCCAACCACTCCAGTTATGAGCTGTAAAGCTAAGAAAAACAAACAAGAAAAGTTTCACTTAGCCTTTATCTGTTGCCAGAATCAGACTGTGCCTTACCTGAAGCACAGTTATACTACAGCAGGGATGCTCATGTCACAAGGATTTTCTCATAACACCCGTGGCCATCATCATCATTTGTGTCCTCAGGCAGGATTCACTTTGCTTTCTGCTTTGCCCACTCCTGGATTTTTCCTTCTCCCATCAAAGGAAAAATCAAGTTTGCACAAACATTTTGCATCAAGGGCAAGCAACAAGGGCAGCAAAACAGCATCCGTTTGCTGGAGGCTAGCTGCAACAGTACAGGGGGTGAATCCTCCTTATCTGTCAGAGTCCTGCCCAGGGTACTGGCGTGCGTAGGACCACAGAGTACTCGTATCCCTGCCTTCCCAGCTCATAGCATGCTTCCCCGTTTTCAGAAACACCCTCTGAAGGACAAGTGCAGAAGTGTGATGCTGGCGGCCTTTTTGGAGTCACTGCTGGTTTACAACACCTGGTTTACAACACCGCTGCGGCTGATTTAGAGATTTCTGCAGGAATGGCACTTCACTCCAGGTTGCATTTTGTCCAGCATGACTGCGTGAGTGGTGGAAAAGAGCAGGATTTGGGCCTGTATTATGGTGTCATTATTTTGATTGCGACTTCTGCTTAACAGACATTTTTCCCTCTCTGCTGAGTACAAGCCTCACACCAAACCAAAAGCTATCCAGAAGTACATTACAATGGAAAACTATTTATACTTTACAGAAAGACCCTTTCCGTGGGCACTTTCAATAGACTAAATGGATAGCTCTCATTCTATTTTACCAAAGAACCTATTACGGTAAAGGAAAAGGTGAAGGGGTTGTTTTAAGTGTTGTGGAAGCTATTAACATTTTCACTAGGTCTATCAAAAGTTCACATATATAAAATGAAGTTACAAAAAACCCCCACAAAACTACAAAAACTGAAACACATACCCCCAAAAGTATTCCTACAACTCAGTTTCCAGGCTACCAGTGCTATCTTGCATGTGCCCAGGCATCAGGTGTGGGCAGAGCCTCTTCTGTCCAGGCAATAACTTCTTCTTAAATCAGATCTGAGCTTCCTCAGCCTGTAGCTTATAGGCAGCACAGCAGTATTACTGTACAAGCTGAGGAAGAACAGCAGCTGAGGCCCCTGTACATGGTTACACCCATGTAACCAGAATTATAGAGGGTGGGTATTGCAAAAAGAAACCAAGAAACAAAAGAGACCAATCCTGGTCTTATCTCTGCCCAGCAGCAGAGATGGTCCCACCACAGCCACATCCAAAGGGTCACCATGGACACTGTGGTTTGGACTTCTCCCTGGCTTGAGTTTCTTTCCCAGCTGTGTGGTCTGGGCCTCACAGGTGCACCCAGGAACTCAGCATCCTGAGA
Organism: Psittacula echo; assembly: GCF_963264785.1. Lineage (NCBI taxonomy): Eukaryota > Metazoa > Chordata > Aves > Psittaciformes > Psittacidae > Psittacula > Psittacula echo. Next base: position 66,603,992 of record NC_137739.1, on the reverse strand, counting down.
TCCTGAGCACTGCAGCACAGCTCAGCAGCAATGGCTGCAAAGGGAATGTGAGAAAGTTTATTGCTCAGTAATTAAAATGAGCTCTCCCCTGGCACACAGCTAGGAGATGGAGCAGGGGATGCTGGTGCAGAGGTTTAGCTTCCCTGGGACGCTAAGCTGACAGGTGAGAGCACCGCCACCATGCAGCTTTCCCAGCCCTGTGCCTGGTGTCAGGGCTGCAGACCCAGGCACAGCCAGTGCCCATTCCCAGCACCGCAGGACCTGCCAGAGGGCAGGCCTGGGAATGAAAGCCAGCTCCATGTTCAAGCTTTGCTCACATGTGCACAGCACAGATGTAACCCAACAGCAGCACAGCCAACAGAGAAACAGCAGAACAGTTGCCTCAGGGTTGCTCCAGAGAGAAAAGGGGAACTGAACTCACTTTTACTCTGCTTAGCAGGGAAAAAAAATCCAATTGCAGACTTTCTGCAATAAATGTTTCTACAATTTGCTTCTGCTCCTTTGCTCTTTTTTGGTTCCTTAGGTACTTTGGTCCTCTTTTTCTTGCTTTGGCTGTCCAGGTTTTCCTCTCAGTGTATCCAAGTGCACAGCTATTCTGAAACCATTTTCTCCTCTTACAAGACAGAAGAAATATTGAGGCACAGATTTTCCTCTCTCAGTTCACCTCTACTTTCCACACATTTCCATTTGCCTTCACACTAATTTTCTTCTGCTGAATAAGTCCCTCAAAACAACTAACCCTTCAGCACTCCCCCCCTCCCTCCCACCACTCATTTCCCCATCCCTGCTCCTCTCCTGCTTCTGGTTTCTCTCCACCAGCTGGTCTCTCCATACACACAGCATTCCCTTCCTCTACAGCCTCTCTCCACCCTATCATAATTTTTTCAGTTGTGCTAATTAGGTCCTCAGCAAACATCATCTCTGCTTCCCTTTCCTCTTGCTTCCTTTCCATGACTTCCTATCCTTCCCATCCTGGCCTTTTCCCCTCCAGGGCTGCCTTTAATAGCCTCTTGGGATAAAGAGCCAACCATCATTTCCAGAGGTCTGCATGGGCTCTGGCAACCCACGTGAAAACACCCTCACTCAGAAATGTGACCCAGCACCATGCTACATGCACGTCTCTGCATCAGTGAGGAGCTACCATAATTACAAGCTCCCCAACTGCCTCTGTCCCTGCAGAGGGGAACAGAGCCACATGGGGGCATTTCACGTCAGAGCTGCTGTTCATGCCACTTGCCCTCAAGGACATATGTGACAACAGCAGTGAAACTTACAGAGTCTTGCTCTGCATCCTGGTGGCAAGTTCCCAAGTCTCCAAATATCCCAGGTCACCAGGTAATTCTATAATTTAGATGCCAAAACGTGGTATCTGGGATGGCTCTAGTCAAGGGAGCAGAGGAGGGCTTGCAGCTCCTGAGGAACCCAGCCCATTGCTGGGAGAGGAGATGGAGGGAGAAGTCAGAGGGTCTTTATTTTGTACTCCTACACTTGTGTGTGCTTTTGCTAACACTGAGCTGGAAGAAAGTTTCCCCTCCCAAAAATGCCCTTGAGCTTCTTCTCCCAGGGGTATTTGTCCCAGCACAGGATCCCCAGGCAAAAATTTCTGCAACTGTCAGAAGACAAAATGCTTGCAAAGAAAACTGGTCCAGCTAGGTATATTTTGTTTCAACATCACTGTCATTTTTTCCTCCTGATCATCATTTGTCTGTGCTATCAGAGCAACTAAAACCCCACTACTGGGCTAGAGCATGACTATGCCAAACATGGGAAGGTAACTTTCTGGCACCACAGCAGTCACCTAGACAATCAGCTTTCTTTTAAGAAACATTTTTTAAACTTTGAAAACATCGAGACATCACTTATTTGCCAGTCAGGAGTTCTCCAGTAGTGCTGCTCATACATGTGATCCACCTGAAGGTGCAGGAGGCAAACACAGGCATTTGGTTTTTGGCCAACGCTGCCTGTAATACCCAGACTTCATCTCTTTCCGGATTGCCCATAAAGGCTATGGCGGATAGCAGGTCCATCTTTTACAGGAGGTAACTTTGGAACCGGGTGTTAAGACATGTGAACACATGGTCAGCTCCACCGAGATGACACCCAAAGCATAGTTTTGCTGAGAACGGACCTAGCAGACCCGCACTGCTGCAAGCACCAGGCTGCATAGAGGTTTTAGAGAATTTGTCCCAGCTCGTCACAGCCCCTCCTCAAACCATGAGGAGCCAGTGAGTCCAAGTACCAGTGGTCCATGCCACAGCAGAGATTTGCCAGGGCTGGGTTACCTGAGCACATTGTCAGTCCCATGGGGTCTGTGTCCCTGCCTGTCTAAAACATTGCTCCTTCACCAGTATTCACCTGCTGCAGGGTAGAATGAGTATGTCCATCTCAGGCCATGGCTTTACCTGTACACCACCAAGTTACTGAAATGCAAAATTAGTCGTGGTGAGGTACATGCACACGGAGACTGAATTACCCCAAGCACTGCCCTTAGCTGGGTTCTACGTGCCAGGGCCATGCCGGTTGTGGGAACATGGGTAATCTCCAATGAACCATGCAGCCGGAGCAGCCCTGACAAACCCTATCTGATCTTGCATCAAGCCAGCTGATACAGTTTACATGTCAGAATGTTTTAAGCCCATTTGGACATGCAGTGGGAGCTTGTGCTGCATCACAGGTCTGCAGCAAGAGGGATATGACAGCAATGACCCAGGAGCAAGTATTTACTGCAACAGTAAACCAAGCTCATGGTTCTCCTCTCATCCAGTTCCTGATGCTGAAGTTGGATAAGTCTGCCTCATGGCACAAAGCTAAAGGCAGCAGCACATTTTAGCTATGCTCGTTGATAAACGGCAGCAGAAACCATGGCCAGCCAAAAAGGGAGAATTTTAAGGTAGTGACTGGCTTCACACAGGATTAACAGCACATATTCTGGAGATGCAGTAGTGGCTTAAGAGTAAGCAATAGGAACAAGACCAGCAGCTCTTCCTCTTAGCAGCAGTGATTCATCCAAGCAACCTAACTAAGTAAAGTTTTTCCAGAAAAAAAAAAACAAACCAAGGTTTGTCCCTGCAATTACATATACATACATACATACATGCATATATATATATATAAAGTCTTCATTCAAGAAGGGTTGCTTTTAGATTTTTTCCAGTAAGCATCAACAGTTTTTTTGGCCACTCTTCCCAGGAAAAAGGAGAGATGATGAGATAAAAAAAATGAATCAATCAATCTGTGGAGTGCTGTTCTGTGACAAAACCCTGATCATCTGATTTTCTAAAGATTTCACACTACTTTTGTGCTTCATTGATTTTTAAGAAATTTGGGCACGTTTCCATTTGGGCATATTTTCAAGCAGCTGTAGTGTTAGTTTTACAAACCCTCCTCCTGAGCCAGGCATAAACTCCCCCCAGCATGGAAATTGCTCTTGGGGAGATGACGGCAAGGTGCAGCTTCCCATCCCTACGGCCAACACCAGGCAAAGGGCTGGTAGCACATTTAGGGCTCGGAGGGCCATAGCTGACCTGAAGAAGGTATTGCCTGTGAGGGTCTCAGGGCTGGAAGCAATGTGCATTTCCTGAAGCTTTTAGAACACTTGCTCCCTGCTGCGCTGTGCCAGGTGCTGAGCACACCTACTCCATTTGGAGCAGAGAAACAGGGCAGGTATGTGGAGTTAAAGTCACCGCCATCAACTCACAACCAACACTTCCCATTCCAACCAATGGCAGGTGGTGAGCACAAAAGCAGGCCTTTAAGATCAAACTTCTAAATCCTGACAGGCTGCATCCTGGTTCCCCTCTTGAGCCTGGACAGGGGATGAATTCTCCACACCAGCTTAGATAAAGCTCCTCTCAGCCTGGTGGCTTTCTCCTTGCCTCTCCACTACGCTACAAAGGAGCTGGGCATGTTTGTAACCGGAGGGTCACCGCAGCTCCATGTGCTACCAACCCCTCATGCCTCCTGACAGCGTGAGCCCTCCTGGGCTGCTGACATAGCCCTGTGGCCCCTGGGGACAGGTCTGCCCAAGGGGGTTGCTGAGGAGGACAAATGCCCAAATGTCCCCACATTACACTGGCAGCCCCATGGGAAGTAGGAATGTGAGAGCATGGAGCCAAGGCTGGAGGTAGAAATGTGCTCTGGGAGACGATCGGGTTTCTCATGGTGGATCTAATTCTTTGCATCACCTCCAGCTCCCCACACGGCTGGTGCAAACCCAGCCTGGACCAGGTTCCTGGAAAGGAAGTCAGTTTGCTCCTTGTCCATTCCCTTGAGCACCTACCCGCACACCCATCGCCTGCTGCCAATATATGATATATGCAGAACCCACTGAAACATCACCTGCTGGGATGGCTTCCTCTGCCACAAAGGCTTTGAGCACCCAACAACCACAGGGCCATGGAGGGCACTCATTGCACCTTCTGCTGCCCTGTTCCTCCACTTACCCTTTCCCCATGGATTCTGGGCTGAGGACTGTCCTGCCCTGCCCAGCACCTCTAACACCAAACGTTAGCAGCTAACAAAAAAATAATGCCTCCTTGCCACTGGCAGGCACCTGCTATAGGCTTTGGTTTGTGAAGGGAGGGAAATATGTTTTCAGGGGCTTTTTGTGCCTTTGTGAGCTTCTTCATGGAATGAAAAGCAGGATTCAAGCACCTTATTTCCACAGTCAGCAGTAAAGTGTCACGTACTACAAAGCTAAACCCAAGGTCATAAACTAAGACTAAGATGAAATTTAGCACTTTTGCCTTAGCTTGAGAGGTTGCATTTTCAGTGGAACCTTAATTACTTCTTCCAGCTGTAAGTCTTAAATAATCCTGTTTGTCAAAAGCTCCCAAGTTGTGTCAAAGTGGAAGGTGTCACCAGGTCCCACATGCCTGTGCCCAAGGTACTGGCCAGGAGGAAAGCAGAGGAGAGCTACTACAGTGTTAATGCAGTGAAGAGCACCTACCAAAAGTTGAAGAAAACCTAGAATAACTGAGGGCAAGCTTCACTAGGTAACTCCCCAGTACAGCTGCATTTTAGCGTCTCCCAAGGTCAGCTTTCCTGTGAGAGAACATCAAAGTCAGCAATTCTTTGGTTTTTATTGATGTGCCGCCTTGCAGCAGGCTCCACATTAAATTCAATGGGTGCAATTTCCCACAGGGCAGGCAGCTACTGTGGTGTCGCCACTTCTATGGGGAGCCCTTAGCCCTGGCTGGGACCACCATAGCAGTTGGGACAGAAAGCATTTAGGACAGTGTTTTGCCCTAGAAGAAGACCCTTTGCAGAAGAAGGGGCACTGGAGTGATTAGCTTACAGCCAGCGAGCCATATTTGAAGGTGTATGCTCTTGGTAGCCACATTACACAGCTGCCACAGCCACCTTCCAAGTCTGCCCTCGCTGTTGGCAAAGCCTGGAGCTTTAGTTCGATGAAGGCACCTCCCCACCCTCGCTTCCATGTCCAGCCAGCCCTAACGCCCCCAAGCCTCCACCCCACAGTTGGGCTGGTCACCTGCCTGAAGTATCACCCTGCTTTCCATTGCCCTCTGGGCCCATTCCTGCAGGCTTGGTTGTGCCTGATCCTATATAACAAAGTGCAAATCACCAGCTAACCTCCACACCCTTAAAAGACAGAAAGAAAAAAAACCCGCAATGAAACTCTTTTCACAGTTATCTGAGCCCCCAGCAAATGCCACACTGCATCACAGGCATTGTCAAAGCTGAGTGGTGTGATAACAAACCTTACACAGATCAGGGAAGGAAGCTGACCCTCTCATATTGAATATATCAAGTCAAATAAATCCCCCAAACTCTATGATAACAAAGTGCCCCCTACACCCACCTTCTCTCCACCCTGGAGAAGGACAAGAGAGCAGACAACAGGCACTATCACCTCCTGCCACACAGGACAGTGCTGAAAGCAGAGCCATTGTCCTTGACATCTCCAAGGAAGAGGATGTGTCCAGAGCAGGCTCCTCTACTCGCAGCAGGAATACATACTTGTGCATGTCATCCATCCCCCCATCCATCCATTTGCTTTGCGATTTCAGAAGTGCTCAGTGCTACCTCAGGCTTCCCCCACCACCACTTTTCAGTGACATTTATTGATTGTCCAGTTCTTTCCTGTCTCTGCAACACCCAGCGAGCCTCTCCTCGGGTGGGTCAGCAGCAATACAGGAGGTTCTCTCACCCCAGCACCGGGTTGAGCAGAGCCCTTTGCTCAGCCTCATACAGTACAGTGCCCAGCCTCACCACCTCCATACGTGCGCATTGTGCCATTATCTCCTCGGCTGGCTCTCTTCGCCACGCCAGATCACATTGCCCTCTAGTGGAGTTGAACTTACAAAAAGCCATCTTGCAGCAGCGGTGGCAATGACTGGGGACATTAAACTAAACAGAAACCCCAAACCCAGCAGAGCAGCCCCAACCAAGCTTCTCCCGTGCGTGAGGAGCCACTCTCTGAAAACAAGACCCAACAGGCAGCAGCCCCAGCACCCAGCGCTGAGCCGTGGGATGTGCCAAAGCTCCGCAGCACAGGGAGCTGCTGGCCATGGAATAGGAAACACCAGAGCCAAGCGCCTGTCCCCCCCGTGCTGCTCAGCCCAGTGAAAAGCAAAGCAGGCTTTACAGAGCCGATGAGCACAGTTTACAGCCATCCATAAGACAAGACCATGGCCTTTTACATCCCATCTGGTTTCCCTCTGCACCCAGGATGAAGCCTGCATTATCCACAGTCTGCTGCATTATGCACAAACAAGAGATGCATCTCCTCTTGGAAGGGAGGGATTTAAGTGAGCAGTTACAACCTCTAAAACTCAGATGCTTCTGAGAGGGAAACACTCCAACTATTCAACCAAAGTGGCAGGTTAGTAACCAAGTGATCCCTGCAAGCTGCTCCAGCCTCCCAGCAGGCTAATGGCATCGCTCCTGCACTGACTTCTGATGAGAAAATATCCCATTACAAGAAGATTTCAAAGCATCTTGAGGACCAGTGAACTATCAGGACAGCAGCCCACCACTTCTGACAAACGTGCAGCAGAGATGGGAGCTGCTGGCCTTGTCACTGATAAACAGGACATCCTATGTCCCAAGGCCCTCAGCCACAAGCACCCCCCCAAAGCTCAGGGGTGGCTGAAGCAGCTCCTTTTCGCAGCAGTGGATGCAGGATGAATCCCTGAATCTGGCTCCAACAGGGCAGAGCCACAGGAAAAGCTTCAAGGAGAGCCACAAAGAGGCATCAGCAACCACTACAAAAGCTGCCCACCTTCCCAAGGATTGCTTTGGCAACTGACTCCAAATCAGGTAAGGGAGGACCAGTGAAAGTCCTGGTACGCTCACTGCAATAATTGAGGGTTTTGGCAGAGGAGGTCAGGCCAACATTGAGACATCTCTTGCACTGTACCGGCACAAGCCAGACTGTTGCCAGGACTTGGTGGAAAACAGTGCACAAGAGGAAAATTGGGCTTTCATGCTACTCCTTCAACTAAAAATAGTTAAAGAGAAACATGGCTATTTTTTCCTTACCGGTCACCACAGACCAGCCTCACCCTGAGCTCCCTAGCAGGTTTCGCCCACCCTAGGATATCACCAACCACACCAGGAGCTCAGGGCCACACTGAGTCAGGGCATTGTTCACTTAGCCCTGGAGCCAGCCTGAGCACTTGGGCCTCTTGCAGGCCTCCCCTTAACTTCTGTTTAAAGTTTCTGTTGCTTTCTGGTTTGTGGAGCTGGACGGCTGCCACAACGCGACTTCACCACAGTCATCCAGCACAAGCATTTGCTGAGGAAGCTCATCCAGGCTCAGATGCTGACTGGCTCACAGGGCTGGTGTCCCTCATGGCATCCTTATAGGGGATGTAGGTCCTCATGTCTCCCAGCAAGAGGCATATAGTCAGCAAACAGGGCAGGTCACTGCACCCCAGCAGGACACAGAGCCGGTGTCCTGGGTTCAGCAGTAGCAGTCATTTTTTCTCCTTCTTAGCAGCTGGTGCAGTGCTGTGGTTTTGACTTTCAGCCTGGGAACAGCGCTGATAACACCGATGTTTTTAGTTACTGCTCAAATGTTTACTCTGACCAAGGACTTTGTGAGTCTCATGCTCTGCCAGGGAGGAGGGGAAGCCGGGAGGAAGCAGGGACAGGACACCTGACCCAAACTAGCCAAAGAGGTATTCCATACCACAGCAAGTCATGCCCAGGAGGTAACTGAGAGTTACCCAGAAGGGCTGGATCACTGATGGGTGGGGGCGAGATATCGGTCGATGGGTCGTGAGGTGTCGTATTCTCTTCCCTTGTTATTTCCTTTATCATTATTATTATTGGTGGTAGCAGTAGTGATTTGTGTTATACCTTAGTTACTGGACTGTTCTTATCTCAACCTGTGGAAGTTACATTCTTTCAATTCTCCTTCCCATCTCTCTGGGAGTTGGGGGAGGAAGGGGGGGAGTGAACGAGCTGCCTGGTTGGGTTTAAACCCACATGCAGAGGGCAGTAAAAGTCTCTCTTTTGATCTACCTCAACCAGGAAGGTTCACACCCTAACAGTTAGCCAACATCCCTCCATGCAGGAGTTTCAGGTGTTCCTATGCTACCAACACTCAATAAAGGTGTTGCACATGATGTCCATAGCTGCATTTTGGGTTGTTTCTTTCTGTGCTCCTTACAACCACGGCTCAGGTATCAAATCCATACAGGTAATGTCCTGCCACCAGAGGTGCACCCAGCTCTTGCAGGTCACACCCAGAACAGCATCAAAACCAAAACTCAGTCTTTCAGGCCCAGGTCAGTGAGTAACAGGCCTGCTGTCTGTGCTGAAAGAGTAGCTGTGGAGGCAAAAAGCACTCAATTTTCCTCAGCATTCCCTGCTTTGCCAACAATCAGCATTTCCATAACTTCTCCTGAGTACCTGTGATGCCTGCATGGTTCACAAGGCTAAACAATCTTCACTCAGCCAACACATAGCTTATTCATAATACCTTCCTGCACCTACCTGTAGTATGCCTTACTATTCAATCAATCCTAATCAATCTTTTTATTTCAAAGGGGAGCAGATGTTGTGCAGAACACTGGACTGAAATGCACAATTCCCTTCTGCTAGGCAGAAGGATGCAGCTGATCACCCATCCTTGGTGAGGATAAACTGTTGGACTCCACAGCACGTTTGACATACCCCTTAGACACAGGCCCATTAGTCACATCCTTCTCTTTTCCACTCTTTTTCCAGTTTTACTCCTTTCTCACACATCTACCCAAGCCCTGCCCCCGGCTTCAGCCAAACACCCACATGGCAGTGGCTCATTTCAAGCATCTCTTCACTTCTGATGGCTCCCTTGCCATGCTGGGAACTGAACATCAGTCCTCTGGCTGGCTGTCCTGAGTTCAGCTGTAACAGTTATGTTTCTTCTTAGGCCTAGGGCAGCTCTTGCTTTTTGGCAATGGCACTGCATCCCATTGCCAACGATGGAAGGAAAAGCAGAGGAATTTGACCCTCAGGTTCCTCATTCACTATTCATCCTCGATGGATGCTGTGACCCTCTGGGGACAGCCATGCACATGGCTGGTCCGTTACAGTCACAACAATGGTCCATACTGCTGGACCAGCACATCTACACCTGCTGAGCAAGGAGGGAGGCAGGGAAGTCCAGCTACAGGAGGAACAGCACTAACCTCTCTGCAGCAGCACCCCCTCCTTCCCCAGCCCTCTCTCCCCAACTTCTTCAACCACCCCAGCCCAAAGCTGCTGGGCTTTCTGTGTTCCTCCAGTGCCCAGGGCAGAGCACATCAGAAACTTAGTATATTTTCCAACACATGCCAGTAATAAAGGATAAATAATCCCTGATCTGTTTAGCCATTCTGCTAGTGCAAATGTGGATAGCTTTTACCTTCAAATACCCTGAGACACAGCATCCCGAGTGCAAGATTTTTAAGAGGCCTGAATAGGCAGAGAAGGAATTCAGCAGATTTATGCTGTTTGGGACATATAATCTAAATTTGGAATCAAGCAGTTGCCTTCCTGTTAGCCCTTAGCCATCAGCTTTCCCAGAAGTAGCTGCCTGTGTTTCCAAGACATTTGGCAACTTCTCTGTCTCTTGCTCACATCATGACAACTTCCTTCTGTAAAAGGTCTACAAATAAAAGGCAAATGCTATAGAAAGGTAGAGTGTCTCCTTCAATACAGGTTACAGAGGGCACAATCACCTTTTACCCACCTCACAGATTGAGAGGAAAAGTGGTCTTAGGTACAAGTTAATTTTCAGTGAAGAAATGCGCATTCAGTGAAGGAGTTTCAAATACCTCTCATTTATTACTAATGACAAATTCCATATACATTCAACTAGTGTCAAGTTAGGTCTTCTAAACCATTGATAAAACCTTATTTCATCTGATCATTAGTTACAAAATTAGTTCTTTGGGAATACTGTCTCTTTGGAGAATCAGACAAGTTGAGAAAATTTCCCTCCAGGGAATCACAGATTGAATTTTCTTCTAAATTTCTGGCCTGAGCCTCCAGTACCATTTGAATATATAGATGAAGACATTTACTAGAATATACTTTATCAACAAGCTTAAATATTTCCTTCCTACCTTGCTCTGAGCCCCTTCCCAGCACTGGGACATACCACATGCAGCACAGCTACATGCAAGGCTAATTTTGCAATGCATATGTGCTTTGTAGCACCACTGCTCATGCAAGCCCAGCTGCTCAGATGCTAAGGTCTGCATCCCAGAGCCCCACATTAGAAGCACCCTCATATACAGCCTATTTCCCAGCCAGGATGAAGCAACTCAGTGATGGCCATCCAGCTCAAAGAGCAGAAACCCACATCAAAAGAGTCACTGATGCAACCAGAACCAGGAGCAAAGGGTAATAGGAACAGAACAAGATACCTTTTTACACTTAAGAGCTGGCTGGACACACGGCTGGACACAGGAGCGAGGTGTACAACACTGGCAGCTGCCGGAGGAGGGGAAACCCACCCGTGCCAGGGCGCCTGTTGGTGCCCCTGGGACAGGGAGGATTCCAGTCCCTAGGGCTCTTAATCAGGCATTTAAAATAATTGATCTTATTGCATTAAGCATATCACTGTTAAGCCTTCAGCTGTTAATGTTCAGCCACTGTTGGAAGGGCCAGACCCAGCCACAGATCAACCTAAAACTGATACATCCGAAACAGCAAGACAACACTTCCCTGAGAGAAATAATTACTTTGGACAAGAAGACTCCAAGCCAGTGCAGTGGCTATTGCTCCCACATACACCACCAGCTCCTGAAAGCACTTACTGGTTATCATGGGGGACCTTTGGGAGATGTCCCCTGAAGGCAGCTGCCTGCTGACATACCTTCCTCAAGCCTCACAATACAAACTGCTCCCCCAGGACCTACCTGCTCCTTGGGGCCTAGCTCTGAATAACTTAGATGGGCAGGTTTTCGCTTGTCAGGAGGCACACAGAGATCTCCAACCCTGCAACATTGCACACACTCCACTTCTCCACCCTTCAAAACACACAAGCCTCCTTAGCCCCCAACCAGGTCTTCCAGCCTCCAGGGAGGCAAGAGCCCACCTTCATCTTCCAAGGCAGAGGAAGGCTCCCCGCAGACACTGCTCAGCCCCCAGCAGAAAGCTTAATAAAACCAGCTTCCCTCCAGTCCAAACCCCAGGACTGCTGCGCCACTACTGAGCATACCAGCAAAGAGCAATGCCCCAAAGCAGCAGCTCCTCTCTGGGATCCCCAAACAAGGCTCCCCAGCTTCTAGGTGCCCTTGTATCTAGCATGAATAGCTAACAGCAATCACCTAAAGACCAGTCTGTAGGAGCTGTAGGTTATTGGGGTGGGTTTTATGTTTAAATGAAAGCTTTAACCACCCACTGGGTGAGGGGTTTAGCAGCCCAAGTAGTTTATGTGAGTATATAAGCATTGGTGGTGTAGAAGGGGTTGAAGGCAAGTGAGGTGCTCTGGGTCTGTGCTATGCAGCATCCTGTGGAACCAGGCAGAAATCGTGCTGGGTTGCACACAAACCCAAGCTATTTTAATTTGTATTACAGTTTGTTGGGTTTTTTCCCAAGAGGTTTTAATATTGGTCAGGTTCTTACATACTATTTTTTTAAAATGGACCTTATCTTGAGCAGCCTATTTTTGACATTATCAACTGTGATTACAGCACTGAAAGATAACACTGGCCTCCAATTATCTAATGTAAAAATCATCAGTGATCTTAACAACAATGCATCTGAGAATGTCTTTTCATTTCTTCATTTTCCTAAGTCCTTCTGGGGCAAAACTATAGGCTAGAATTTGAGAGCTGGATTAGAATTTAAAATAAAACAAAAGCTAAGTTTTGATTCTAATACCAGGAACAAGGACCTGGGGCTCTAAAGGGATGTTTGAATGTTTGAAATCAGAGCACCATTACAAGAGTCAGCTGTGCTAAAATATTCATCTTGCTGCTTTTACACACGAGGTGGAAATCTGTATTTGCACGGTATTGTGTGTGTTTGAGCACCTGATGGGAACTCAGCAAGAAAAATTCAACCCTGAAGATTTGGTTTGTGAATGTAAATAACTGAAAACAGAGGGTTTGCTGGTTCATTCAGTTTGTGATGGACTCTGTCGTCGTTGTCACTCACTTGATTTCCTTTTCTGCTCATACATCTCTTTTTCACAAGAGACAGAGAAGACATCATGCATGGAGGGGTTCTCGGAAGCTGTTAGCCATCCATGCACTCAGATCTGCAACTAAAAGCTGTGAAAACACCAGCAAGAGCTTAACGTAAGACACAGCTGGCTCCTTGAGCTCCTGGTGGGTAGGAAACGGGCAGGTAAAATGAGATCTGTGTCACAGCAAAAAAACAGATCCGATTTCACAACACTGCGCACAGGATGCCTCCATCTGACCATGCTAAGGAAGGGCTGGAAAGCCCTCATTTGGTACCAAGGCTATCCTACAGCTGGCTGGCAGAAACCAGGGGGATTTCCCCAACTGCAAAGGATTCCCCAAAAAGTTCTCCCAGTGCACACATGCCTTTCTACCACCTCAGGAAAAGGATGCCTCCCGGACCAAGTCAGGCAGGCAAGGGTGGATGTGGCCCCTGAGCCTGCTGCCCTCCTCTCGGAACAACCTCCCTCCAGTCCTGCTATGGCTATGCATAGGCTGCCCACCATGGGATCTCTCCTGATGGCCTTTCCCAGGCCATTTGGGACAGCAACATTAACAAAAACAGTTGAAGGCCTATTAAGTATGAGTCATGCATCCTGTGACAGCCTTTGCACATTTGGACTGAACATTAGGAAACAGCATCTCCCACTGTTCCCTGTGTACCAGTAGCCTCCAAACCAGTGCCACCCAGTTCAGCACAGTGCACATTCTGCCCTGAGGCTTGCATTGTTTTTTTAATGGAGTTTCTTAGCCCCTAGATTGTTTCATACAGCCTCTATCCTGCTTGGAAAAACCAGTGCTAGAATAGGTAGTCTGATGTACTATAGCCCAGGGCCTTGCTGGCTGGGTTTGAGGTACACCCTCTCATTTCTGAGATGCTCTATGTAACATTATCCATGGTTCATTAATATGACCTGCTCTGTGCAGCCTGCAGAGCTAAAACCTGTTTTATTGGAAAGTCCTCAGCTATTCAAGACAAACTAGGAAATCAAATTGGATGAAATATAACAACTCCCATGAATGTGTCATTCAGATGTATAATCCCAATTGGAAAGGCTGAACTAAATCCAGTGAGAAAAATCTTAATTTCACTCCTGATTTAGCATTTTAAAGACTAACACAGGATTACAAGACACAAACATGCTGTTACCAAACCAGCTGATTTCAGACTCTCCCCAGCTCAATAAGCAGTTGGATCACTACAGCCACACTTTGCTTTTCACTGCAGCAGGCTTTTAGGTACTTCCACATAAGGTGATGTGGCTGCCACATTTTGCAGCAGGAAAGCATAATTTTACACTCCTATTTCTACATTTTTGGGGCTAAAACTGCTCTTCTCTCCCATTCTGTGCTCAGGCACAGAGATCTAGACAAAGACATTTCACCACCGCTGGTGAAGACCATTTCCAGGCAGAACACTGGTTCTAACACTGCAGGGGGAAAAGACCTTCACTTTCCAGTTTCCTTCTCTGCTTTCTGTACATTGTTTCTCTTCTCACCATTCTTTTCTCCAGAAAGTTTCCCCAGCAACAAGACCAAATTAATACATGCAAAGAGTGTCACACCAGACTGCAAATGCCACGGCTCTTTGTCCTAAAATAATTCTGATGTGAGTGACTAGAATATGGGCTTCCCAAACAGTGGTTTGTTTTACCTTAGTCCAGATGTGGGACTTTAAACTATTAATACTTTTAAAAGTAGCCAGGAGGTTGTCCAGAAGTGCCATTTGCTTCTGGAGCAAAGCATAGCATAGTTGAGGGTACGGCTTTTTGTTGCTCCTGGGGGTGGCTGTCCTGCCCCGAACAGTGGGGGCGAAATCAAAGCTCTGGTAAGTCTTTTTCAATGCTGGTTGATGTCTTTGATCCCACGAAGAGCTGTATTTCTCACAATGACTCAGGGTGATATTTCAGGCTTGCAGATCCATGCTGAGCTTGAAGGGAGGAAGTAGCTCAGCTCATCCTGGGTGATTTTCAACTTGCCAGAGGCTGGAGAGGCAGTGCTGAGCACAGGGATGTGGTCCTGCCAGCCACGGAGGGACTGGGGATGCTCTTGCCTCAGCAGATCTAACTTGTCACCTGCAAATATATTCTTGATAGACATTACACTGTATCTGGTCTTACATACACATGTTCACGTGTGTTCCCACCACTGAGGTTGATGATGTCCCTCCTACACTGCCACTAGGTTGAACATTTTAACTTAGTCACCCAACAGCTAAAAGGTACACTACAAAGTGACCCTTGGGGGAAGTGAAAATACTGATCTCCAGTCTGGGGGGACTCTACCAGCATACCCATGTACCTCAAAAGCAGAAGATCAGGTATTCCAGGGCCCAAAGAGACTTTTGGGGTCAGAGACAGGACTGACTATGTGACAAAGCCTAGATCCCAAATCATCCAGGAAACTGGCAGCAACCAGATCAAACCCAACCTTTGCACTGAGCATCTCGGCAGACCTGTGGACAGCATAACAAATCTCAACTCCAAAAGTACTAAATCTGGAGGCAGCTTAAATCTAGAAACAAAACACTTCTACTATAATCAGCCAGCAGAGTGTATGTTCATGACTGAGAGTTTATGTGTTTGCATCCCATGCACACACATTTGTATGCACTCATTAGTTAATCCTTAACAGAAGTTAAAATCTAAGAGCACAAGAAAAAAGAATTGCTCATATTTATTAGTCAATTTTTCATAGGCAAAACCACAGCTCAGGCTGGCACCACAATCCGCTTTTTCTCAGCTCTTTTCCCACAAACAGCATTTTGGGGCATAAACGACCAGGTTTAGTGAAGCTGCAGAGAGCCAGCCCATGCCAGGGGCAAATTCCAGGCCTGGCATAAATGGGCACAATTCACATTCAAATCAGTTGAAGTTATGCCAGCCTGCTCCAGGACTGGCCCAGCTCCTACAGCTTTTCTCCTGAGTTTTATTCCCAGCCTGTCACTGTAATGAGCACATGCACTCAGGATTTTGGCATAGAAGTGAGGTGAGGATGGCTCTGGCCATGCTAATCAATCACAAAGCTTCACCTTGGACAGAATTTAAATCAGTCGCTGATTTACCAACTGCCAGCCTGATGAGGGCTGTGACGATCGGGAGCATTTGGGGATACATATTTATGTTCCTAGAAATTAAAACGTAGGGAGTTATTAATAGATGAATCTAAAAACATCCCTGGGACTGTGCGAAGTGTCATCATCTGGCAACACTTTGCTGTACCCACTGCTGGGAACGTAATCATGTAGGTTGTCATCGTGCACCCCCTGTCATCCGCAGCAGCACGAGCTCAGCCCTGCTTTGGGGCCATCTCAGTCTCCACTTAAGAGGCAGAAACATTTTACCTCCCCCTCCAACGCACTTGCAGAGGGCATGGATGCCAGACCCTGAGCACGGCCAGCTTCCTCTTACCAACTCAGCTGTTTCCACCTTCCATTGGCAGACAGGCTTCCTTTTCCCCTCTTGCCAGACTTCAGGAAAGCCTGGAGCCACCCTCTGGTTTAATGACAAAGGTACACTTGGGAGCAGAATAGCACCAGTGATAAAGGAGAATCCAGAACTTAACTTTGCTCCTTTTAGAATAGGACCTGGCTGGGGCTGGGGAATGGCTGGACCAGTCTCAACTTCATTCCTAGTCCTTGTCAGCATGCAGACCGGGAGGGTGGGAAGCACTTCCCACCACCCATATCCAACAGGACCAGAGGATCAGGTAGGATTTGGCCTCATGTGCCACATTTTCAAAGCACTGTGCCTAGGGGGCAAATATTCTTGTTATTTAAAGACAAACAAATGAAATGAACAATTTTACCTTTATTTTCTTAGAAACCTATACGTTTTCTAGGTAAAACTTTTCTGAATATGTTAAAATATATAAAATGTTTCACATCTGCTCTGTTCTTGCCCTTTAGTACAGTCATCCATGTCCCATTGTGAAGCTCTATTTCTAAAAGTTCATTCTACTATAAGGCTGTTTCAAATACCTTGAAATGAGTTATAGGTTCATAAACAATCACATATTATGTAACAAGAGGAATTTTTTTTAGTGCTTAATAATAAGACACTCAGAACGTGAACTGGCTGTTTGGGGATTTCATTCATTTTTATAGTGTTTCTGCCCATTTATTTTATGGGCCCTGGGGAGTGGAGGCTAACACTGAGAGCTTGTAGGAGGTTATAAAAAAAACCCCTGGACGTATTTTTCATGGCAATTGGAATAACCAGGTTGAAGAAAAAAATAAAAAAAAAAACCAGAAATGCTTTTTCTTTACATCTTAGCCAATAGTTTTCAGCCAAAGGCAGACACAAAAACACAGAGCCCTTCGACTGAGCAGTACTTGCTTAGCCTGAGCTCAACACCATTTTTCTCAGTGCTGGACTCAGGAACTGTATTTTCTTGTCATGGGCTTTTCTCCAGAGCACCTTGCCAATGCAGCTCAGTGCTCCAGTGATGTGAAAGCATCTACTTCAACTGCAGCCCAAGGAGTGTAGGCCTGTCACTATCCCTGCCTTAAGGACTGGGGCATGCAAAGGAGAGGCTGCAAACAGCCATCAATTGCAGGGGCTCAAGCAGAAAGCCCCAAGACCAAAGTGATCAGGGCTTGAGGCACCGTGACCCTCTCTGCATTTTCAAGGCATCACTCTTACTAACGTCTCCCAAAGCTGTGGGCACCTGGCACTTCTGTAAATCAGGTTTTCAGGTTTTCAGCAGGCATCCAGAGAGGAAAGAAAACACATTCATGGGCCACTCGCAGTCAAACACCATGAAGGTCCAGACACAAACCAGGTCCCTGTGACCAGGATGGACTGCATACCCAGCAAGCAGTCCTTGCAAGCTTGCAAGCACCCTTGCAAGCTCAAACTCCTTCCGTGTGGTTGATTACACATCTCACATGCACCATCTCTGGCCCCTGGTTTTACAGCAAACTCTTGAAAGGAGAGGAAACAGCTGGTGAATAATTCATTGTGTACCCACCCGGTTGTACTGCAGCCTTTCTGCTTGCTTGCAGGCAGGGTTATCTGTACCACCATGAGCCATTCCCCAAAGCTGCTGGAAACAAAGACTCCCTTTTTGTTTCTGTTTATCCAGAGGACATAGAGAGGGATGTGGGAGGAGGTGGGGAAACAGCAGTGGTTGGAGATCCCACCCAGCAAGGTCCCTCCTCAAAGAGCAGAGGTACCTCCTGGCAAGGAGGGCTTGGGTCTCACAGCCACATACATCCCAGGTTTATCTGCCAGCCCTGTTCCCCTCACCACTAGTCTTCTCCCAGTTTATAGTGACTCATCAGAAAAATGGGTCATCCATACCAGAAAGACTATTTATGAACTTGGTAATCAAAGAGAAGTTGTGAAAAGTGAAGACTTATGAAAATTTAAGAACCAAACGGATGAATGAGGACGGTGGGGGAAGAAGGCTCCAGGAACATTTTGGAGGGTAAAGAACAGGGCTAGGTACTGCAGGATGTAATGGAGATAGGGACACACTCCTGTTGGGAGCTGGGGCTGTGCCAAAAAGCTGAGCAGAAATGCCATACCACCCAGGTACTTGCCAGCACCTTCTATGTGGAGTTTGGTGGTACAGAGGAACCCTGGGAGATGTGGCAACACGGGCAACAGGGGCACTAGCTTCAGGAAATGCTTTTTGGGCAAATGCTCTGAGCGAGGATGAACCACTCTCCAGGACAGGGCTGCCAGCCGGGGTAACCGCAGTCCTTATCTTGTGGTGAGGACCTCAGCCATCAGCTCATCCTGAACTGGTAGAAAGTTATTATACCCATCGCACCTCCCAGCCTATAACGGGGACACCCTGAGATAATTTTTTGCCATCATTTGCAGTGCTGTAGATGTTGCCAGAGTCTGGCCTGGGGAATGTTTCTGCAATATGCCTTCAAATGTAATTTAGAAAAGGACTCTTTCATCAGCTGGCTGCCACAATTAGCCTGCAGCACGAACGGAGAGCTTTTGCAATTGGTTTTTACAGAACTGCAGTAAAAAGCTGTTTCCTTTGACATCCAAGAAGTTTCCTGCAGGAGCAAACCAGGCGCAGCCACAATGTCACACAGAGGGCCACGGGCTCTATCCCAAGGCACGGCTGCTTCAAGCGAGGGTAGGTGGGCACAGAGAAACACAGCAGTCCCGCAGCCTGTGCCTGTACCCCTGTGAAAGGCATGGAGAACGGACCATTTCCAGGGCCCCACCGCCAGACAACATTGCTCTTTGTTAGCTGCACAGATGCAGCAGGAGGGAGAATATTGGTCAAATCCTGACAGACCTTATGCTAATTCACCAGCATTTTAGACCATGCACAGACACTTGATCAAGTGGGAGAGACAGCAGCAAACACGACATTTAATTATGGGAAAGAAAAACGAAGTCTTTTACCCTGCATTTGGCGTTCTCCCAAAACACAGAGTTAATTGTTAGGAGGGTATATTAGAAGGCAATGAAGGAGAAGATTGAAAACCCTGATTATGCCAGTGTCCTGAAAATGCTGAATTTATTGAATTTCACATGAGGAAACACAGGCTGTGCCACACTGAGGCCTGTGCCAGCAGCCAGCTAAGAGCTGAAGGGGCTTGTATGTGTATGTTAGAGGGCGACAAAGCACCCCAACTGCTTCATGAACTCCTGCCAACTTCTGGCCAAGCCCTTCTGCATCCCTAAAATGAGGCAGGTCCATATACTGGGGTAGATGCTGCCTCAGCAGCATGAGCAGACCTTGGTTTAGATGATGCACAAGGCAGGCAGACCTTAGTGATGCACAAGACCAGCACATTCTTCAGGATCTCAATTTCCTTTGGAAAAGGATTTAACCAGGTAAAGCTGGAAAGGACACTTAAGCTGTGACCTCTGTGTAATACATTCAGCTAAATTTGCTCAAATTTGGCAAGTCTGCAGCAACGGCAAGTCCGAATGGCTTCAGGACGTGCTGGCACACATGTCCTTGAGAGAGCAAGAGCTCCTGCTCTGGATTACACGAAGGTCCCTCTGTCCTGGGTGCAGCTGGAGGCGGGAATATTAGAAGAACAGAGAATCAATGAAATGCTTTCCAGAAAAACCCCACCGCCTCCAACAGTTTGATTTTTAGGCCTCTCCTTGAGCTGTGGCGCAGCCTCAGCATCCCCCAGCATGTTTCCCGATGGATTTTCTCAGAAGTACCTTGAACCACATAAACTTTTAGCTTGGTCATGGGTGAAGGGCAAAACTGTGCCTGGAGCTGACCTATGGATTTAGTCGTTATGTCACAATCTTTGGCCTAACACATCTCCCGGTTGTGTCCCATGAAGAAGAAAAGTGCCAGTAATTGCCAACACCTTCATGCCACTGACAACCACCCCATGTGTGTTTGCTGAAGTGGGTAGAACTGACTCGGGATTTTAGCGAAATAAGCTACTTTTTTTTCCTTTTTTTTTTTTTTTTTTTTTTTTTTCTTTTAACATGAAAATCCGCACGGATAAATGAGATCCAGCTCGCGTTACACCTGCAGTAGCTGTGGATGTACTGCAGGGGGTAACCTTTGGCTGCTGATCCACTTCCTGCCGCAGTCAGGCAAGCTGGAACAGGCACCGCGAGTCACCTTCTGCAAAAAGGCAACTGCGGTGGTAGGAGCCCTGGTGAGTCCTACCGTGGTCCCAGTTTAATTACAGCAAGCTTCTGGTTTTCCTAGTTTTGAACAGCTTAGGAAAAAGAGCCCTAAAAATACAAATAAAATGATTTTTAAAAGCAACAAAGAATTTGATATTTGGGGCAAGATAGCTAAAATTAATATTTTTTTCTGTCTCAGATGACTCAGATTCCCCTCTACTCTGCCCTGGTGAGACCGCATCTGGAATATTGTGTCCAGTTCTGGGCCCCTCAGTTCAAGAAGGACAGGGACCTGCTGGAGAGAGTCCAGCGCAGGGCAACTAAGATGATTAAGGGAGTGGAGCATCTCCCTTATGAGGAAAGGCTGAGGGAGCTGGGTCTCTATAGTTTGGAGAAGAGGAGACTGAGGGGTGACCTCATTAGTGTATATAAATATATAAAGGGGGAGTGTCATGAGGATGGAGCCAGGCTCTTCTCAGTGGCAAACAATGATAGGACAAGGGGTAATGGGTACAAACTGGAACACAAGAGGTTCCACTTAAACTTGAGAAGAAACTTCTTCTCACTGAGGGTGACAGAACACTGGAACAGGCTGCCCAGGGGGGTTGTGGAGTCTCCTTCTCTGGAGACATTCAAAACCCGCCTGGACACATTCCTGTGTAACCTTATCTAGGTATTCCTGCTCCGGCGGGAGGATTGGACTAGATGATCTTTTGAGGTCCCTTCCAATCTCTAACATACTGTGATACTGTGATACTGTGATACATGATTTTTGTGCCTGACCAATGTCACTGGAGATACCCAAATCGAATACCTGAATCCTTTTCATGGACACAGAGCCAGGCTGTCACTGCAGGGGGGAAGTCCAGCAGAAAATGTTATTTTCCAGCTCCGAAGGAAGTGCAGTAAACTAGAGGGAACCTGCAAGGCTTACACACTAAAGTGACACACTCTTTGCACCAGCATCAAGTACTTGCCCCTGTTCAGAAACCTCTTAACACATGCTGAGCTTTGAAGTGAACCCCCAGCAGCTTCAATGGAAGTTAAGCTCAGTGCTGTCCCAGGATGCTGCTCTGGGTGGCAGAAACAATTTTCCTCTTTAAGCCCCTCAAACATTTTCTTCCAAGGAGCTCTTCAAGGAGGGGGCTAGCTGATCATTTGCAACAGTGATGTTCCCTGGGGCTGTTTCCAGCACTGCCGCTCTAATGCTCCCGGAGACCTGGCAATCATTCACCCCCAAGCTGTGTGTGTCCTTGCTCACATGGGATTTTCAAGAACCATGTCAGGAACCTGATGCCCTGCCTGGGTTAGCAAGAGGAATGTGTGTGCCCACACCTACAGGCAGGTCACACAAGTGGAAATGAAGGTTGAAGAAGTGCCAAAGCCAAACAGCAGTTAAACATAGGTGAGGAGACTCCTCCTTTTGCAAGGACTGGTTTGAATTGTTTGCCTTTAGTTTGCACTAACAACTACACCTCAGATCCCCGTTGCCCCACCAATGCAAGTGTTCTAAGAGAAAACTGGGGAGACCTCTGGATATAAGGAAGAAGTAAAGGTCTTGAAAGAGTATGGGCTCATCAGTGGAAAAACAATGAAGCAAACCCAGGCCTTGCTGCAAAGAAAGGGGAAAAATAAATTTAAAAAAAATGAGCAAATGAAAAGTCTTTTTCTAAATAGTAAAATAAAAACATAAATGTTCCTAACAAAGCCACCTCATCTGCAACACTTTTAAGATGGAAACCAAACTGAAGATTTAAAAAGCAGCCTGTACAAGAAGCACATTTTCTGTTCCCTGTGCCACAAGCAGAGGGTGGCTTCCATTCGTCAGTGGCTGAACTGCTGCACCATAAAACTCAGTGATGAATGAGCTACTTTAAAAGCAATGGAGCTTTGTCCCCTTGGTGGCCCAGCTTCTCCAGTGTTTCCAAAACATCTGTTTGTAAGTGGGAAATGACTAACAAGCCTCTGCAGACATGAAGGCAGTTGAGGATCCAGCTTTGGGAAGTTACTCACGGTGTCAGGCAAACGGAGCTGGGGAAGCCCTGTGAGAGCAGGGCTGGAAGGCAGCAGAGCAGAATGGATGCAGCTCCATTCTCAACACAAGTTGTTCAGCTTCTGGTATCTGGTTCAGCCCTGTGGAATTCCAAAAGCAAGCCTGAATATTGCATCCCACTGCTCTGAACTCTCATTTCCACACTCCACCATCCTTACACTCCTGCTAAAAATCCCAGCCCTCGGAAACACTTAGTCTGTGAGAGCATAAGCATATCCAGTCCCGTGACAAAAAGCTGGAAATGGCAGCACCAAGGCTTGCCTTTTCGCCTCCACAGGCTGTCAACTCTGAATCCTAATGATGGTGCTAAAACCACCCTTGGCTTGCTTCCAAGGATCACTGCAATGAGCTATCGTCCCATGCTCCTGCATGCCAGAGACTGAAAACCTGGAA
Organism: Psittacula echo; assembly: GCF_963264785.1. Classification (NCBI taxonomy): domain Eukaryota; kingdom Metazoa; phylum Chordata; class Aves; order Psittaciformes; family Psittacidae; genus Psittacula; species Psittacula echo. Next base: position 66,581,337 of record NC_137739.1, on the reverse strand, counting down.
GCTCACCTCTGATGCAGGACAAGCTACAGACCACACAGCAAACCTCATCTTACTCAGGAAGTCCAGCCCAGACACTGGAAGCACCAGGGCAGCGCCCTTAGGGAGTCCAGGGATACCAGCAGCAACTTAAGAAAAGCTGATTTTATCCAAGCAAAGACCTTGAGCTCTTATCAGGCACTTATCCAGGACAACAGACAAAGGTACTTGAACCCTGGCCAAAGTGTTTTCCTTTCTGCTTCGCAGAGCACATGAATTGCAAGAGCAGCCCATCTACAGGAATAGTTGTGCCTCGGAGACAGCAGCAAGGTTTCCAGGAAAAGCTGATATGAAAACTTACATTAGTTGTGGTCTAAGCCCAACCACAAGCATAAGGGAATCTCAAATTCTGACACTACTTAGAAGAACCAAACAGCATTATCTCTCCTAAGCACAAGCACTACTCCAAGACCTACATCCTTTTATCACACTTCACTGATACATTAGCCCAGACCTGCTTTCCTCTGTAGTTTAAGCTGAAACACCTGGCTGCAAACTGGCACTCAGGCACTTCATATTCTGTCATCCCTGGTTTGGGGACAAAAGAGCGGGGCTAGAGATTGGCAGATGTGAAGAGGGGAGCCCGAGTATTTTGTCTGTCTCCTGCAACGTTTCTTAGTATGCACTATAATTCTTCAAAGTTTCATTATTGTATGCATTTCCAGCCCCTGGGGCTGTAAATCGCCATCCATAGACCTTTCCTCCTGCTTGTGTTACCTGCTTTCCTATCGGCTTCAGTAAAAATCCTCATTTCATTGAGGTGAAATTCCCACCTGTACCGCTTGGTGCTTCAGGACATGCTGCCTCACCCAGCTCCGGATGAGCTGCCAAGCAGCAGCACTCCCAAGACCCCATCAAACAACCGCCGTCTGTGACAGCCCCTGCCGGGGTGTGTGGGGCACACAGATGGGCTGCGTGGCCAGCATGGGCACCAGGCTCTGGGAGAATGTCTGAAGGACCCCAGTGGCTTCTCCAATTAGCCACTGCTCGTGGCTATGGCATCTGCTTCACCATGGGCAGCCCTGCTGCTGAGATGGAAGGTGATGGTGGGCCTGCTGAGCCTGTTCCAGTTCTGATAGCTGAGCAGGGCTACAGGAGAGGTCCAGGGAGCAGAGCCAACAGGGAGAACGCCATGGCCACTGCACGGCTCAGGCAGTGGCATGGAGCAAAGCTGACCTTTTTGCTATGCTAAGCAGCTGGGTTCGGGTGCTTCTCACCCTCTCTATTTACACCAGCATTGCTATTTATGCCTGGCTTGTTTTTGTCATCCATCTCATCTACCTGATACTTTACATCACCTTTTCAGTTCTTTATTTCTGTTTTCAGGGCTGGAGGCACCACAAAAATTGGCAACACCTTGGAAACATCAGTCTTCCCATTTCCCTAAATTGCATGTGCAGAAGGGCAAAGGGAGCTGCATCCTAATCCCTCAGCCATTTACTAAGCCATGAAAAGACACACTAATGGACAAACATGATGAGGCAGTTACAATAATTTCAGTGCAAAAGCAATGCTTCCAAATGGAGAATTGCATAAAATGATGCTGGTGTCAAATCCAGCAGGTAAAAGGCATTGTCACCCTGATTTTAGGTACATTTATATGCACAAAATTATCTTTTTGCCTCTACATAGGGGATAGATACTGATGTAGAAAGAAGAAGAGCAAACTGAGAAGCCCTGCTGTGAATTTGCTATGGTTGAACCTCCTGGTGGTACTTGGGTTTGAAACTTTCATTAGAAAATAATCACAGAACCCGGAAATATTGCAGAGGCCTCATCACCAGACCCAGGAGGTTTTCTTGGCAGCAGAGCAGCTTCAGGCAGCATCAGAGACTTCTATTTTTGTACAAAACGAAAGGAAAAGACAGACTTTTTCTAAACGCCACTTTGCAGCAGAAAGGCTTTTCACTGAAAAGCCAATCTTTTTCAGACAACACCCAACAGGTTTCCTATTGGGGTGCATATGACAGATGATCATCTGCCTGTTGAGGCTGCAGTTGCCGTTAGAGTTAACTGCTGTAACACAGCCACTTCCCACAGAAGGAAACTCCTGACAAAGCTGCCCTCTTTCCTCATCCCTGTTTGTTATTTCAACAGACCCAGGGGCAGCCAAGAGCGGAGAGAATGAGCAAATGGGAGTTAAGTAAGTCCTCAAAGACATGCAAAGCATTAGTCAATATTTATTTATTTTATTCATCTTTCTGCTTGGCCTCATATTTATCATGTTTTATGGCTGAAATGGCAGAGGGATTTATCACAGCAAAACCAGATCAACTACAAGCTCTGGGTAAGCAGTATACTATATGTACCTGCTTCCAAAAAAGAGGTGGCTGGTTTGCTTTGTCTTGGAGAGGAGGAGTTTGTCCTGCAATGAGCTATGAGGTCAGAGCAGTTCCACTCTGAACAGCAGGATGTGAACAGCCACACGCACCACCAAGATTAAAGATACACTAATCACAGGTGAACTGAAATCACTGAATAGGTCATTTCAGAGTCGCAGGGCCCTGCTCACATCCCAGCTATAAATGCCTTGAGGGGGAAAAAGGATGGTTAGAGTAACACTCCCTGCAGCAATCCGAGCATCTCCACAGTGATGCTGCTGCAGCGGGAAGATGTCTCTCTGCCTTGCTCCATCCTTCCAAACCTCATCTAGAGAAGGGGATCAATGTACTCCTGACAAGTACAGCCTGCTCCAAAACCCAAGAGCCTGTGAACGTATGGCTCACAGTATGTACCTACGCATCCCTTGGTTTTATGCAGAACCATCTCAGCATCCCCAGCATTCCCTCGAATGAAGGTGCTGCTGCACCAGCAGTCTTGTGGCCCTAAAGCCCAGAGAAGCACAGGTTTTGTTCAAGCCAGTTATAGCACATTATAAATAGAGGATCCTGCTTGTTTTGGAACCCCCGAACAGCAAGCAGCAGATTCTCCTTCCACAAATAGCCCAGAGAGGTGGTAAGGCCAGGCTCATCTTAGCTGGTCTGAGAAGTGCTGGGGTTAAAGTGACACTGCCAGGGAGCAACGGGGTGCCCCTCGCTCTGCCAGAAACTGAGGTGGACATGTCTGGGTGACAACCATCAGTGGAGTCAGGCTCTGCTTTAGCAAAGCTGTTATCCTATTTACCTGCAGGAAAACAGAGCTTTCATCCTACACCTTCCTCACGTCTTTGAAGTCAGCAGACTTTAATAACCACAGATATACTTTTAGAGACAAACAGATGCTTCTGTAATGATTTTAGGCATGTTCACGATAAACGATACAAAAAAGCAGGCAACTCGTTGGTTCATTACCTATTCTTAGGGAGCCAGAGGACAACAAATTCACACTGAATTCAATCAGGCACCTGCTCAGAGCAATTCCAAACAGGGAAGGTGTACAGTCTAATTGTAAAACACTGCATTGTTTTTCCAGCCTTCAAATATTATTGATTTTAATTTTTTTTTAGATGTGGAGAGATGAATTCCAAGCGTGGTGTCTGCAGTCAGTGGTACACAGCGGAAGAGCCATTTCCAAAAGCAGAGTATTAAATGCCAACTGAAACACTGGCTGGCTATTGCATGTTAAGAGGCAAGCTCTGCTGTGCATATCTGGGGCAAGGGAGGTGAGGGTTTGACCCCTTGAGCCCTTGGGGTTTGCCCTGCCAAGGCCAGGTTGCAATATCATTATGATAAGGGTAATCCTGTTAGGCAAACACATCAAATAGTCATTCCCGATTGTAGACCTTGTCTAAGCAAATCTAACCCCAGGTTAAAAATGTGCTGAGTGCTCAGTCCTGTGGCACAGCATGCTGAGTGAAGGATACATGGGGTCTTCTGTGCCCCGGGACCCCGGGGCAGGCACTCTCTGAAGCCCAAGCTAATGCCTGGAAGCATCTAAAAATTGCAACAGAATAAGTTCTCTCTCTTTCCCTTTCACTTCTTGTGTAGAAGAGGACAGATGACTCTTATGTCAGGCTGGTTTGCTTCTATATTTATGTTCTGCCTTAGGCTCACGATGTTCAGCTCAGATGCAATCCAGTCTGGTTGTATTAATACATCTGGGGAAATATTTTTAACAACCAACATCAAGCTGAAGGCCAAAATCGTCCACAGGAGCCAGGAGCTCTCTGACTCCCCTCATCTGCTTATTTACAAAACAGAAAGGCTCCCCAAAAGGTATGTTTTGTCTTTTAAGGGACAAGTACACTTTTCAGCTTCCCCCTGTAACATATTGGGTCAAAATTAATCTCTGCTGCAGCTCTGGGAGTTTGCCTAGGTTTCCAAAAGGATGAACATGGCTCATTTATTACAGATGCCAAAAGTCAAGGCTTAATGAGCAGTGGCCTGCAAACGCAATCAAAATAAACAGGCTCCTGATGATGGCCTGTGACCATCCCTGAGGGCTTGTGAGGTAGCTGCCACTGAAGGACCTTATCACCTTGCTGCTCACCTCACTTCTGCCAGACCACTTTTCTCTGTCAAGGAACCAGAGTTCAAAAACAAGTTTCAAAGCCTTAAAAATGGAGTTATCCCACCAGTGGGCACTGACAGCCTCAGCAGATCCGTGACATCAGTTGAGCCATGCATTCATCCTCCCATCGGCCAGGACTGATGTTTGAGTGCAGTCAAACCTCATGTTACATACTTCCTCCAGAGCTGGTGTAGAGATTTGCTTTCCAAAATGAAGTATTGGATAGCTTCACTTGAGGTTCCCAGGCACCATTTGGGATGCAAATTTTTGGAAGGGTGTCACATTCACTCTGCAGCAGCCAGGAAACAAGAGTAACAAGAGAAGACTTGTTCACTTTGCTGTTTCCAAAGCAGACTTTCCTTTCATGCTGTGGGTCAGGATGGAGCTGACCCTATAGCACAGCAGAGAAACCAAAGCAGCCAGGGTTATGGGCAGCTCAGGCTTAATGTGAAATGATGATTCATACGAAGTCAGGCAAGTAGAGAGTGACTAATACAAAAGAAGACTGAAGAGGAAGAAGATGTGGGTGCTGTGGGTGATGAGGCAGCGCAGAAATGAGTGGTGAGAACAGGGTTCAAGGCCATGACTCCACCCCTGGACAGAGCTATGTTGTCTGATGGTTTCAGATAGGGAGCCAGCAGCAATGGCCCAACCCAGATCACCTCTGACTCCCAGCAGCACCTTCAGCAGTCTTGCTTCTCAAGTAAACGTATTTTCTCACTTCCCGGAAAAACTTCTTTGACCTTTTCCCATAGAGATTTGGACTTCTGAAGTGAAAGGACAGAGTGATTTATAGCAGCACTTGCCAATATGTCCCCGAAAAATGGAGATGGGCAAAACAGGCACACAAAAGGCATGTACACAACGGACGTTTCAGACCCACAGGTGAGTATAGGAGTGGGATGCTTTTCTCTCTGCATCTGATGTGCAAAAGACACCCATGCTGAGCTGCATTCATCACAGCGCAGGGAGAACACATGCCCTCCTCAGAGAGGTAAAGGACAGTCCCTGGGCAGCCTTTCTTGGTTGCCTTCCCATCCCTGGTCCTGTAAGCAGCTGAGGGCCCTGCTGCCTGCTTCCTGACTGGGTGCTCTGGAGATGATAGAAATAAAGGGTGAGCTCCTCAGATGGGGAACCAGCAGCAGCAGAGAAAAGGAAATAGAGAGTATTCTGGAGAAAATGTTTATCTAAGGCTTCCACGAGGTGTCAGCAGCAGCTATTATTCATCACAGCTAAGCAGAGATGCCTGGGTCTGCCATTCACCTCTTCACCTGGCACGTCCTCGCCAAAGGAGAACAAGTCCCATGTAGACTGCCAGCAGCTCTGCCTTCCTGTGTCCCCGCAGGCCACTGCTGGATAGCCTCTATTTCCTGTCTAACACAGCAGAGCAGAGGGATCCCCATGCAGAACCAGGACCTCAAGGACCAAACTGATACTCTTGCATACTATCCCTGACCTACAGAACTCATGGGCTAAACCAAAATGGTCAAAGCAGCATTACTGCACCCCTTCTGCAAATGGGATGCTGGTGGCACTGCAAACTGAAGGTCAATAAAGTACCTGCCGTGGGAGGGAAAGATCCAAGTGTGTATTCCAGCCCAGTGCCCTTACTGCAAAACCCAGCACTCATTGCTTCTCTCTGAAGATGTTTAATTTTACCTAACTGGGACATCAGTTGTTTATATCTGACTTGCTGACGAAGACCCCAGAGCCAGAGGCTTAAAGCAAAGCGGCAGCTCTGCTGCTCCAGCCCGCCACAGCTGCAGAATTGTCATCCAAACTCTGCTGACCTTTGAAAGGAGACAGGTGAATGTTTAGAGTCAAACTCACGCACAAAATCCTTGCAAGGACTGGAGTAAAACCTGTATCTTTCAGCCCTTTTCAAAAATGAGGGATGTACTCTTTGCCCAGTTTCCATCCCATGCTCAAAACCAGCACTAAACATTAACTATGTTCAGTGTGTGCCCTGATAACTGCCTATTTTCATGGTGCTTTTAATTACACCCACAATCAAGTCCATTAAGTTAGTATGGTCCTGCCCTTATTTAATGAAAACCTCAGGAAACAAATGATGTCTGCTGCAAGAAACAGCAGAGCTTTTCCCTTTGTCCCATTATGTGGCTGGGTTTCAGTAGTACTAAGAGGGTTTTAATTTGTCACTGGCTGGAGAAAGCAAAGGATCAATGTGCTCAAGAAACCAAAAGATCAGTGTCCTGCAGGAGGATGAAGAAAAGAATAGCTTCAAGAGGACACATCACATTACTCAGGCATGGTTGCACAGACGGAGTAATCTTCGTCATGTGCCAAGGAACCTATGATAAGCCCTCTCACAGTCGGATCAGTAATAAGATCAGTTACTTAATTCAAAGTGATTAAAAGCAGGCTGGACTGCAAACAAACTAGGCATGTCCATGGTCTGCACATAAAATATATATATCACAAAATTAAAAGCTTTTTGGGTTGTTGTGCTTCACTGCTAGTGCTGGGCACGCTATAAACAATTTTGGGGGCAAATGTAATACTTTTGCTCCAGCGAAAACAGGCTGCCTTGCCTACAGGCAGGCTCCTGCTTCAAATGTATGTGACAAATACATTTTGCAGACAGGAGCCAGCTCTGGGGCAGTGAGGACTCAGCGTGCTCTGGCCTGTTTTTAAGCCACTGCAGAGGCCCATAGCACTCTACAGTTGTAGCTGGTCCCCCTACCTCCATCAGAGCACTTGGCCCAAGAAAAACCATCCTGCTTCCACACCAAAGACATTAATTTCCTACAGAAAACCCAATTTGGCTTTGCAACTATTCTAATCCCTTGCCTTTCAGCTTTGACACCACTCGACTTACCAGGCATGTGTAGAAGATGAGTAGAAAAGGCTGGGCAACCTGGCTTATCGCCACACTGGACGTACAAATCGATGCCAATGTCCTAGTGATGGCAGGGAATGGATTTGGGATTGGCAGTTGGGCAAGGCCATTTCAAAAGCAGGCAACACGCAGAGATGCAGCAGGTACCACTACCATCAGTGACAGGCAGCAAGGCACAGGCGGGTGAGGCTGCACTGGACACAAAGGAAGAGCTACAGAATTAGCTGGTTTAAAACCATTTCTTTTGATCCCAAACTTTGGTACAAATTATCCCATGCCTGCAGTAATAGGATGCAAGTGACAGGTAAGTGCCTGGTGATAGCAGGGGGTGGTGGAAGTGGCTGCCTCTAATGAGTTTTCATCTGGAATCCGACACGAGCGATGAAAGAGGATTTTCCATGCTGCGGCTGACACCTGAGACACCAGGAGCTGCGGTGGATCTGTGCAGATACTTGGATGACGAATCGCACTGACAAATGCTGGACTTAATTCTGTCCAGCAGAGCAGCTCAGCAAATATTACCCCAGTTTCTCTTCATTCAGATGTGGTCACTGAGTGTTGCAGAGTGTGACAGCGGTGTGCAGTGTCCTGCCCAGCTCATCTACCTGCCTGCATCCCCCTGCACGGACCAGGGTTTTGGTGTGAGCATCACACAGCAGGGAAGAAGTTACAAAGCAAACAGAGCACAGCTTAAGCATTGTTTCCCTGGCTGAATGGTGGTTCACAAGAGGCATGACAAAGGCAGTGTTGTTCTTTGCCAGTTTCGTTCTCACTGGGGTCGAGGGGATGGTTGACAGCATCCTTCAGGCTCCCTCCCTCCCACTCCAAGCAGCTTCACAAGAAAGGGCTGTAAAGAAGTGGGACACTTCAGCATATGCCTGGCAATACCCATAGTGTGCACACACACACACATCATGCTGCGGCATGTGGAAAGCATTGCCTGTTCCAGGAGTGGTCAGCAGAGAAGGCTGGTAAGCTCCAAGGATGAAGAAACCAGAGCTGTCAGCCATGAACCTGACAGTGAACCTGCTGGGGGGGGGGGGGGGCAAGAATGGGGCAGATCCCAGGATATGCTATCAGCAAGGAGGCCTTATGAGAGAGCACATCCCAGTAACAACAGCACTTGCTTTACCAGTGTGTTGCTGTTACCTCTACACATGCATTTTAGGGCCAAGGGACTGCAGGTGCCCAGGGGAGGGAGTCCCTGGTGCAGAGCTGCCAGTAGTGCCAGGCTCACCCCATGCCACCACCACCTCCTCGCTCTTCTGTAGCCAAACTCTGACAGGTAACTGTCAGCAGGAAGGGCTGCAAGCAAATGTCACCATCTGAGAGGCAAGCAAGAGACACGAGTTTTGCAGCAATCACATGTGCACACACGTGGGAGCCCACGACCAGCACTGGCTCCAGGGCAGCGCCAGCCTCAGGTCAGGGCCACCTGCAGGGGACGAGCAGAGGGTGAGCTGAGAACTGGCTTGGGCCAGGCTGAGCCCTGCCAGGGCAGGCAGGGAGGTGACACCGCGTGCCCGGGACCCTGCGTGCATGGGCACTGTGTGGCTGCAGCCTCCTACGCCCAGGAGCCCCGGTGTCCCATGGTCCCTGTGGTTCAGACACCATGCTCCCAGCAGCCCATGTGTCCCTGCGTGCCCTGCACCCCGTAGACGCAGGACCCCATGTTCCCAGGACCCCACACCCCTGGCTCCCATGTCCCCGGTCCCTCACGTCCCCACCGGACGCCATGCCAAGATCCCGCACCTCCCGGCTCCCCGCACCCCCGCCATGCCCCGGCCCCGCCCGCCCCGGCCCCGCCAGCCAAGTTTCTTGGAACTTCGCCTCCCGTGACGCACGCGCGGGTGCCGGGCCCCGTCCTCTGCGCGCAGCCAATGGGCGCCCGGGGGCTCCGGAGCGGCCGCCAATCCGCGGCGGCTGGACAGTTCCCCGGTCCTGACCGACCTTCACCGCCCGGGCCGGAGGGTGGGGGATAAAAGGGCCCCCGCAGCAGCGCGCCGAGCTTGCGCCTCTCCACTGCAGCAGCAGCGGCGGCGGCGGCGGCGGTCGCGAGCAGCGAGCACCGAGGGGCCAGCGGGAGGTGAGCGCCGGCAGGGTGGCTTCCCGGGTGCGGACGTCCTGCTCACCGCGGGGAGACGGGTCCCGTGCGCCGCCGGGGATACGGGAGTCCCGTGCACCGCCGGGAGGGAGCTTCCGTGCGCAGCGGTATCGGTGTCCCCTGCCGCGGGGGTGTGTCCGGTGCCTCCACGGCTCGGTGTTTCCCCTGGCCGGTGGCGGGAGGGCCGGCGGGGAGGCGGGAGCAGCGCGGGGAGCTCCGGCTGTTCGGGTCTGACCGTCCTTCCGCTCCCGTAGGTCCCGGCCCGATGCGGCCTCTGCGCGCCAGGGTGGGAAGCAGCCCCCGGCTTAGCGCAGCTGCTCGTCATGCCTTGGAGCGTCCGGTGGGTCGGCGGCCGCGGGGCCCAGTCCCAGAAGCAGTGCAAGAAATCCTCTTTCGCCTTCTATCAGGCGGTGAGGGACTTGCTGCCTGTCTGGTTCCTGGAGGACATGCGGACCATGGAGGTATTCCACTGGGAGGACGGGGGCAAGGTGAGTGTGTACTCACCCTCGGAGGCCCTGCTCTATGCGCTGGTGCACGACCACCAGCCCTACGCCCGGCACCTCCTGACTAAGTTCCCCGAGAGCGCCCTGGCTGTGCCCAGTCAAAGCTTCAGCTGCTGTCAGTCCTCGGCCCCGCACTTGGCCATGGCTGTCCGCTACAACCGGGTCCGGGTCCTCTTCCGAATCCTCAAGGCCATCCAGGCCTTCCCACCAAGTGACAGAGCCAGCCACCTGGACCGCAGGGGCTGCAGCCGTGTGGAGGGTGGCAAGACAGCCTTGCACGTGGCCTGCGAACTGGTGCGACCCGAGTGCCTGCTCCTGCTGCTTGGGCATGGTGCATCACCCTGCCTGCAGGACAGTGCCGGGAATACCCCCCTCGACACCTTGCTGCAGCAGATCTGCCATACGCCGGCAGCCAACATGCGTGCCAAGCTCCTCTGCCTCGACTGCCTTTTCTTCTTCGTGCCTCAGGACCTCCAGTTCACAATGAAACAGCAACTGTTGGACAACCGGCAGCGGTGGCAGGACCTCCTGGGGGTGAGCAGGTTCCAGTGTCTGGTGGGTTTAGCTCCCCCGTCGCTGTTTGTCGGAGCCATGCGTGTCTTGATCAGGACCATTTCACCTGAGCATTTCCCAGAGGCTCTGGACAATTTGCCTCTGCCTCATTTTCTAAAGCCGTTGGACTTGAAACTGGAGAGCTAGAGGGGTGGTATGAGAGCCTCCTGCTCACCTGACAGAAATAGACTGCTGTGCTAAAAATGTATCAGTATACAAAGCTGCTAATGCAGTGGCCAAGTATCTGTTTTAATTAGAACTATGTTTTTTAAAAGAATTATCTGGCACTTTACGATATATTTTATTTAAAGATCCTTGTGGTGAGGTGAGGTCCGCACTGCATTTTATAGAAACATTCTATGGCATGTACAAATGAGGGGATGTGGGAGAATATATTTGTAAATACATCTGAATAAACCAGTGGCAGATGTGATCAAAATACAAATCGAGCAACTGAAACCCCTGAAGTGGCATGTGCCTTGGAAAAGCATGTGCGGGGTGGGGGAGTATCTTTTCATTAGGATTTCCCTGTTACATAAGCCTCGTGCTCCTGGAACATGATGACTCCTTTTTTACAGCTCTCCTAATACATCTTGGCAGGGATGCAAGCTTTTTTTAAAGGCACAGATGAAAACTTCCTCATCTTGTATACAAGACCAAAGAGAAGCCAGATGCTATTAAAACTTCCCTAAACAAGGCTGGCAGGGAGGTGAAGCTGAAAAAGAAAATGTTTTAAAATATAAGTAACAGTTGGTTTCCTTGCGAGGTTCTCTCTGTTTCCCTGGGAGCACCAAGGTGCGTGTTGACAGGTGAAGAAGAGCAGGAGAACACACATGCCTCCGGTCAATCTGCTCTCTGTGATTGTTGCAAGGTGGGGTACAAGGAGGGCCAGCTTCCATGTGCCTGTCCTCTGCTGTGCCCAGAGGGATTGATGTAGGTATGGCAATAGCCCAGGACTCTAGACCATCTTTTTGTTCGATGGGTTCTGGCCCCTCTGCTGCCAGTCCCCAGCAGGATTCTAAGACTTAAGCTCAGCTGAGAGAACTGTGGCAGTATTTGTGTCTGCTCTGGGTACAAGAGGAGTAGTTTAGCTATCCAGCCTTCCACCTATCCCTTTTGAGATGCTCCAAGGTACATAACATATCTTCACTGCTGCTCCAGCTCAAGAAGTCCTTTAGGAGTAATGTCCTGCCTCCAACACTTGGGTTAAACACATCAAAGTCCTGAGCAAAGGATGCAGTTTCAGTTCTTTGCTCTGCAGCCTCTACAGCATTCTGGGCAGTCACACTGCTTACTTCCCTGTAAAACTGGCACTGCCCCTGCCTGCTTTGCAGGGAGTGAGCTGAACTGGCTCCACCAGCATTGCAATGACCAAGATCTCCTAGGCCACAGCGCTGTAGCTTTGTCTCTGGTCTTGGAAGTTGCCTGAAACTATAGGGGTTTTTTTTCAGTGCTTAAATATGTAGCCAGGGATTTGTTTGCCACTTCAACTATTTCAGCACTGTTGTTGCCACTGGGGTCATCAAGGAACTGATGTGCTCAGAGAGAAGAGGCCATGTTGGGTTCCTTTATTCCTGAATTAATTTTGGTTAGGAAATAAACAATGCAACCAACCACAGAATGGGGCACTATACACACTTCATGCTTCTGCAGAACAGAGTGGTGTTTCATCTGAAATAATCTCTGTACTGCATGCACAATAAAAGATAAGACATACTTCTGAAATTTGAGATGCAACAGAAAGAAGGTTGCTATTCTTAGACCAATGGCACTGAAAATGTTTCCTAGAAGAGCAAATGTTCTTTTTTCCCCAAGAAAACAAGCTGATATGTGCTCAAACTAATCACCATGGCAAATACAGATCCCTTGCTGGAAAGTATAGAACAGCTCTGTTTCTCTTCAACTTCCTTGTTGATATTAAAAATACAGAAATAGAAAGAACTTGCTTAACCACTTAAAAACCAAAAAAATTAAAAATCTATGTCGCTAAATCCTTTATTTGAGTACATGTTCCCCATTGCTTTTGTAGTAATGGTATGAAAGCATCTTCCAAAACAGATGAGAAGTGAAGCAGTCAGGTCTAATTTGCACATGGAAAAGTACCTTGAGGTGGGGGAAGAAACAGCACTGGGTGTGGAAAGAAAGGTTTATCAGCCTTGCTGACAAAGGCATCATGAGATTCAGATGTGGGGACTTGGTTAGTTGAACTGAGCACTGGAAGACACCCCTGCAAGCTGTGAGGGTAATGACACAGTGGAACAGAATGACAGGCTGAGCAGGACATCCTACACCTTAGAATGAGCCCATTAACAAAACAATAATTCAAGGCTAAAGCTGCCCCTGTGGTTCCCCACAGCCCTCCCACCTCCTCTCGGGTAACTCACTTTAACAAACAGGAAAGGTTCCCTCAATACGTTGTGATTGGTCCAAAGTCAGTTAACTGCTGTGCCTCTCCGGTTATTCTAGGACTGAAGTCAAGCCTATTGCTGAGCCCAGAGAAACTGTGGGCAAACTACACCAGTGACTACACAGCTCACTCACTCAACTGGGTCCAGGCTTGTTTTTCAAACAGAGTAACAGCTTGGAAAAAGGCTGGGGCTTCTCAGCTTTGGAGACAGAAGTCCTCTGTTTGTAGACCAAGCAATGGTGGCATCAGCTTTCCCCAGACTGACTGGCCAGTGTGTTTCTGTTCTCTGCTACCTTTGGAGCATGGTGGAGTGCAGGCTCCACAGTTCATCTCTTGCCAAAAGCCGCCAGCAAAAAGGCCAGTTAGTGCCAGTTGCAACATCATGGGCGAGCTTAATAGAGCAAACTTGGACAGTCCTTATGGCTCTGCAGAAGAGGACTGCCAGTGCTACTCAGGGAAATGGCCCAGAGGTGTGGGAAAGAATATCCACCAAGTCCTAATACCATGAGAGCACCAGGGTAAGGTTATATACTTAAAAGCTTCTGTCTTACCCGCACAGGTAAAACCAAGGACTCATCTGTAGGAAATGCTTTCAAAGCTTATAAGGCGGCATATTGAGCCAGCATTCCTGAAAAGCTTAGTTACAGCCAGCTGCTCTAAAAAACTACTATCTTGAAACAGTGAAGAAACATAATAAATAAATTCCCATGCGTTGCTCAAGCTTTTTCAAAACAAAATATTCGTTACTTTTATTTTTTACTCTTTGCAACTGACCCCTCTCTGCAGCTCCCTGAAGTTCAGCAGTTACAAAGTTTAGCCTGTCTAGAGTCTGCTGAAGGAGCTGAAGGCTATTGTGATTTTAAGTTACTCATTTAAAAGATGGATTTGGGATCTTTTTCTTACTATAACATTTGTCTCAGTCTTGCTGTCAGATGTACTGTCCTGCCATAAAAGCTTCGTCCTTGTTCTTGCCATAGTCACAGCCTGGTATGAGCATTGCCAGAGGTGGCACCTTAAATTTGGCAGCAGATGCAGATATTAAGCACATCTGAAAATCACTCACTTCATGAGTAGGCATAGATGCGGAACATCAAGCCTAACATCAGCTTAACGCTCATCACCAGACAAAGATCTGCTGCAAACAGGTAAGAGTTTCATACAGTTTCGGAGGGAGAAAAATAGGGCTGTTAATGAACACGCTCATCGTGCTGACAAGTCTTGCTAACTAAGGCGGGCATTAAGTAAAGAATAAAAGGAAGCTGGAGATCACTGAGAGCAAGACCTGCCTGGCCATAGGTAGGGCTGCAATTAATTACAAGCTGGTTTGAAAATGAAGTTGAAAATAGTAAGGACAAAGATCCAGCACAGAGGCCAGGAAAGACAGAGACTAGAAATGGGCCAGGGTGCCAGGTTTGTTTCCTAATCCCTATTTGTCCAGTGTCTGGTGTTCAAATAGTACAGGGTCTTGACTTGCAATATAACAAATCTATCGGCATCAGCAAATCTTTGTGCATTGCATCATCCCATCTTCAGATCAATGCTCCCAACTGGGCAAACAAAGCACCCATACCATGAGCTTAATATTTAAATAGCACTGTAAATCCTTGCAACCCAAATTTCACAACACCTATGTTACTAACAGTACTTCCATCACTGGCTGGTGTCAGCAGCTGTCTGAGGTTTGATCACCATTAATTCCTAGACTGGCTTCAGTGGTCTCTCCTCCACATCCAATGTGTGAAAGAGAAACTGTGTATTACTTGCAAAGACCACATCAAACTATCCTCTACTACTATACACAAGAATCACACCTACAGCGTTGCAAGGCTGCTGCATGCACTGATTTACTCCTGCTCTTTCCACCAAGAAGGTACATATGCATATGTAGCACAAGAATGAAGAAACAAAGCTCTCTCACAAGATAACTCAGCAGTCACAGCAGAAAACAGAAATAGTTTGTAAAAACATCAGCAATCCCTCACTGCTGCTAGAGAAATGAATCCAAGTTCAGATGGATAAAAAGGTTGCCCCCACTTGCCCTGGTGGCCTCTGAAAGGATTGGTACTTCTTTGCCCAGTAGTTTGGTTGATCAATGGAAAGACCACATAAATCAACAGAACAAATCACCAGAAGCCTGAAACAATGAGAATACACCGCAATTAGGAATTACTGCTGAAGTCAAAAAAGTCTAGTCATCTAGTCTAAATTGTGTATGACACAGGCCAGCAATTCCCATGTTCGGCCTATCACATCTGGTTGATTTGCAGCATCTCTTTAAGTCCAGCCTTATTTTATAGGCTTTTAAGCAGAGGAGCATCCAATACTCTCTGAGGAACATGTGGCTGAGCCAAGCAAACGTCCCATCCAGATCATCTCAATTTCTTGTCTATCCCTAAACCATAAAAATTCCCCTGACATCAACCCTGCTTCCTTCTTCTGCAGGAAAAAATTACCTTCCCAAATACAAATGTGAGAATTGACCAGGATGGATCTGACTCAGCACAGAGGGAGGCAGAGACCCACTTCAGAAAAGCAGGGAAGGCGGAAAGGGACTTTGAGCTGTCCCATGCCTGGGCTTCAGCTCTGTGAACAAGGTTCCAGTGAGAGCATGAGCCGTTAAGTCAGGACCCTGGGTGAGCTCCAGTCACACCAGCCACTGTGAGATTATGTATGTTCCCTGCACTATAAATCTAATAGAAAACACAGTGCAAATCAACCCTTCTCCTCAAGGAAAGCCTATTAGGCCCAAAAAGTTCAACTCCCAAATTCAGGTCTGATGCAACCCATTCTGAGCCATGGCGTGATACCTTCATGCCTGGGATACGAGAGGACACCACTGACTAGTCTCCCCTTCCCTGCGCTCTCCATCTAAGGCAAACATCAGAGCAGGAAGCTTCATGGGTCTCAACAGGGAGATGAGCAAGGCACCAGGGCCAGTCAAGCCCTTCCCTTAGAGTCCTCTGTGGAAAGCAATGGAAAGAGGCCAAGGGAAAAATAGAGGCTTCCAGGCAGAAAGCACTTGGCTGCACGCCTCAACCAGGGCAGGGAGCAGCTTCCAGCTCCGGAGAGGACAGCATCCCCCCTGCTGCTTGGCTCCCCGATTCCTGCACAGCACCACGGCTCCTCTCCCACAGCCTCACAGCTTTGAGAGCGAATTGTCTGTGCTCCCACCTCACACACCAGTGACCAGGCAGTGTTCACAGACCCTAACTCCATTTGGAAGACTGGTCAGCTCCACCTTCTCTCTCAGCCAGCGAAGCTCCCTGCTCAAAATCGTCCCTCTGCTCCTTTGTTCCAGCCCCAGTGGTAATTACTGTTTTGATGCAAGGGGTTTTTTTTTTTGGCATCATACTGTTAATAATATTCAGGCTTTGTTTTGTAATTATCAGGGTGGTTCTTTTTAATGGTGCAAGTAAATGACAGTAAACACATTAAACTACATCACATTCATATTTTTAATGTGGTGTCATTTCCCTGACAATATTTGAAGCAGCATTTCAGAGCAAAGCCTAAAGGGAGAAGTAATTTCTAACTCAAAGTGAGAGAGAGAATGAAGTCCCCTGAGGAGCTTAGTTTTTGAACATCCTTTCCTCCAAAACCATCTGTTAGTGCTCTCCCACTCTCTCCCACTCCTGCAATAAGGAAAGCTATTGATGGTTAGTGACTCAAAGTGACAAGACAGGAGGATGCAGACTCTCAAACTGATTTCAGTCCTTTGTTAATGACATGCACAGACAGGGCTACAGTCAGAGGCAGGCTGGACAGAGGTCCTGAACTAGTAATGGAGGTGACCTGAGTGACTGTCCACCACTTCTGCAAGAAGAGGGGCACATTGCTTCTTTCACTCGTAACACATTTGCAGGCTTGCCCAGCAGGAGGGATGCTGGGACCTTCAGGATCACAGAATTTTGGAAAACTACTGAGTGCTGTAGGGTCACATCCATCCGACAGAGACATTGCAGAGGTCTCACTGCTAGCAACGGGAAACACATTGCAGCAGGAAGAGCGTGGCACTCCCTCAGGTTTGCCTTCTCCTTCGAATGCCCTAGGTTTGACTCAGCTCTGCTGCCACCTCGTCTTCCCTGTCAGTAGCAGCACCAGGGCTATGGTTAGACCACGAACTCCCTGGCAGAAAAACACCTTCTGAGATGGTCCTGAGGTAAGAGCTGCTGGGAGGGCAGTTCAGGTGAGTCACTGCCAAGTCACTCATCGCGTCAAATATTTTGAGGCATAAAACCAGATTATTTCCTTCAAAGTGAAATGCCAGCTGTACAGCTAAGGTAGTGGACGTATCACCCAGGTTGCCTTCCCTATGGAGAACACCAGCGATGGTGTTGGAGCTCTGTACAATGTGCTGGCCAGATAGATGGCCAGTTCACATCCAGCAACATTATCCCAGCCTTCATGATAGTCAGCAAGCTATCACCCAATCAGGGCTATGGCATCAAGCTCTAGGTGAAAGACTCAAGGTAATAATAACCCTTTATAATATAACCTTTATAATAACCTCATAACCCTTTGCTCCAGTCAGTCTGACCTCTTTGCTCCCCCCCATTCTTTATTGTAGGAATAAAGCCCTCTCCCCCAGTAGAGCCTGTCTTGGGACTCCTGTCTGCCTCTTGCCCCTTCCTGCACTGCTTACCCCCTTGCTCCTAAGCTGCAGGGGAAGCACACTACCAGCATGGCGATGGGCCAAGGTCATAGCCAGCATCCAAGTTACCCTTCAGAGTTGAAAAGACTTGGTAAGTCCCAGCTCCTCAGTGAGATCAGGCCGCCGGGGAAGCACAGAGTAGGAGACACTTGGGGGTTGATGACGACAGCATAGCCAAGCTGCCAAGACTTGGGGCCAAGTACCACAACACTCATATCATGAATGCTGTGAGAACTCAAGGCCTTAATTCTTTGGTACCACTTGATATCGGATATGCTTACATACATGCTTAGATATGCCTAGCAACAATATGCCTGTGGTACTGATGCATTGCCCGCATGATGAACAGCCAACTCACATCACATCTCCCCTTACCAGTTTAGAGAGACATAGAGCACTTAAATCCCATCTTCTGAGCTCAAGCTTTTTCTCAAGTAGTATCAGCAAATAGTCTTTATCACCAGAGGTCTGTGGCTCAGCATTGCCCTGCAGTGATCACAGCAGCGGCCTTTAACTCTCACGTCTCACAGGCACTCATTCAACACAAGCCAGCTAGCAGCAGACCTTGCCCTGCAATTGTCTCCACTGCACCTGCAAAACAGCATTTTTGTCTGTACAAGACAGGGAGTTACCAGGCACATATTCCTCTCTACTGCACAACTAAGCCCACTGGGGTCAAAGAGAGAACCACCATCCTCTATGCTCTGATGTGTTCCCATCCTCTTTCCTCTGTTGCTGAATGATGGAAAGAGAAAAAAGAAGAGCGAATTACCTTGCTGCCCCTGACGGTGAGGGAGTAACTTTCCAAGCTAGAGCCAAGCAAAGAGGGGAGGAGTAACACAGAGCTTGGCTCTGCCCACCTCCCACTCAAAAAGAAAAGCTCTGCTTTGCAAATGCTGTGCCTTTCAGAGGTGCTAAGCAGCACTGAGCACTCACTTTGGAAGGTGACAAATCCCAGCTGTTAGTCTGGATCTGCATCTATTCACCTTTTCAGCATTTACAGTTCAAGCATGGAGAAGTGGCACTGTACTGTACCAAACCAAGGATAGGGAGCTGGGAGAGTATTCGGAAGTCTTTTGTTTTAGAATCAAAGGAAGCCTTTCCTGCCTCCTGCTTGGGATTTGATGCTTTAGAAACTGGTTGCTCAGATACCAAACAAATCTTGTGTAGGCTCCCTCTTAAAACAAAAGCACAGAAATTTATGCAACCAAATCCCTGCTTTGAACTGTGACCTTAACAGGCCCTATTCATTAATTAGGCTACACTGAAGCTTTACTCAGATCCAAACCTGACACTAATGCACCTAACTCTGTAGGGGACACCCTTCCTTATAGGACACATACCGAACATGCTGTTTTAATGTGACATTGACCACAAGTGGCCTTGATGACCTAGGCATTAAATATAGTGTGGCAGAAAGATGTGTCTACCTCTCTCTATTAGCTGGTGTCTGTAAAGAAAAAAGCCAATTTGGCTATCTGAGCTTTTAGCTTTAGACTTTTAGCTCAGCTGGCAGAAGGGCTGCATGGACTGTGACAGCAAGCCTTGAGCTCATAGCCTATGGAGAACCTGTATTCTTTGTCGTATTAAAACATGAAACTCCAGCACAACGATCATGGCATTTTTGCCCATGTTCCTAGTTCCCTAGCTTCTGCAATGGGAAAACCTAATCCTCTATTGGTTTGTAGCTCACTTTTCTATTACTGTAGAGTGTATTTGCACTTGACCATGAGTGGCTACTCCCAAGCCACACCCTCATTGTAAACTCCAAGCTCGCCATGCTGATGAATTTCTGGTTAGCAAGGGTCACACCCCCTGCTCATCACTCAGGTTTACTCCTCTCTGAGCACAGTAAGTCTGTCAGCAGCAAACCTTCCACTCCTGCTTCTTGTTTGCCTACCCTCCTTCCTAGTCTGCCTATAGGTAGACAAGTTTGCTGCTGATCATGCCTTTGGAAAGTGCTGCTACAAGTAAACATGGAGAAATACACCAGATGGCTGGCTTTGGTGCAAATTACCAGTAATAAATAAAAAGGTTACACCACACAGCTCGGGCCTGTTGAAAACAAAAGCTGATACTAACTGTGAGCATCCACTTGTGGCAGCATCGCTTCTGGGGAGAAAGATTATTGAAACCAGCACATACAGCTTGACAAAAATGGATTTACTACGTAAGTCTAACCATAGAAACAACCAAACAAAACGGCACTTATGTTACAGCTATTACAGGTGCTGTTACATCTATTACTAGCCAGCTGGTTGCTTTAGTGCCTCCTCTACCATAAAGAACATTATTTTTACACAGGCCATCAATAAACCCTGAATGTTCTCATATATAAACTAAAATAGCTGGAGAACGGACTTGCAGAAGTGCTGAGTGCCCACAGCACCAAATGACATCAGGGGACCATGCACATCTGCTCCTTCAAAAGCCCTGACTTTCTGCTAATACCATTCAGATCTACCAAACAGAACACAAAAGGACATAAGAGTACTTAAAGAAGTGAAAACAAGGTGATACCACCTACATAAAAGAATCAAGCAAAGCAACAGACCTTAAACAGCTCTAATAGATGCTCTTATCCCTTTGTGACATTATAGGAATTGTTCATTTGTCTAGTCTTAAATGCTTCACAGAATGGGAATGCCACCATTTCCTGCCAACAGCACAACCCAGTAAGTCTTATTTTGGGAAAATATTTCCTGCCATTAAGCCTGATCCTCCTTTTCCTCATTCTTCCATAGGTCAGAATTATTTTCTTCAGGATTCCCTGAAACCATCATCTTACCTCTACTCACCCCAGGAACCATGGATTAAGGCAGGTATTCTTTAAAGGCTCTTTGACTTCTATTCCTGCCTCCCTCCCCATGTCATTACCTCTGCTCAGTCCATTTTTCATGCTGGTTTTCTCAGAACTTCTTTTCTGAAGTTTAGGTTCTTCCAGCCATTTGTAGTAACGTAGATGTCAACACATCAATATCAGAGGGAAACAAAACTATTAGCACTATGCAATGCAAAAGAGTTTCACCTCAAATCAGGACCAAAATGACAAGCACTATACAAAACCTGCTACATGGGTCCTCCTGTGACTTGATTATCTTTTGAAAAGATATGCTCCTGTTTTCCAGTGGCATAGAACAGCTCCCAAAGATATTCCTTACTTACAGGGATTACAGCAGAGACATCAGGATAGAGCCAAAAAAACATGGTTCCTTCCCCAAGTGTCATCCATTAAAACTTTATGAATCACTGCCACTACCAAGGAAGAAAGACACTCAGTACCTGGCTATCACTCTACACAAAGTAGATGCATTTATTTTGCAAAATCACTTGCTCAGGATAGCTTCCAAAAACATCCCTCACTTGGCTGAACAGAAGCAGAATTGCCTCTAGAGATGTCATATTACAAAGCCTTAGATCCTACTAATTGTATTCCTGAAGCCATATCCAGATTCATTGCAGTGAAAGCTTTGCCATGGATTTTTATAGGACTCAATATGAAAGACAAGTGCTCCAATATTTCCTACTTGCATAGCTGTGTTTTCACAGAACAGTTTTTCACAATACTCTTTCTCTCATCCCATCCATCACCCCGATATGGTTATAACTGTTACCAGTATTTCTTGAGCTTAACATGTCAACTGAATGCAGATATTTTAAATCTGCTATTGGGAAAACAGCAAAATATAAGTCAAGATATCAATGATACCAATGTTAATAAATAAACTCAACTTTGATAGTTGTCAGATTACATATTCTTTTGGGGAGAGCAAGAATATGTACGTATTTCTACTGCAGCAGTGTTTCTGGAGTGGTGATTCTTAAACGATGCTCCATCAGGCACTGACAAGTGGACTACATTTGGTTAACAGAAGGGTACAACTTTTGTAGTGCTTTTTATTAAAATCTGGATGAAAAAAGCACAGGAAAACCTGCAATGAAGTTTTAGTGGTGACCCAGGTCAACATACTCAAGAATTTGGGGAATCACTATTTTAAATCTACTCACCCTTTACAAGTTAGTACTTGTAAAACCTAACAGAGATCAGTAATGAAAGGTTCGAAAAAAGCCTTGAAAGCAGAAAGCAAATAGGATAATGATATGCAAATCATCTGGGTACACAGAGACCAGTCTAATTGTTGGTCCATTAGACACTGGATTTCAAAAATACCCAGCTCAAGCAGAAAGTCACTGTGACCCATTAAGGTCCTTAAAAAAAGGTAGATGCTGGATACAACAAGAGCTGCGCTACTCTGCTCAACACTAACTTCTTAAATGAAAAAAAAACCACAACCAAACAACCAAAAAACAACAAAACAAACAAACAAAAACCCCACATGAAATTTGGTGAAATTCAGCATGAAGAGAGCACAAAGGAAGTTTCATTTGTAAGAGTTGACTGAGGATGTGATTTATGTCTGTGTTCTGCTGATGTGTTGCCCCTTGGCTGACTTATGGAACTACAGCAAGGAACCTTAGACCTAAAGCAAGAATCCTTAGAGACAGACCTAAGAAACCACAAATTTGCCAAGATCTGCAAATGATTGCTATTATCCATCATGGAAGCTGGCAGAACTCACAAGGTAGGGAATCATATGTAGGCTATGAACCTGTCCATGTTGCCCAGAACAAATGTGCTACGGGAGGCACTGAAGTCTAGCAATTAGCAGTACAGTTCTGCAGAGATAGTATTTTTCTTCAGGTCTCCGAATGTGACAGTAAGATAGATGCCAGCCTGCTCCTAAAACTGGCTTTGAGATATCACTGGATGTGTAACTGCAAAACTTAGGGATTGAATGAAGCATGGCCTTTTAAGTGAAAGCTGAGCTCCCCTTGCTTAGTATGCTTTGAAAACTCATATGGCAAGATATGGCACCCCTTGACCATTTATTAAAAAAAAACCCAAAACCAAACAAAAAAAATCACCCCCATCCCCCAAACTACCACCACCACCAAAGGAGCCTATCTGTCACCTTCAATGTTGAAAGTCTCATATTAAAATGAGGTTTAAGAAGTTACCATATTGCAAGCAGCCAGCAATGGCGGAAAATGCTGCAAAGGACTATGGGCAAGGTTAAAAGCAATGCGAAAACTTGCTGGGTTTCAACTCTTGTCCTACAGCAATTAGAAGTGGCAAGAAGGGAAGGAAGGAAAGGTGACATACAAAATGTTCAGAATTGCCTGTACACAGTGCTGTATTTTCCTGTGTAGGAATGCTCTATACAGGCACCATGTAAACACATAGTTGTGCATGGAAGGACAAGAGAAAGGTTTCTCCACTAAGCAAATAACAGTATGAAAGTAAGTCAACAAGTCCTAAAAGCAACAGGATTCAGCTTCTGATGTATCTGTTCTTAGTACAAACATGTATCACATTCTTTTGCTATTGTTTTAAACACAAGACCCCATGCTGATAGTGTTTTAAGTAACCAGCTAATTAGACCTGAAGCCCAATAGATCTCTTACACAAGTACCTATGGCATCAATGTTAATATTTAATAAGGTTGGCATTATTATTACAGTAAAGTGAATTAACAGTGCTAAACTAAAGTGTTATACTGATCTTTTTCCATGTTCTCCTTAACTTAAAAGGACTGACTTTCAGCATAGCACCATGGAATGAAGCACAGATCCCCTGCTTCACATGTTTGTTATTCCCAATTTGGAGTGCTGGGTACAGCTCACAGAGAAATAGACTATAACCCATCTGTTGAGGCAGAGAACAGATTTAGCAAGACAAATGTGGGAGCTGAGCAAGTAAAATCTCAGTCATGCTAGCAATTACCCCACTTACTTTGCAGTTCCCATGATCAGCTGGCAGGTCTGTTCCCTGTAACAACCAGGAATTGTGGCATTTCTCGCTGGCAGTTGCAGGTTTTTTCGTCTGCAGCTCAAGCAAATTCATTCTTTTTTGTACATTACCCTGCTTCGTAACCAGGGACATGTGCCAGGCAGCCTGCTGGAGGCTTCCCTGGAACTTTCCTCCCAGTTTTTTATCTTTTTCTGGGGGATGTCTAATTAGCTTGATCTTTCACCTGACCCACGAGGGCTTTACTAAATTTATCCAGCCTATGGTTAGGCAAAATACAGCAGCAAGGGGTCACTTATCGAGTATTCTTATTTCATGCTTTAACAGACATAATATCTATGCCACTTCTCCATTCTATATACAAGTTACCTATGCATAACAACAGAGAGATCCTGGCAAAGGCTCACTATACTAATGAGACTATAGGCCCACTGAATACAAATAAAGCATGCACTCAACTTGTGCAAATTCAAGATGGTAAGTACAGGATGTTAGTACAATTCTGTACACCTCTTTGGGGGTATTTTCTCTGGATATGAGCTTTAAAACACAACTGTTATAAACTGAAGTCTCCTTCCTTGATTTCCATCTGCCATAAGTGAATCTCAGCTGAGGTTATGAGAAAGGTATATATTAGAAAGCTAAAAGTAAGTCACTGGTTTCTTCTACACTGTGCAGAAATAGTGAATAATGTTCAAAAGATTATTTCATAACTGCAGCTCCACTCAGTGCTATTCAATTGTGCACTATTCAGTACCTCTATCAGAGAATCACAGGCAGTATATTTTAGTATTTCTGAGGGTTAAGATAGAAAAGGCATTTCTTAGTTTGGAGGATTTAGTATTTTTTTGTATTTTATTATTATTGTATTAGCTTTTTGTGAACAGAAATCAAAGCCTTTATACATGCATGTATATATACATATATATAAAAAGGCCACATTCTGTAAGAACATTAAGATTCTCAAACAGATCTTGACTTTTTCTACAGCACTTTTCCCCCCTAGCATCAAGCGTGATTTTAACTTTATAGCTGATATAATGACTTTGATAGACCTATTCAAACAGATTTCTAGTCAAATGAACTCAAAGACCAAAGGAATCATGATGGTAATTCCTCCTAGTTTCCAGTATGGTATCAGCCACAGTATTATCTATAACATTTCCTGCAATGAACCCAAAACCTCACTTCCTATCTTGATTTCAAGTGATGAGAAATCCACAGCTACTTATGTGATAAACCTAGATATTCCCATTCAGCAGACTAGTCAGATAACTTCATTTATCCAGATATTTTCATCCTTATCTGGATGTATTATTGCAGCTCAGCTCTGGCTGCAATAATTCATAAAAGATAATGACTGCAACTCAACTTTCAACTTTCCAGTAATTAAAATCTAGTCCTCTATATTACGAGTTCTCTTCTGTTGATACGAGTGTGGTTATTTTAAACTACAAGAACTCATTATCAAACTATCAGGGTGATCTACTTTGTTTGGAAAGGGAAACATCAGCTTTCTTTGCTGGCTACTTGCCACCATAATACTATTTCCAACATGCAGCTTTCACTTTCAGGAAGGCTGCAAGATGAACGAAGCATGCATCTCACATTTTACACTAGAAATCCTCAATCAATATCTTATCTCTCTACTCATGACATAGGGCTCTGATGCGGACAGGGCTGGTGAATGTAAAAACTGAAGACCAGAGATTTTTCACTAAGGTAATAAGATCTCTGTATCTTCATATCAGATTTATGCTCTACTAATTCCTAATTAATAAGGCAAAGCCGTAATAGGCATACAGGCACTTGAATTTCAAGCCTTTACACTCAGAATGGCATTTACTGAAAAGTTCTCAAGGTTCTCCCTGGAAATCTACCCACAACTCTAGCAAAACAACTAGCAACAGCTCACTCATTAAAGCAAGTTTTAAGAAAAGCCAGAATGCCATGCTAGTCTGAAATAAGGAAGAAGTGCCTCTGAAACACTTGACAGGACTCATCTATTGGGAAGCAATGTGGAAGAGGTATGGGGTTCAGACCTGATGTCTGAATTTTTTCCCCCCATTTGTGTGGGGAGGAAAGGGGGATTTTTGTCTGTCACATCAAAGACACTCTTTGCACAGGTAAAAAGAGTTTGGAATAAATGTGACTCTTTTTATCTGTATAAATAAAGCTATGTTTACACAATGACCCAAGTCCATAATCAAGCATCCTTCACTATAATTTTCTTAGTATAGCGGTGTTTCCTATGAACAGTTCTACTATCTTGATGTATTTTCTTTGACGTTTGCTAGTGAAAAATTTTCTTTGTACCATTTAACATTATCCTATTCCTTTTTTATTGCTGCAAGACAAAATAAAACAAGAGTTACTTAGATATCCCAGATGGCTGTTTCATACCAACGCATCAGTCATCTGAACTTCCTTAAGCTGTGACATAAGAATTACTTCTGCATAACAGAAACTGGCTGGTGCTGTAAGGAGCCTACCATTTCCCTGCAGGAGCCAGCAGAAGCAGCTGAACTGGTTGGTCAAGATGAAAGCTATGATAACCAGCAAGGACATTGCCCTTTAAGTCCAAACAGGGTTCCTGTGGCTGGAAGTGGGTTTAAGTGTCAGAACCATCATGAATCATTGCTATGCTTTCTGTGTGAAGTTAGTCAGGTCACAATTCTGTCAGGAAAATAGTCTTCCCCTCTGGGAAGTGAAGCCAAGGTGCTCTCTTGAAGCCCCAGCTGCAGTTCCAGTTAAACACCAGAAACACAGGAAGTCTTGAGATGAGCTCAGATATTTTAAAATGCAAGGAAGGGTGCAGCTAAAGCACGTGGTACAATCACCTATTTTCTGTTTGCACATTTTCTAGCTGTGACTGCACATGCATATTCTTCACTGAAAACTAAAATCTTTAACATGCAAGTGCAATTTTTGTTCAACATGTAAGGAAAGAAACTGGGTCACTTCTATTACAGCAAGACCACCTTAATATGGAGGCAATAAGCTTAATACTCAAATATGAGAAGTGTTTGCTTGAAGATGACCATTTTGCTGGTTTGATACACCTGTCACAAGAAAAAAAAAATACTATAAAGTTTACAATATCCAGGTCCTTATATTGTCATTACCATATTGTCTGGGGTAATTATAAGGCAGAGGTTTCATAAGCATGTCTGTCTTCTGTGTCAAGACAATTTCCAGACACAGAGAACTGTCTTGTGAATCATTCAACAGATGAGTCTTACCACAGTAATTTATTTCTTAAAAATCTAGTTTATTGCACTTGTCTCAAAGCACAAACAAAACAAAAAAATCTAAATACAGAAATAAAAGTAAAAAACCCATCCTAATTTCATTAAAACTACCCTAAAAAGTAGTCTGATAAGAGCTCTTGACACCAATTTAATATTAATCACCATAGCAAGGTACAGTATTATACAGTAAACAAACAACTAGCAAGCTCAAGCCATTACTAAGATGACTTTGAAAAATGTAATACAAAAGTGTCACTATTAAATACCATCATTGTACTTGAGCATCTGGTGCTTGGCAGGGCACAGAGAAGTACTCATGTCCCTTCTCCAAAGTGATTGACTCAGGTCTGTCACAAGATACTTTTAAGTTGAATTCCAGCTTCTTGGGGTTCCAAGATACCAAGCTATGCTTGCATAAAACAGACTGGGTTACTTCACAAGCTGATTCCATTACAATCCACTGCTGGACAGCCTAAAAAACCCTCTGGGGTAATCTCCATATACAGATGAGATAGCAATGAAGCAAACATATCATCTGTAAAAGGGAAACAAATCTGTACTCCCTGTTAGACTGAAAGATAAGACTGAGAACTGACAGCCAGTATCACAAGTACTACTAAAGCCAAACTGACATAACTTGGTTCTCTCCACTGATTCACATTCTCACCTTGCACCATGTTTGTTCCAAGTTTAGTGCAGTACACACATGAACTATTCTGAAAGAGAACAAAGGTTAAAAAGAAAACACATCCTTTTCCATATGTATTAAGTTCTCAAAACAGAAACATCCCCACTTTTCAACTCTTGGCCTTTTCTGAAACTGGCTCTTTTACAGTATTGGTTAGCAGCTGCTTAAAACATTCTGATGATTTATAAGCTTAGAACAAACACAAAATAACTCCTCCACCTACATACTGAACTCAGGTTCTCTCATCTATATTTCTATTGCTTAAAAAAGATGAGGTATCCTTCAAAGAAGATTTAGCTTAAAGAAAAATAAACTGCAATGATTAACTTAGGTTACTTCCCAGTTCATCACATACCTCTGTTGCAACATCTGTTAAGTATAAGACACTTCAAAATTTAGCTAACATAGCTAAAAATCAGAATATTGTTAAGGATTTTCTCACAATATCACAATTTTTAATGGGATATATAAGTAATTCTATCAATTACCATTTTTCCTTTTAATACATCTAAGTACGGTACTCAAAACAATTTGAGTCCAAATTTTAAAGCACTGGCTGGAGGCACAAATACAGCACAACAGGAATTGTGAAAGCTGCCTTATACATTCCTGCTTTGTACTACAACCCAACACGCAACTTCTTCCTATTCCAAAGTGGGACTTACCCCCCACAATCTGTCAGCTTCCTGATGGCTATGAGAAACGGGCAAAAGTCCCCCTGATATTAGGTGTAATCCAAACTTCTCCCTTGTAAATGAAGTCAAATTATGAACCAAATTTCTACAAATGGAAGGTTAGTATAGCCTTGCATATATTTATATGGAAACGGATCAGACCCAGTTCATTTAAACACCAATGCTCTGTAATTATGATGTTCTGAGATCCTGCTAAGAAATACTTTGCCACATTTTCTTCCATGCTGCAAGGGAAAATAATTCTAAATATATGTACAACAGTCAGATATAGCATTCCAATCAATTTGGAGTTCCAAGTACAAGAAGAAATTGAGAAATGCTTAATGTTTCTGCGGTAGAGAAATATTTAATGAAACAGAATTTCTTCTCAAAATAAGTACACATGTATTAGTGTGCATGCTGTTGTGAAGTAGTCACTTTCATTGCTAGTAAGATTAACTTAAGAGTTATATTTCCAAAGGAGGTTCTACAGTAGTATGGTATAACAATTGTGGTATGCCACACCTAAAGAGTCTCCCAAGAGATAAGGGAACAACCAAGAGAACTCACAGCTTGAGGCTATTAACAGATCAGTTTTTTAATACAAAGTGCTAATATCACAGGCTCCAATATGAGTGGCTTTTAGATCCAACATTCTGTACATACGTTATAGAAATTGTCCTCCTGGTTTGGTTTTTTTTCACTGCTTCATGAGCTTGACAGACTTCATATCACTTCCCATTCATCTTCAAAATCATCAGGGTGAAGCAGAATAGAAGTGTCATTATTTTTCTGCAAACTATGGGAATGGCTAAAGGTCTTAGTGAGGCGCTGGAGAAGGGATCCTGAAGTACTGATTGCCCACAGCTCATCCAGAGGGGTCACTGCAAAGCATAAATTACCCATCTTTTAATTAAGATAGCAGGTTCCAATTATAAATATTAAATAAATAATATTTGAATCTGTTTTCCTAGTAATACCCAGAGAAGATTTTTACTAATGTGATAAAGTACCCTTGGTGAAACTCATGGCCAACAAAGCATTTAGAGTATGCAGCTCTCCCTGCACATCTGAGCACATCTCCCTGCACATCTCTCAGAGCACCATCAGGCAGAAGTCAAAGCAGACATCACAATGTTTTGGACTGTCGGACAGAACCAACTTGCCTGTTAAACGTGAGACATTTCCAGGAATCTTCTTCCAGTAGTCTCCTGCTGGATTCTTGTCAGTAATGCCGTATCGACGAGCTACGTCTCCATTAGGACAGCGTGCCCAGACAGTCCTTGTACTTATAGCCAGCTGACAAGCCTGCAAACCTAAAGATAATTGAACATGAACAGGGAATAATCACAGGCTTTCTTATATACTAAATACACTTGCAGAAAAGTTCATTAAGAGAAGATGGCAAGACTGTAACTGTTTTTATATATTCTTATATTAATAACAGAGAAGAACTCTCCATTATAAAAAGCATAAAGAAATACCTAGTTTTCCAGGAGTTTTTCTCAGAAATTATTGGCAAGGAGAAATTCAGGACTATATACTTCCTTAGACTGACTTTAGGGGAGTTGAACAGAGCAGACGCTACTCAAATCTGAGCTTCTCGACCTGTGTAAGCCGAGTATCAGAAAGAAGGCCACTTGTAGCACATGAAGCACTGGTTAAAAAAAAGCTTTTTAATTGCAGACTTTTTACTCACAGCATGTATTGACCATAAGGACATCACGTTGTGGATACATCTTGTTATGTGGCCACAAGCAACAACCAATTAGAGGACCTTTATAACATACTTTTGGAGATTCTGCTGTATTTTACTACCACATGGGGAATAATCCAGCAGTCCATCTAAAAATGGTTAACATTATAAACTTTGCAGACTTTTTCTTTGCTCTTCCCAAGAAAGCAAGTACTCTGCAACTAAGTGGCATGCATTTATGCAGTGAAAGATTTTTAAAAAGCAGACAGCATCAACACAGTTATTTAGAAAGAAACAAGTAAAATCTAGTCTTCCTTACAGGCAAGGCAAAAATGTAATTACCTAATCCAGAACACATCCAGCACATAGGATTGATAGAAAGATGTGCAAAATAGCATCAGGGTTTTTTTGTTAGCCACATCTACATAGGAACCATATGTCGTATCACATTTAAATGCAAAACTTCCCACAGCATAGTACTCTCCTATTGCTTAGGAATACTGTTTTCTATCTAACTGAAAGGGAGCAGTACCATTTATTAATTCAGTGGCAGCAGTCTGAAATAACACACAATAGAAGTTCATAAAACAAAATCATGTTTCAGTTAGCTACTGTTTTTAAGTAAAACCAAGGTTCTCAACAAAAGGATGCTTATCAAATATTTTACTATGCTCCTTCAAATAAGCACATTTGATGGCTGGAAAAAACCCCATTTGATTTAGGCATTGCTATCCAATTTGAAAAGCAACAGGGAAAAAACCCCCAAACAACAACCACACTAACAAAAACCCCCCACAACAATGAGAAAATGGCAGAAAGAACAAGGAACCAATACATTGATTTTTACCTGGTACATGTTCCCAGTCAGTGCCTACAGGCATTTCATCTGTAATTCCAACTCGCACATGGACATTCCATTTGCTATCAATTGCCCACAACATCTGATCATTTGGACTTGAATGAATGCTGATCAAGTTGATCCCCACTGGCTATAAAAATTAAGCACAGTATTTAAACTTTGTACTACTCTTTGTACTATTCTAACACTTGTTCTTCACAGAAGTATGCAAGAAAAGTAAAATATTTACCAGATACTAAAGACAGGAAGAAATGTAACTGACAGTTTATTTGTCATTGTACAAAATTACCCATTTTCCAAAAAGTCAATATCTTCCTAAATAGAAAAGGAACATGAATAAATGTCATCCTAAGTTACTAGTAAAGATAATGTTCAGCATCCAAGTCTAATAATATTAGTATCTGCAGTCAGGTAGTTTCAGTTGCAAGCTGAAGAGGAAACTCTTCCACTGAAATGCATAAAGTGCAGTATTTTCCTCTTCCTGGAAGTTTTTCTAACATAACTCTGTATTTTATTTCTCAACATATACAAGCAGTAAATTTGTACAGCCTGAATGCCTTCTCTTCACAATGAAATGGCAATCTGCTTTGTTCCCTGTACTCCATTCTACAGGAATAAAACCCTGGAACTCGCTGCAGACCACCGCAGTACGGGAGAAGCCACACCTGCAGGACAGCATCCACAACATTGTTGGTAAACCAAAGTGAAACATTCCCACTCTGCAGTCCTTGCTCTGTTTGCTTCTATAGAGATTTGCCTTTATTACTATTGAAAATCAGCGTTACTGACCACAGCGTTTTACAGACATCATAAAGATGACGATTTTGAGCAAAATGTATCAGCCAACACATTCAGTGAATGGCAAATATCCTGCAAAATATGTACTTTAAAAAAAGTTTTTCTCCACATCAGTCTAATAAAGGCACTGAAGAAGACAGGAAGATGCCCTGAAATACATTATCACCTCACAAAGAAGCCCTGCATTTCTGGCTTTTCTAGCCTGATAGGCATTTCTGGCCTCATAGAACTTCCACTGTGATAAACAGAAGAACAAGCAGCTCTTCACATGTATAAACCTAGGAATACAGAAACATAATCTGCATGTATCTGTAAGCACACAACCCAGTCCCAGATGGGCCTTCTGTGTACCTAACAGTTACCTGGTTGTTTTTGCTTTTAAAGTTCTGGTGCTGACATGTGTCTGACTCAGCTATAACCAAGTTCGACCTGGTTCACCAAATCAATCCTGTCTATTCACGTCGCAGGCCTTTAAGACTATCTTCTCATGTTTCTGTTCTCATTAGGTACTTGCCCTTCTCTGGAATCTTGGGGCTGGCAGAGGGCTGATGAAGTGTTTACCTCCGGTCACAGTAAATTCATAATGGCTGCACTCTGAAAACTTACAGCATGCTTTAAGTATTTTATATCTATATAACACAAAACAGGTCTTTACAGCTGCAGTTAAAGATTAGAGTTCTGTCATAGCAGAACTCTGTGCAAAATCTATCTGTGCAAATCTATAAATCTGCTGATAATATTTCAGAGACTGATAACCATGAAAATTAATAAATTATTTCAGTGTAGCCTTTTCTCAGCTGGTTTAACACCCAACAGCATTCATGAGATTTATATACCTTGAGTACAGTACGTGTCATATTTGTAATCTACTGTAGATTGTGGAATTTTAAGGAATCTGTCATCAGTCTCTCAGCCTTCTTCCTCAGATGCTGACACACCAAATTGTTTATAGGTTTATCCACAGTACTCATCACTGTGACAGACTGACGAAGCATTAATGGATTTATTGTTATCTAATAAATAATGGTGGAACACTGATTTTGTTTGACTTGTGGTGCCAAAAATTTCTAAAATCAAAGTATCTCAAGAGATTGACTGCTTTAGCCAAGAACAGAACACAGATCCTCATGCCCACTGGTCTTGTACCTCAGCTACAACTCTTTGTTTTTTGAAATTGTAGATTTTCCATTAGAGCCATGGGCTGCAACACATACCAACTTTTCATACCATACTTTTCAACATTTTAAAACTACATACTAACAGCTGTGAATATCTTTATTGTCTGCTACAAGTAAAACCAATTCAAAATAGCTTGCTAGTACCCACGTGTCTGATGAGAAAACAATGCTGATCAAATGAAGTAAACCTGAAGGAGGCACCCAAGCGACAAATTATTAAATAACAACAACAAATAGTGTCTACGCTAAATATATTTAAGCTATAAAGTTGCCCATTAGCTTTATAATTCTCTTCAAGTCATTTCTGTTCTTTCTGCAAACTATGGAGAAATAAGTTTCAGTCTAAGAACTTCATTTAAACAACAGCATCAACTAAAACCCAAAGTAAAAGCTAAGGCATTCACCCCTGCACCCCCCCGCCCTACTACTCAGAAGTTTTGTCTTACCATAACTACTTCAAATCACAGCTGAACCCAAAACACAATGGTTCAACTTCCTTGTCAAGGAGGAAAGGACAAACACACACATGCACACAAAGAGGGCATCAGAACATTTTCTACGTCACTTTTCAGGAGCACAGAGTCCATATAATCAGCAGACCTCCACTATCTCTGTTCTGCTGCAAATATACAGGATAAGGAAGACTAAACAGAACATGCTCAGTCTGCTCAAGCCCAATCCTTCTTGTAACAGGTTGGTGGCCACATGCAGTACAAATATTCTCCTCACCTTCAAAAGACAAACTCAATAACTTCAGCTGGTCCAGGCCAGGCTGTAAGAAGGTCATATCAGACATACACGGATAATGCTCAACAATGTGAGAAGTATCAGACTAATCTGACTATTTTGACTATTTTCATGGCTAACACGCATCCAGACCTATTAACTAGAGTAACAAAGAATGCAACATTGCCTAATACAGGCCTAACTATTTGTACATTATTTTCTGAGCTCCATTTGAATGAAGGCTGTTAAGCACTTTTGGCATTAGAGATATCAAGAAAGCATGAGCAACAAATTGACTAGAATGAGCAGTACTGAATAGAATGTTTTACATTCAGACTTCGAGTAGAACAGCTTGGTAAATTAAGTGCCTCTTTTTCTCTGCAGAGAAGTTGAAGGCAGTATACAGGAGCAGGAAGGATGAATCTATGTTTAGTCTTCCTGGAAGCTACATGTTCTTCAGTAATGCTTTCACTGAATAGTCAAAAAAAGGTTATTACTTACTGACTGAAAAACTGGAGCCCTATTTTTCTCAGAAACCTTAGAATGACATGACCCTTTCTCCCACTTTTGCCTTTAGTGAATAAATAGACAAGGGCCTTAGTTGGATATCTTTAGAATACAGCTAGCACAATCAGGAACAAAAGGCAAAGCCAAGGAGACAAGTCTTTGACCCCTCCTTTGTCAACTCTAAATTTTTCATTCCAAGGGTTTTTATTGCAGAAACATGGGAAAGACGACAACATACAGTATCAAATACTAGAAAAGGTCATACCAAACCCATGTGACCATGCAACATTATAAAGCCCAACAGAACCATAAAATACTTTCAAAATACTTAATACAACTGTTCCTTAGAAGAAATTAAAAAGAAAAAAATAAAAAGTAGTAATGCAATTACTTCAAAGATCATACGAACCACAGGCCTACTCAGGTGTGCCAAACTTACTCTGGTCACACTGTCTTATACCTAAGATTATGAACTGTAGTGTAGGAGATAAGCTGTAATTACCACTGCATGTAATTTTAATAACATACTGAAAAAATGAACTATTGCAACAAGAATAACTAAGTTTTTACAGAAATTAAGTAAACACTACGTGCAACAACTTCCCATGAAGCTGAACATAATCTAGCACAAGGTAATAAAAAACTTGGTTACTCAGAGCTTTGCTTAGACAAGGCATTTGTTTTGTTTCTTAAAAACACAACTTTAATGAGCATCAGTAAAACACCCTCTCATGCAGGCTATGCCAGTAAAGTGCACCTCTCTAGTTTCTGAAACTGAAATACTTGAACCATGGGAAGAAAAGCATTTTTGTAAGGTGAAACACCCACATGTTTTTAACTTCAGTCTCAGGGTACAACAACTACTACTCATCTAGTAGTACTCATCCAGTGCTAAAGCTGTAGACTAAGTACTGTCCCAGGTAAAACATGGGCCCCAAATACAAGGCTATGCAATGTGTTAAACTACTGGATAAAAACAACAGCACTAAAGGGATCAGAGATCAGAAATGAAGTCACTGCCTCCCAGACAGATGATCTCTTTACTAGACTACATATAGTCCAACCTCCTCTGCCTTGCTTAGCTCTTAGCTTCATTAAATTTGGGTTCAGTAGAAAGGGTCTTCCTACAAAACAGACTTATTTCACAGATGTACAGGATGGGCCATCCAAACAGCAGAGACTCCACAACCCAGCCCCCCAGCTCACAGGGATTGCTAGGCTGGTCTGCAAATAGAGGCTGTTAGCAACTCATCTGCTTACCATAAAACGGGGAGACTATGGGGAGGGACCTCCAAGTCCAGCAGCCTTCCCAGGGTGTCTCCTTACTTTGGGCTTGTTAGCTCACTGAAGCTCTCTTTACTGACCATACACTCTGAGCTTAGCACCCACCTTTGCTGCCCCAGTTTACTTCACAAAAGCTAACCCCTAATTACAAACCTGTCAACTGGATCCAGCCCCCCCCATAGCTTTAAACTCAAGCAAGTTGAAGATTAGTCACAAAAAAAGAAACAATAAAAGCTGCTCTAACCAGAATTCAGAAAATGCAAATTTAATGAAAATGAAACAGAACAAAACAAAAATTCCCCTAAACTCATAGTTTATACTAGCATAAGTAATTATTTTTTACGACAGTCTCAAAGTCACAGTTCAAATATTCCTATTAATTACATACTTCAGGCTAGCACTTCCTACAAACACATGAACAGTTCCATGGAAATCAAAGCACATGCTTGCTAAATCAAGACACACATCCTTTACCCATTACTTTTTTTCACTATTACATTTTTATTTTTAAATAGAATAATTCTGGAAAACTCTCAAAACTCAATGATAATTATAGTTACTTTATTTACCCAACTAATGTTCAACGCATTTCTTAATTGGCTCCAAAAAATAATTAAATATGCAATTCTGTGTTAGCTAACCAAAATATGGGCACATTGGAAGCGTGCAGATATGAGGCTGCTTCTAGTACAGAACAAATGAAAGCATGAAAACTGAAGGTTCTCCTTCCTCCAATTTTTGTTTCCAGTGTAACCTAGTCTCATCAAAAAGCAAAAGCACCATCTTGACAATATTTAAAAGGATATAGAATGATGGTCTACTCAGTTTTCTGCGTGTATCATTTTGTGTACTTTTTGTGATCTGAAGCTTCTGGTGCTGATAATAACTGCTATCTAATGGGACAGGCTGCACGCATGCTTTTCTGAACATGACGATAGCAATGCCTTAAAACAAGTATCAGAAAGCTAAACTCCAAAGCAGAAACAGACAGTGCAATGTCATGACAGCAGTTTTCTTAACTAGCAACAAAATGGAAATAATAAGCACTGAATGAGCAATGAAATTGTGGCGTGAGGCAACTTTAGTAAAAATGCTAGAATTGCATTTTTTCCATTATCTAAAGCACCTTTTATGTAACTTAGGATTTCTAAGAAAGGCATGCCTGTGAGGAATAGTACCCATTTGAACTTAAACATGATGGTATTTTAAATCAGCTAAATAAAATACACTTCTGAAGAAACTTTGATCTCCTATACTTATTTGCAGTTATATCGATACAGTTATTGATACAGTTACTACAGCCAAACAGTTTTTATGTACATCACCTTGGAACATGCAGTTCTCCAAGAAAACCCTCTCCCTGTTAATGTCTTCAGGAGGCCTCACATGAACAAAGATACGTGGAACAACAGACTAGCTAGTCTGGTCTGTAGATAACCAGAAGGTTTTATGAGTGTATTACCTCTTCAGCCTAAGCAGAACTGGTCTAGAAACGATACTTCCTCTGCATCTCAGCACTCTAAAGTAGAACTCATAGCAACTTAGATGTCTGTGTAACAGCTAGGTAATGCAAGCTAGTCTGTGCTAGTGAAAAATCAGACTTGAAAAGAACATTCACATACATTAAGAAAGAGCAGAGTTTTCCATGGTCAAAAATAGCATGAATGACTCAAGTAAAAGTTATGAAGCATTTTCAACAGAATATCATCATCCCCAAATATCCAGTTCTTAAAGAGCATTTCAAACAAACCTTTCCTACATTTCAGCTTTGATTTTGGCACCTAAAGAAAGAGAAAAAGGGCAAAATCTGATCTTGAGGAGTGCTCACTGCTTCCTCCTGTAAGTACCGCTTAACACAAAACTGACCTTAATAGAAATCTCTCTGAAAAATGCAAAGGCAAGGCAGGTGGCAGAGGAAGAAGGTCTCCAGATTTGCATTAAGTGTTATCTAGAATTTTATTTAAAGAGAGGAAAGGAAAAAAAGCTCATGACAACCATTTCTAACAAATCACCGCTCATCCATAAGGCCCAACCAACCTCTCTACACCAAATGCAGATTAAGAAAAAGGAAGGTATTGAAAACAAATGAAACGTAGCGTGTATTGATTTTGCAGAATTACAGACACATTTCCTGAACTGTAATTGATATTTTTAACTACCATTTGCCTCACAGTCTTAAGAATTTTTGAATGACAGTGAAAGCGTGAACAGTCTTAATTATCTTTTTTGGGGGGGTGGGGAGGGTGGGGTGGGGGGTGGAGAGAAGAAGAGGAAAAGGGGGGAAGGGGTAATGAGAAAGAAATAGCTCCTCCTAGATCAGTAAGGATTTATACTCTCTTCTCTTACCTGTGATAAAGCTACACAAAGAGACAATCACCAGGTTGTATATGGAAAAGAGTGGTAAATCAAGAGTTTCCCTAACTTGAAATGCACGTATTGCACAAGACCATTTTATGGCAAGCTAAGTGAAACAGTACTGCTGAGACCTTAGGAACTAGAAAGGATCAAAGAAAGCTTTGTACAGCAGCCAAACATAAGCTCCTTTTACTCCACCGCTTGGACAAGCTATGTGGATATTTAAGCAGACCTCTTGATTTACCAAAATTGCTTTTTCAATCCTTTTCTTTATGACATTTGGTTACAAAAGAGCAAAGAGTAATAATTAAGCAAACGGCAATTAATAAAATGTTTTAATCTATTTTTAGAGTAAGACTGATTGTTTCCAAGCAATAAATGATTGGTCACTCATTACAAATACTTGTCCTGATTCTTTGTTTCCTTTAATCCTCTTAAATGAAGTTCTGCTTATCAGATAGATGTCTTAATGTAAATCTTAGAAGGTGGTTATTATGGTCAGTTTTTATGTTAAGCAGCTCTTGTAGAAAGTGAGCTTTCTCAAGTTCAGCTTTTGTCTCATCTTTGTCAGAAGATGACAAAAACCGAAGCTGAAATTTTGAAGGAATTTTTTTCAAACAAGCGTTTTTATTTGATCAACTTCTACTCCATAATCATCCAAATTAGTCTTATTTACTATAGCAATTTTCTATTTCATTTTAAATTATTATTCATTTAGGCCAAAAAATATGAAGCATTAAATCTTCATAACTATATGCGCACGCACATATATAAGCATACTTTATAGTATCTATGTAAGTAATATTTATATTTCCTGCCCATTCTTTTAATTAAATTTAACGTATATTGAAACATGCTACATCAGATAATAGTTTTATCCTGTATATTAACAATAGAATGAAAACCACTTTCTATTTCCTGAACTAAAATTGTTTCATCAAAGAATTTTCATCAGCTTTGTCAATGTCCATAAAGAAGTTTAAAAAAAACTGCTTAGCTACACAATTATTTTGACTTCTACGACTGCAGAACAGAATGGATAAAGCACAGAAAAAAATCTACATACAAACTACTACTGCTCAAGATATTGTAATGATGCTACCAACAACTTCTGAAGTGTTGGATAAAATAAAGAAGAGGGAGGGCAGAGAACATAAAATGTTTTGGTTTGTTTTGGTTTTATGTCAAGCGATACTGCAGTAGGGACTTCAAGAGAGGAGTAGCAAATGAGAATGGCTTCAGTCCAGATAAAAAAAACCCTCCCAAACCATCAAGTATCACAGAGAAAAGACTGCACTTACATTGCAGTCACAGATTTTAGCATGAGTAAAACCTCATCAGAACTATTGCCTCTGCATATCTTTGTGAAGTTCTGCAAAGATGGATGCTCTGCAATTGCAGCACTTTACTGAGAAGTGACACCATAAAAGCAGAGTCTGTAGCTGCTCACAAGCTGCTGATGAGTCATGAGATCTGGGATACAGCAAGTCACATTGGCTTTGACATTTACTAGGGAATGAAATATCCATAGTTGGTTTTAAATCGCGTTATTTGAGAATGCTCCTGTACTTAAAGCAAGTGAAAGGCAATTTTGATTTTGTTCTTCAAACAGAAAATGACTGAATCATTCACAAATACTTCTTAGAGTATTTCTGTTACTCTGAAGATAAGGTGGTGCAGCATAAACTGTGTCAAAGTCAGTTAAAGGACAGATAGCAGTAAGGTGCTTCTAAAAAGCAAATATTGTTCATGGAATAGTCCACTTCTCAGCCATCATGTTGTACTTGTTATCTAAACACTAAGCCAGCATTTGGAAATAATTTTAAAGCTCACATATTTTTCTTATTTTGCATTAAGCCTTTGTAAAAGCATGAATGGCTGCTCCTTCAGTACTTTAATGTATTGTTTTAACATGTTAGAATTATCTCAAAATGGCCATGTAACCCGCAAGTTTTCATCTTGTTTGCAAGCAATGTTTGAATTTTTGCCCTTTCATATTGACTCATTACATTTGCCATGTCAGGTCTTGGCAAGATAACATGAAAGAGAATGACACTGCTCTGGGTATCAGAAGGTTATCATTTTGGAAGGCAACATCATCCAGCTTCCCGGATAAGCTGATAGGAAATAATTTGATTTTCAACCCTGTCCACTTAAAGACATTCTACAAAAGGAAGTTACTGCTAAACACTGAGCCACAACAAATCCCCATTTCTTGTGAACACCTTTGTATTGAGTAATTTCATCTACTTCAGTGGAGTAGTAGAGAATGCATTTAATACAGAGAAAAAAGTACCAGTGCAGAGAGACAGCTTTTCAGGCTATTTTCCTGGATAGGAAAATCTTTGGTAAGAAGCCACCATACAAGTTAATTCTCTGTCTCTTGGCAAACCTTATTTTAAGTGGAAAACATACTGGAATGTGTTTTGCCCCCTTTCTAAGAATACTATCCTTATGGAAGCCATCATCCCCAATATCCCAGTCTCCTCTTCCTGCTGCCCTACCCCCTGTTAGCAGGGAAAATTTGTTTCTTATTGATTACATTAAAGAGTCACACTTGCAACACACAAAGAACGAGCAGTGTTATGTAGGCCTTGTTGCAAATGATATTGGTACTTATTTACTAGTCTGTTCCGCTCTTCTGCAAAACAAGGTGTCATTTCTCCAGGTCTGACTGACTACATTCCCAGTACAGAAAAACAATGCTAACCAGTGCTGTGCTAACTGATGGGATGCAAATCTGCAGCTTCATTTCCCTGCCTTTCTTTGCTGTTACACCCTGAGATTCACAAGAGCTAATAATCGGCCAATGAGAGAGAAGCAGAACTAAAAGCAAATGATGTAAAAACCAAATAAACTATTGCAACTCCACTGCCACAGATTTACTTTTATTTCTTAATATGCCCTTTCAAAAGTACCACATATTTCAAAATGTTCAAAAGGAGTTCTGCAACATTATAAAATGTAAATCAAGTACGCAAACACACATAGCGCTACTATGCTAGGTCAGCAGACAGTTCAACTGACTTCCTGCCAAGGAGCAAAGAATGAAATCAGTAGTCAGAGGTCAGCTCTATTACAGCAGTCCCAACCCACACCACAGATATGACTCCCATTTCATAGTTTAACTTGCAAAGTACTAGAGCAGCAACAAAAGCAAACACTGAGGTTTAAAGAAAGGTTAAAAAGGAAACCAGATGCTGGAGAAACATATTTTGTCCACCCTCTATATTCAGAAAAGATGTTCCCAGGGTAATTTAAGAGGTTTCTTTCCACTGTCATCCTCCCAGCTGGCAGGTAGAAAGGATACAAAGTTTGCTCATTCTAGGAACAAGGGCGAAGAGCCGTAATTGTTGTACACGCTTACTAACTACTGGATGAAAAGGAAAGTCCCTAAAGCCAGGCACAGCACCCTGGCAAGCATCCCAGACTCACACGGGTGAGGACAAAGGAGGAGGGAGGCAGGCACTTCAGTGCCATGCCACTTGAGCTGAGCCTTCCCACACCTTCTGCTTTGTGCTGTTGGCCAGTCCAGGCTTCTGGCTAGCATACAGCAGATATTCAATATGCAGTTCAAGGCTGAATTGTACTATGTGCCTATAAAGCTGGGTGTTACAAGAAGAGTAAACTTTTATTAAGAATAGAAAGGAAAACAAAACCTTCCACTTTTGAGGAAAAAAAACCCTATTTGTAATTTGGGATGACATGGTGCTAAGGCTGTATATTCAGAGTACATTATAATCCTGAATTATTCAAACATGTGGGACAAAGTTTTAAGCTACACATTTAAAATCTGGCTCTATTGTTTTCCATGAGTGTTAAAAATTTTTCAAATGCACAATGCAAACCCACTATGCTATAAAGAACTGTAATCAACATTTTACCTGTATAGGTGGCTCAATCATTATCCATGCAGGAAGCATCAAACTTGGGTTAAAAGGCTGTGTTCCTACACGGAAATAAACACCACCACTGGTGTCACAGGCCCAAACATGCTGATTTCCACAGGTCAAGCTGATCAGCTTTACAGTACCTGATA
Organism: Psittacula echo; assembly: GCF_963264785.1. Classification (NCBI taxonomy): domain Eukaryota; kingdom Metazoa; phylum Chordata; class Aves; order Psittaciformes; family Psittacidae; genus Psittacula; species Psittacula echo. The sequence goes on along the minus strand of NC_137739.1, from coordinate 66,539,911 downwards.
ACAAAGAGACTATTAGCAACCTGGCATTTTCCTTTCGAATTCAGCTAATAATGAGAACTTTTATTTAGACTTGATTGAATCAAACTAGCTTTAAACACAATCATGTAAAAGTGACTGAAATTTAATGCAACTTAAAAGAGGAAAAAAACCCCACGGGATACAATGAATAAAATCAGCAGGTAGTCTATGTGAGGTACTTCTCTTATAAATCTAAAAATAAATGGTTTAGTCATAGGATACTGCAATTTCTAAAACACACTAAAAATATGCTATTAAAATAACCAAATTCAAGCAGAGAAACATTCTGTGACAAATGTTATCACTGCCTAGAAAACTTTCACATGACCTGATATGAACTTTTGTCTGTAGCTGGCCATGCTTGTGGACTTCTAAAGGCGCTGATCTGCTAACACATTCAGCAAAGAACATTCCTAACGCTACCAACACTTTAAAAATATCAGAACATATGGATTATGCATTTCAGTGTTAACATACCAGTGTCACATCTGTAAATAAAGGAGCCAATTCTCAACTGGATTTATGTTCAACAGCGTACTTATTTATTACACCTATCTCAAAAGCAGTGCTTTAACTGTACATAAGTCAGCACAATGAAACCAACACTGCCAAATAAGTATGTTCTGGAATTTTGGGGTGGGTTGGGTTTTTCCATACCAAATCATACCCAAAAGTTTGCAAAGATAGTAGAGAAGCATAACCGAAGTTTTTTACTAAAAAGAACTAGCTAGCCAGCTAGCTGTCAACTGGAACCCCTACTCTCCCACATTCATTTTAAAATAGCCATGTGACCATATACATCACATTTGATTTTGTTTTTCCTCCCAGTGTTAGGACAACACCATGCTAAATAACGGAAAATACATTCTACAGAAAGAGAGACCCAATCAGTACAGATGTACTACAGAAGGAATGCTCTGGTCAGACTCCAAACTTAAGATTCTAAAAATAGGCCTTGCTGGCTGATTGAACATGCCAGTGCTGCTTGGAATATCCCATTCTTGGTATTCTTGGTTCTCTCTTCAGTGATGTGAAATATGGCAACAACTCATTGTAAAGTGCACCAGATATAGCATTCCTGAAAGAAGGGAGCAAAATTTTAACCCACAGAGTGCAAGTTTAAAGCATTTATTTCTGCAGAAGGCAGTATTCTCTGTCATTAAGGCTTGCCAGGGGAAAGAACAGGGAACAACAGGACTACACAGCTTTATCATTTGGTTTTCTGTAATAGTAAACAGATCTTATCATCAATTTGAATTTCTCTCACCAAAAAATGTCCTTTCATTGTACAGCTTCACATTAAAAACAAATGACAAAACTATATATAAAAACCTTCTACTGCTTGGAATAAAACCATCTAGAACAACTTTCTTTTGCAGGCAGGGGCTTGACATTCAGCTACAAGTCAAAAATGTTATCTAAAACCTCATTATTTCTTCTAACATAAAGTATGACTGAAAGCAATGGCTTTGTCACAAGATGTCTCAGCTGTTAAACATTCTGATTCAAACCAGCATCAGAGACTCAAATGGAATCACATATCACCTACTTGGCATAGCTGATATTATTTACATCTACAGTAAAATTTGATATTCAAAAATGTAGCCCTTATGTAAATGGTTTGGGGTTTCTCCCTCCTCCTACCGTTTTTAGCTTAGGAGGTCATACAAACCACATTCATCTACTGTTTAGAGAAAGCAGCATGATTCAGAGGCATTGTTTATTGTTGAAACCTAAAGGTCATTCTATTGTGTTTAGAAACCTTGATAGTGATAATGGAACTATAATAAAAATAATTTACTCCATACTACTCCCAGTACATAGAGTAAAGGCAAGAGGAAGATACTACCAACATAACATTCATATTTCAACATTAATGCTGGGAACCACATCACTTCCATACAGAATTCTCAATGGCATTTTACAGCAACTTGCTTCTCCCCCTACCTAATATTTCTGGAGTAAACTTAAACATACACTTGAAGAATAACAATAGTTCTCCAATTTTTTCAGCCCCATTAGTGCAAATAAAGGCTCTTATAATCCTGGATACCCAGTGATCTACCATCTGCATTTAATTGAAGGAAAAATGACTAAAACATTTTCACACTTAAGTGTTAACACAGAGTGACAGGTAAAAGTGGGATGTTTGAAGAATTTCCTCACCCCAAATTTTTGCAATACCACCACCATGTGCCACAAAGCTAACAGGAACAGCTGAACATAAAGGTTGAACTTCTGAACTGCTCAAGTTCACACGATAGATATTACAGCTAGAGCCGATTACTCTGATTTCCTTTATGAATGCTTTGAGATTTTCAGACAATAGCAAGAAATTATTTACTATTTCAGTTGAAAAGTTATCTAAATTGCTGGAAAGTAATGGCACCATGAGAAAAGTTTCAAACTGTACTAAGCAATACGAGAAGGAAAGTGTGGACAAACCTATCCTGTAGGTCAGTGAAGGCAAAAGGCGTCAAGCAGTGCTTAAACTGTGGTACAATTAGTGATTTGGAACCAATTCATCAGGTCTGGAAAACCTGGTGTGTAACTGGTAAACAAATTATTTCCCTGAAGTATTTATTACTAACTGCACACTAAAACTGTACATGAGGCTTAAAGTCTGCCAGCTGTAGGCTTAAAGTCTGCCAGCTGTGTCTGCCTTTCCCTAACCCTGATGTTAAAATTGCTTGTCTGTTTTCAAACCAGACACAAACATTGTCATTCAAAAAATGGAAAAGCTGCAGAACAGTTGAATTATTTTAAAAATGGTACAAGAATGCTGCATAGCCTAAATTTCTTTCATCTTCATTTGAAACAGGAATGAAGGTTAGCATGAAGAATATTCTAACAGTCTTACTATCAAAGAAATAAATCTACTTGGAATACTGATGAAGCTGACATATAGTCTGATTACCCCACAGCCAAACTGGGAGGAGATTTTTATGATCAAAACATGGTCAACAGCACTAGCCTTACACCTAGGTGAGGACCTGGTTCGAGACCATCTTAAGAACCTGAACGTGCACAAGTCCATGGAACCTGATGAAATCCATCTGCAGGTCCTGAAGGAGCTGACAGATAAAGTTGCTAAGCCACTGGCCATCATATTTGAAAAATCATGGCAGTCAGGTGAAGTTCCCGACGACCGAAAAAAAGGAAATATAACCCCCATTTTCAAGAAGGGGAAAACGGATGACCCAGGGAACTACAGATCAGTCAGTCTCACCTCTGTGCCTGGCAACCTCTTGGAGCAGATTCTCCTGGAAGGCATGCTAAGGCACATGAAAAACAAGGAGGTGGTTGGTGACAGCCAGCATGGCTTCACTAAGGGAAAGTCCTGCCTGACCAATTTGGTGGCCTTCTGTGATGAGGCTATGGAACTGATGGACGGGGTAGAGCAGTTGACGTCATCTACCTGGACTTGTGCAAAGCATTCAACACTGTCCCACATGACATCCTGGTCTCTAAATTGGAGAGACATCAATTTGATGGGTGGACCACTCAGTGGATAAAGAATTGGCTGGATGGCTGCATGCAACAAGTTGTGGTCAATGGCTCAATGTCCAGCAGGAGACAAGTAACAAGTGGTGTCACTCAGGGATCGGGGTTAGAACTGGTCTTGTTCAACATCTTTGTCGCTGACATGGACAGTGGGATTGAGCGCGCCCTCAGCAAGTTTGCCGATGACACCAAGCTGTGTGGTTCGGTTGATACGCCGGAGGGAAGGAATGCCATCCAGAGGGACCTTGACACGCTTGTGAGGTGGGCTGATGCCAACCTGATGAAGTTCAACCATGCCAAGTGCAAGGTCCTACACCTGGGTTGGAGCAATCCCAGGCACAGCTACAGGTTGGGCAGAGAAGAGATTCAGAGCAGCCCTGCGGAGAAGGACTTGGGGGTGTTGGTCGATGAGAAAATGAACATGAGCCAGCTTCAGTGTGCGCTCGCAGCCCAGAAAGCCAACTGTATCCTGGGTTGCATCAAAAGCAGCGTGACCAGCAGGTCGAAGGAGGTGATCCTGCCCCTCTACTCTGCTCTTGTGAGACCTCACTTGGAGTACTGTGTGCAGTTCTGGTGTCCTCAACATAAAAAGGAGATGGAACTGTTGGAACAAGTCCAGAGGAGGGCCATGAGGATGATCAGGGGACTGGAGCACCTCCCGTATGGAGACAGGCTGAGAAAGTTGGGGCTGTTCAGCCTGGAGAAGAGAAGGCTGCGTGGAGACCTCATAGCAGCCTTCCAGTATCTGAAGGGGGCCTATAAGGATGGTGGGGAGGGACTCTTCATTAGGGACTGTAGTGATAGGACAAGGGGTAACGGGTTAAAACTTAAACAGGAGAAGTTTAGATTGGATATAAGGAGGAAGTTCTTTACTGTGAGGGTGGTGAGGAATGGGTTGCCCAGGGAAGTTGTGAATGCTCCATCCCTGGCGGTGTTCAAGCCAGGTTGGATGAGGCCTTCGGTGACATGGTTTAGTGTGAGGCATCCCTGCCCATGGCAGTGGGGTTGGAACTAGACAATCTTAAGGTCTTTTCCAACCCTCACTATTCTATGATTCTAACCAAATGAAAAGGGCAGTTAACCAGCAGCACACTCATTATGCTGAATCAACAGATAGGTATAAACCTGAACACGAGTGTTACCTGCTGCATCACTCATGGGTAATGCAACACTTTGAGCATAATTTTTCCTTGACAGGATCTTATTGAAACTTTGATCACTCTTAAGAATGCATTTAACCACAAAATTCAGGGCCTTGGATATGGAACTGCCCAGGACCACACAATTATGGTTAGACTGTAACACAAGAACTAGAATCATAGAATAATTAGGGTTGGAAAGGACTAGGCTAATTTAAATCTACCGGTACACCTGCACAGCACTCTGTCAGGCCAAGGTACCTCAGCCTGACAAACTGTAAGAAGGCATATATATATATAAAATATCTTGTTAACAGTAAACATGCTGTCCCCAGCAAAAGGCTAAATGAAACATTGCTTGAAAGCCATAGCTGTTTCTGATGCTTTACAGCCCCCTGGTGTGAGGCCCATTACTCTAAGGCTGCCCACTACTGCCCTGGCTGCCTATCGACCACCGAATGCTCCAATCCTCTCTACATTGTATACAACAACTACAGTTGTATACAATACTAGCAGTGCGACAAAGACCTCGTTCAACTTCTCACGGACACCGCAGATCCATCTCAAAATCACTGCGCCAAAGAAAGTCTTGGTCTCCCTCACACAAGAGCTAAAAAGGTACCAGGACTGGGATCTTTGAAGGGACTATACCAAAACTCAGTTCCAAACTATAATCTGGACTGGAAAATTCCCAACTTTGATAATATGCTCTTAAAGGAATCTGTAGAACAGCTTATACTGCATTTAGTCCAGTAAATGTAATATTCTGTATCAGCAACCAAAAGATACTTCTGAAGGAAAATACTAGCTGTCAACTAAGAAAGCTGAAAGTCTACTCAATAAAAATATCATACCTAGTTGAGAGAGATCCAGTTTTGTCCAGTGCATCCCTGTTGGACAGCTGGATGAAAGTGTTCTGATAAATACCTGCCCAAGACTATCCAAACCCCAAATGGCATCCTGGCAGGCAGAGTAGTGTACCATTTCAGCCTCTGGCGGTAGCTGCACCGTAGAAGGACGAAATTGAGGATTCTGATCACTGACACAAAACAGATCCTTGTTGCTCTGGCACAGCCACAGAAAGCTTCCTATGGAAAGGACATTCTTGTTATTAAAATAATTCCTAATGCACCCTGAGACAGCTTACACATCTACTACTTCTGGCTCTGTTCACAGGCTAAGATTCTGCAGCACAAATACACATCCTAAGCCCTTATTTTGGTACTTAAATACTTCTTTTCTCAAAACAAATAAGTAGTAAGTGATCTCATTTGAAGAAAACATCTCATTCAAAGAGCTTAACAGAAAGAAGACACACAACAGTGCACCATCACTTCCCTTTATCCCTTCGCCTTTACCCTTGATAATTGCCTTTGAAAACCAGCATTCTTTTTCAGCTTTAAATCACGTATTTTTGCCAATAAAGCCAGTGTACTCAGAAAATGCAGCTGCTAACTATTGTAACTAGTAGTTGAATTACCTAGTGTGGTCACATTTTTGCAGGAAAATGTGCCATTTTTCCGCAGTAAGTGCACTGACAGGAGAAGTACTTGGTTAGCATAGACATTCCAGCAAAACTTGCTCCAGCAATTTAGGAAGTTACTGCTCCTAAAGGACAACCCATTTCTCTGCTGAATGCCACTCCACACAGAAGGTGTCAGGGTGAACAATATGCCTTTTTTTTTAACTTCTAGTAGTTTTACAGATGTATTTCCACCTTACTTCAAATATATTAAATCCCTGCATAAGGAAAAGGCACCCAAACTCTGAAGTAATTCAGGATATTTAATAACTTACTTATCATCAACTTACTCTATTTAAACATCAAAAGCAGGTATTATATATATATGGACTGCTTACTCACTAACCTTCTTTAGATGAAGCTGTGGAAGCCAACACAAAAATCCATTTTGTGGCAGAAGCAGTGCCACGAGGCACAATATTATTCCAGTAAGTGCCTTGAAAGAAATAACAGAGTGGTATTAGTATGAAACTCAACTGTCTATTAAAATTAGTTATTATTTCAAAAGTTACCACTTAAAAGAAATTCCATTGCAGTCAATTATTAAGTATCATCTAGACAAGATTTTCTATGCAAATCTTTTAAGACACTGTTGGAGGGGAGGAGAAAAGCTCCTCTTGACCTTTTTTCCTCCCTGTGTATATGTATACATACACATATATACGTAATACACACAAAAACACAGAAAATTGGGAATGCAGAAAGGAGGATAAGGAAGAAGTTTAATGGTCTTCCCAATTTAGTGACAAGGTTAAACAGACAGTGTTCTAGGTCTGTTATTGGTGTTTACTTGATAAAAGAAGTGTACTAAATCAAAATTCTATTCTGAGAAATATACCAAGAAAAATAAACAGTTCCTCTATTATCACTGTAAAACTGTAACATTACTGTACAATAGCTTAAAATTGCCTTCTCAGCCCAGAAAAGAAGCAAGGGTAGGTACTAAAAGTAGTAACTTGTGCATGGTTCACTTGTGGAGAATGAACTTTCCACTAAAAATATTTCCTTTTAAATGGAAAATATTTAAGCCTATATGCTAAGGAATCATTTAAGTTAATTTTTAAACATGGAATTGTTTGTTAAAGCTGCCCTGACCCACCTTGGATAATTTTTGTGGTGACAGAACTGTAGCTGTTTATTCTCCCCTATTTGTTTTTCTTAACTTAAAAATATTAGATGTAAAAGCACACCAACCTATTAAGTTTCCCTTTGCCACATGGAATTCATTTTTGCCAGAAGAGATCCAGACTCCACCACCATTAACTCCAAGGAGGCTGGGTTGACACTGAAGCTGCTGTGACCAAAATGCCATTCGAAGTTTATCAGCCACCTTCTCCACAGGTGCCTGAGCTGCTGTTGCCATTGTTTGAGTTGCCTGGATTATGGTCTGAAACAGGCTGTACTGGTCAAACACTACATAATCAGTGATGCTTACCTGGAGGAGAATTAAAAAAACAAAAAATAAAATGGGGTTTTGATAATTAATTAAGCTTTTGGGTGAACTGCAGAATCTTTCATCAGAAGCTTTTTCTTCTGTGTGTCTTCATAATAAACCAGAACCACTATTAAACATCATCTTACAACTCCCTCCTACCCAACAATCCACTTTAAATTCTGCATTTCAAGAAAGCCCTTTGTTTCGGGATGAAATCTTACACTCTCTTCCTAAAAACATACCTGAAACCTTCAAACTAAGGTGAATTTTCAGTTTCCCAAAGGAAGAGAGAAATGTGCTTAGTGCAGCAATTTAAATATCACAAAAACTTGTATGTAATAACTCCCTTACAACAACCTCATGAGCATTTTAAGTCATAAGGCAGAAGCAGGTCTAAATAAGCAACTGCCAAAGTTCTGTCATGGACAACTAGATTGGCAACACTCTGTGATACTCCTCGAAAGGAAGGAAATGTTGAAGAGTGCAAAAAGAAGAGCAGTTTGCCAATGACCTCAAAGCCAAGCTATTCATGATGCCCAAATGTAAGAAGACTTACATATGTACATCAACTGAAATTCTTCTAACTTAGATGTGCAGACAAACAAATTTTCTGTATAACTTTTTCTACCCCCTTCTTCCTCACCCTTATCTCTTCGGAAAATAAAAGAAGGCGGGAAATAGTCAGGAATTCTAAATCAACACCAGAAGTACTTGCTTTAACTGAGTTGGTTTTACCCACACAATCTGCAACTGAAGCAAGCAGCCCCAAATGGTTCAAAGAAACCTCAGCTGAATGGAAGATGTGTAATACAGGTTTTTTTGGAAGGTTACTTATTACTTATTTCATCTAGCTGAACAAAAGGCTGATACTAGATTGGACATAAGGAAGTTCTTTACTGTGAGGGTGATGAGGCACTGGAATGGGCTGCCCAGGGAAGCTGTGAATTCTCCATCCCTGGCGGTGTTTAAGGCTGGGTTGGACAGAGCCTTGGGTGACATGGTTTAGTGTGAGGTGTCCCTGCCCATGGCAGGGAGGGTTGGAACTAGATGATTTTAAGGTCCTTTCCAACCCTAACTATTCTATGATTCTACTAAAGACAAGAGACTGCATTCAGCAGCCAGACTTGAATGCTCTGCCTCAACAGCACATCCTATTGCCATTGTTAAGATACCAAGCTACATGTACCATTGATATGACCTGATAGACTATTTCTTGTGTTCTTGAAGATGGCTGTGATGCTGTTTGAGACGACCATGCAATTTTTTTCCCCCACTTTTTTACAGCAAAGGTGAAAAAGGACTTCAGCCATGGCCACACTGCGGGTTTAATATCTTGAATAAAGAGTGCTATAATATACCAAACAATAAATAGAAGCTTATCTTAGACTGTCATGGGAAAACAATGCAAATAATAAACCCAAGATGAAAGACTAAACTGAGAACAAAAAAAAAAAAAATGCCTACTTGCCACCAATGGTTATCATCTCCTTGTGGTTTCTTTGAAACTATACCAGTTCTGAACCACAGATTTCCATGGATATCCAAAGCCCATAATGTCTGCTGATCTCCAAGGGTTATGCACACTGGTTCCAAAGCTTGCATTTCACTGGAAATGCAAACAAGTAAAAAATTAAAAACCTTACTTCAAATTTATGCTTACAGTATTTTAAGGAAGCTGCTACAATGCTAACAGCAGTTCAAAATGATTGAACTCAGTGTGCCCAAGCTCAAAACCACATTTGAGTTCAAATTTTCACAGTTGTTCAGTAATTCAAATTTTATGAGTTTGCATAAGTAAAAACAATTCAACAAGAGTCCTTCCAAAAATCACTTCAGATTTGAAACTTGGATACATAACAATGTAACTAAACAAAAACTGTGTTCAGTAAATAAGAAATAAAAAGTTGTGTTCTTGAAGTTTTTGATAAAGTAACTTCATAATTGTATTTCCTCCTACTTCCTTGACCTATTCTGAGAACAATACTAGCAGTTCAAGGACCATAAATACAAAACTCAACTTAATTACATGGCAAAGATAAATGTCGAATTTAGGACTGTAAGTTTCCTGAATAAGTAAACAATTTTGAAGCTCAGAAAGTCAACAGGATCAGGTGATCATATCAGAGAATTAGAAGGTTGCCAACAATGTTATTTCTTTCAGAGAACCTTTCTCAACAATTTAAGAACAATGACAGATTGCTTTGGGCAATTTTAATACAAAGCCCAAGAACATTAACTGTACCTAAGGCGTAGGTTAAGCAGATATTTTCTTTAAATAAACTAATTAAAGTACATGTAAATTTCATATTTGAACAAGGCCCTTTTCAAGGGCTAAATATCAGGCTGGGAGGTTCTACGAGTTAAAGCTTTCCAACAGGATATTAGTAGAAGATAAAATCATATGACAACAAGAACTAGAATTTCTTCTTGTATTTGTTTCAGGCTGCTGCTATAAAAGAGACTGTATTCTAGGTTCTCAAAGCCAGCAGTAAAGACTCAGTGCTTTTAACTTTATCATCAACTAACTACTGCGAGTGTAGGTTCAAGTACAAAGCTAAATACAGATTGCCCAGAATGTTTACATAAATCTGTGACTAGGAAGTGCCTATCCAGCTCTGTAGATGACCAAGAAAATGGTGAGATTTAATCTCAGAAAAAATTCACTCACATATCTGAAGAGCTCATTAAAGCCATTATGGCACAGATTAAAGAAGCAGTATTTAATAAAAAAAGTCATATTGATAGACATTCCCATCCCTGGAAGTGTTCAAGGCCAGGTTGGATGGGGGCCCTGCCCATGGCATGGAGGTAGGAACTAGACCATCTTTCATTATATAGCAGTCAGTCATCAACACACACATGGTATGTGTATATATGAGTTCAGGTTCCACTTTTCCAAACATCAAGGAGTTCCGGGATTGAAAATAATTTTTGCGTCATCCTGCTTATGATGCTGTCCCACCACAGTGTCATTACCTGACAATATCACTCTTCCATTGCTCTCCTTCAGGACAAAAGCTGCGTACTCCCTCTCGGTACAGCAGGGCCCGCTGTTCACTCAGTGCCCACACAACATTATTTCTAGATGTAACCTGCGACAGTGGACAAGGGCAGTCAACCTTTACTGCGCGGGCACAAGGACGATCCACACTCAGGCCTAGAAATTAAAAAATGAGGATTGCTTTACAAACTTTGGCTTTTTGCAACTACAAGAGAGAAAGCTACCCAAGCAAAGAAAATAAGGAGAAGGAATATCCCTGACATGCTAAATTTTTTCATTTGATCACTATCTCCATGATTGACTGTTCTTTCTATAAACTATTAATCACTTCCTCTAATATAGCTGAATTTATGTTTTAAGAATTAAAACACTGTCCTTCAACATCCTGCAGCGCACCCAAGTCCTGTCATTTCTGTTCCTTTTCTCCCCCTAGCGTCAGTATCAAGAATCTCCGTTTATAAAACCTGTATTAGCCTTGACAGAAACACCAAAGGAAAAGGCAGTAATGGAAGAACTTTTACCCAGAACATGCTAGGGATAGAGGCAACCTGATCTGAATAGTGGCAGCAGAGCAATTACAAAAGAGCATGCAATGACAGTGTGTAGTACTGAAAGGAGACAGGTTCTGGCAGATGCACAGCTAGGTTGCACACATTTATACATATAATCTAGAGGGACAGATCTTTACAATTATTCTGCAGCTTGATTTACACAGCTGCATGTGAAACACCTCAAGAGACATATAGCCTTTGCTTAATCTTCTCCTGCTGCCAAAGCAAGTATGAACAGACTCATCTGTTTGACACTCCAAAATAGGAAATGAGCATTCTTGTTAACCTCTGAGCACACACTTCTGTTATGAAAGTTAGATAGGACAGTGGGGGAACAAAAAGATCCTGGAGAAACAATCAGCACTGGTTGCACCACATCAACAAGAAAGATAAATTGGGAATTTATTTTTGGCATCGAAGACAATTTTAGTACCCTTCAAAGAGCAGAATGTAACCGGATGTAATCACATCAATCTCTCACAGGCAAGAAAAATACAATTCAAATCTCCACAGAGCCCTGTGTGACTAGCATCAAAAGTTCACTCTTTATCACCACTATCCATGCTTGTTGTCACTATGCATATGACCTTGGGCAGGTCTCTTGATTTCTCTATAACTATTACACTCAATTAAAATAAGAGTATCTTTGAAAAGATGCTGTCCATTTAAACAGTTTTCTTATTCAAGAAGAATGTCTATAGTGTGCTACAGCAATTAAATCTACAAGAGACATTTGGAGAGTACTAGAATTAAATGGAAAATAAGTAAGAATTTTGATAGCCACTCTAAAATGTCCTGCTTTAGTGTGTCTTAATGTTTTTCTCTTGGCCAGTCCTCTTCTTACTTCTTCAGTAATTCCTTTATCATGTTATTTGTAATTTTTCTTTACCAACTCAGCTCTCTGCAAAGCCTGCATGCCCAAGAGTCCTTGATATTCTTCTCCCTTAACTCTAAAACCTGGAGCTCATTTCTTCATCCTAGGTCCTTGTATTTAGCCTGATTATTGTTTGCATAACACCTTCTTTGCATCCTCTTCTAGTCACTGAAGCAGATAAAACTAAGACTGTGAGTTCAAAGTTGCTACTGCACTATACCTTTTTTTGACTCTTGCCCCATTCACATCCCATGAGAAGGCAGCTGTAAAGATTGCTGCTCCACAGCCCATTCCATTCCTCCACTGGCTTTGCTTTCTGTCACATAAAATATGTATCACTTGTCTATACTTTCAAAGCACTTCATGATCTTCTGTCTTAGCATACCTTCCTTTTATTATCAAGTGGTACCCGTTACCTCCAATAGATCCATCCTTTTCAAAACATACAGCCTCTACTTTCTCTTACTTTGCCCCCCTCACCTGAATTTCTTCTGAAGAGCACAGTCAGTACAGAACCGGGTTGGGGGGGGTTGGCTGGGAGACACTGGTTGCTGCTCAGGGACAGGCTGGGCATTGGTCAACAGATGGTGAGGAATTGTATTGTGCAACACTAATCTTTCTTGGGTGTTATTCCTCTTCCTCTCTTTTTGTTACCTCCTTTTTTATTACAGTTATTATTGTTATATTTTACTTTATTTCAGTTATTAAACTGTTCTTATCTCAACCCATGGGTTTTACGTTTTTTCCGATTCTCCTCCCCACCCCACCAATGGGAGAGTGAGTAAGAGAGCTGGGGTTGCCAGCAGGGGTTAAATCACAAGACCTTTCCATGTCATAAATTCTCTATATTGTATGTACTCTACACGGCACAAAAAAACCCCAGAGTGGCCATGAACTGGCTTTTCCAGTCTCCTAATTACACAGTATCTCACAACTGTTTTCAACCATTTCTCAAGATAAAAAGGTTTCTCTGTGTCATGGCTGTGGATAAAAGATTAAAACAAGTTGTGACCATTCCATAGACTTGAATTCTATTAATCTTAGCTCGCAAAAATTCAAAGAGCCTGCAATTAATTCAAGTACCTGTTTGCAGATACAGATCTCCGTTTGTTCTGATAATCCAGGCAGTGTCATCACTTAAAGCTACAAACACAGCTTGGGGTAGGGCCTCATACCAGTGGCGTTTTCCTTTTATAGTTACTTTTCCACAAGCAAATGCTTTGTTAGTCTTCTGCTCAATCTTCCAGAGCAGAGCCCCTGTATGAGGAGTTAAGAGAGAACACAGTATCACTTGGCAATTACTGTAACAGCCACTTGTCCTAAACTAATGAGGGGAAAGACAAACTAGTAGCATTAAACGTAAAAGGCAAGAGCTAAAAATACAGTTTTGGGGTTTTTTTCTAAAGCAAGACCAGAACTGTGGCCAACTTTTCTACAAACATTTAACATTAGAGCATGTGTGATTTTTTAAATGTTCAAATGCAAGTCACTTCTCCTTAAAACTAACTAACACTGAAAACTAACAAACATTGAAAACTAACAAAACAAGTTCCATACAAGGGCCAAATAAGCCTACTATATTCTGCTTCTGTACTAGTTTGGTACACCCTCAGCAGACAAAGGTAAAGGGGTTAATTACAGTACTTTCACCTTTTACAAATACTAGTAATAAATCATAACTGTCCCACACTGAACTGGGCAGTGGTATTACCTTCTTGTTATGTAGCACATCACAAGCAGAGAAAACTAAGAAATGCAACTGTATAAATCCACCCTTAGAGCTTTTTCCCTCACATGAATTAGCAAGGATAGCTCAGAAAAAGAAAACCAAATGGAATTACAAACTTAACTGCTGACTGGTATCCATCCCAGTTCGTACCTGAGCAGCACATTGTCATATGAACTTCCTTTGAATAATTCCACAAAGTAACATTTGATCGCATTTTAGTGTTTGTGGTTAACATGTTCTTGGGTTACATCCACAATTAAACATGGATGCTAGAAATTGCTATGGTTTCAATTAAAAAATGGGTGAGTACCTCAAACAGAGGGATAAAAAAAGATAGAAACAACCTTTTGCCCAGTGATCTCTCAACTGCCAGTAATTTCAATCTGAAACTACCGAGGCCAAATGTCATAGATGTTAGACTATTACTTTTACTTTTCTGCAGGTATCTGGTTTTGACCACTGTTCAAGACAAGATACTGAGCTGGATGAAACTATGATCTCACCTAGTACAGCTACTCTTAAATTTTTTTGACCATATAAAGCTCAAATAGAACATCTTTCTTCTTGAAACAGACAGCAAATCTTCCCCTACAGAGAGAAGGGAATACTGATGTATGCTTTTAGAGATGACAGGGGAAGAAAAGTAGTGGCAAGGCAGGAGACTAAGTAAGGAAAATGTCTCAGAAACATGTATTTTCACACCAGTCCTGGAACAATCTGGAAAGCCAAAAATGATGCAAGATTATAACCAAAACCCATTTAATTTTAATCCAACATAATCCTCATTTCCAACCATCCAGAACAAGCTCATACGCAAATGCACCAAAAATTAAGTTTCTTTCTTTAGCCTTAAAAAATTAATCAAGAAAATAAACAAACAAACCCATGCACAAAACCAATTCTACATTTACAGGAATTTTACATTTGGGAATCATAAGCAACTCTGCAGCAAAACCCAAGGTTTGGATAGACAAAGACATCTTTGTTCACCTCTGCCTACCACTGCACTGCCACTTTTGAAGTTCATATTAATCAGGCACACAAATGTTGAAAGCTTCCCAAAATGCAATGTGAATCTGCTAGAAAGACAGCCACTTAAAAACAGAACATAGCACTGTGGTATATAGAAGTAGTGAAGATGCAGTCCTATCACCCAGTATGACTTCAAAACAACAAACAACAACAAAAACCCCAACAAAACCCACAACACTACTTTTATATTAAACAAGCCTCATACAACGCAGGTTTTGGAAATACTGTATTAAGATAATAATAAACTGCCCATGTGGAAATTATGCATGCACTGAACCATATCAGTAATCTCAGAAAAATAACCAGTTTCACCTAATTAAATAATATCCATTATTTATAAAAAGATAAGAAAGAAATGGAAATGCACAAGCATGTGCAAGTTTTGTATTTATGGGTCACAGAGAAGAGGAAGCCAACCAACCTGAAGGGGAAACTGCCACTTGCTGTACCCCCTCCTCGAACTTCTGCCACCGCAGCCCCGCAGCGGGCAGTGCGCTGCAGTACAGGCTGCCTCTGTAGTCCAGGCACCAAATGTATTTTTCTGAGACAACCAAGCTCAGGATGCCATAACCCGGGCCAGAGTACCCCATCCAGCTCTCTGCAAACTGTAGAGTTAAAACAGTGTCAGGTGTCTTCAAACTGCACAAGAAAATGGCTATATAAGCACAGCAGCTCCCACATTTTGATTTAAGAAGTGCTAAACTTAAGGTTCTTAAGTACCTTCATCAATGAATAAGTCATCAGTCAGTGTTCTCTAAGATAGTGTGCACTGTGAAATAAGACTGCCAGAACAAAAGTTTTAGCAATAAACCCCCCAACCTCCATACTGTCATCTACCTTCAAAAAGTGGAAAACCTTCTCTTATTAAAGAACACATACTTAAATACCAGATGCAAAAAGAATACATAAAAATGTACAGTCTGTCTTGTAGCCCAGTGATGAGCAAAGGTAACAAGATAGCTGGAGTGCAGACAGCTAAATATCCAACTCTGATATTTCCCATATGGCAAATGAGCCACATATTGCAGAAATTTGGTTTACAGACTGCCAGCTTAAATTTTGATAGCTTGCATGAGGTCATGTAAGCAGTGCATACATGCCCTATAACGCAAGCATCTGTGCAGCTTTCCTAAACTTTCCAGAGACTAAGAATATCATAAACTGAAATTAAGAAGTCTTCTATACTTCGGGGTTGCAGTTGTTATTAGATAGGAAACCATCAACTTACAACTCAACCTTTGCCAACAAGTATTTGCTTGATCTCAATACAAGGCTGTTACAGATTTTAAAAGAAACACAACCCCCAACCTAGAAAAACTGTATTTCCTTCATAAGACTTCTGCTAAAACTCCTAGTGGTTTTGGCAATTTTGCAGATTTTATAATTAATTTTAGTACTTCTTTTCTATAGTTCATATGTGAATTACTATTTCTGGAAACGCACATCCACAAAATAACAGTGAAGGAAAGACGGATAACAGAAAAAGGCATTTAAAATGAATTTAAAAGAAATTTAAAATAACATTTTAAATAGTACTAACTGCTATCTAGGGCACAAGGGAAGACTAATCCTTGTTCTGAGTATTTGCAAGTAAAACAATCCTTAACCAGGGCCAGCCATGTGAGATAATGAGCATTAATTCCCCATGAATTCAGTTGAAAATGGGAACAGCATCACGGAGAGTTTGGGCTACTGGAGATCCAAACAAGGAGCAGACTTTGACTTGATTTTACTGTTCACTCTTTGATGGATGGGTTTATGATGGCATTTTTGTTGAGCTGGGAATAATACAGACAGTGCAGCTTCTTCACATTGTAAGCACACATCAACCTTTCTAAAGTCAGATACATCCCATTTTGTAAGAGTTACAGTACGTATTGCTGTTTGGCTTTATGCTTTACTTGTTTACTCATATCAGGTAAGAAAAAAATTGCTTTCCTGAAGTAGTAAAGGATTGCAATTACATGAATGTTTCTTTCAAAATGCTGCAATTATGTATTTTAACTAAATAGAAGAAATATACCTGATCAGATTTTAACAGCGCCATTTCATCTGGGCTTTTCTTGGCCACATCCTGGGAACCAGGCCCAGCACCAACTTCAGGCATGCTGGTCTCTGAGGATGAATACGGTAATCCATGCCCATAAATATCCTCTTCATCACTAGAGGCAGATTTCTCAGTCTTACTGTCATGAGTGCCTCTTACCCATTCAGCAGTGCTAGTATTAGATTTAGCTTTGATTGCACCTTGAATATTCCACCCAGAAATGGAAGTGTTATTGGAATAAACATGGTTACACGTGTCAAAGTGGAGTACAGAAGGATCTGACAGAGCGCTGTGTATTAGAGAGAGTTGTTGTTGGTCTTCCCTACCAGTTTCATCACTTTCCTTTGGTGTCAGTGATGTCTGAACACCAAGTGCACTGTCACATTCCAAAAGCATTTGGTCTGTGAGGTCTGGCTCTTCAAAAGATTTTTCAGTATCCTCCAGCTTCATTTTATCTAGATTTTCATCTATTTTACACAATGTAGAAAAATCCTGCTCCTCCTCTTGGTTCAGCTTTCCAAGACAGCATTCATTGCTTACAGAAACCTTGCTACTGTTACATTCACCATCAACACTGCTTGTCAAGTCTTCTGTGAGGACTAGAGGAGAGTCAGATGTCAAAGTATCTATAACAGCTGAAGTACCCATGCCACTGTCACTGTTTGGAAGTTTCTGTACATCAATCGTATCTCCATTTTCTTCATTAATTAGTACAGTTGCAGACTCAGGAGACTGTAGGACACTGAAAGTTTCCGAACCATTATCTTCTTGCAAGATGGTATGGGACTCTACGCTACACGTGCTTTCCTGATCTGGAGATCCAGTACTCAAACGGTCAGTGCTGCCACTCATTAGGCTGGAAGTGATGGAAAAGGAGTCTGCATTTAAAGAATGCGGACTATCACCAGATAGCTGACGCTCATAAACTGGTGTTTCTTCCAGAGAGCTGTGGTTCTTCCTGGTCCCACTTTCTGTTCTCATAAAACAAAATGAGTGAGAAATAAAATTAATAAAATCTATTAAATTTTGATGCAAAGTAAGAAACTAATATTTTTATCATTGGGGGAAGAATGGAGTTAAATCTAAATTTTGACTAATTTTTTTTAACTTCAACACTAAATATTACATATAAAGCCAAAATAGTCTTACTAGCAAAACATTTTAAAGTTGTAACACCAACACAGTAAACAATTAAACCCATCAAGTACTCACACTATTTTAACAAAACAAAAGGCATGGCAAAGACATTGTCAGATATTCTAAATGGGATGATTTAGAACAGATTCTATATAATTCCAACATAAAACTCAAGTGGAGTCCACTGTATGTTACCATTAACCCATACATTAGAACCTTAAGCATGTTTAAATAAAGGAGAACAAAGTTAAAAATATAAAACAAATACATGTAAAAAATTTAATCAATTTATCACTTTCAAAACAGGCTTTTATCTTAAACATAAATGGTCCATCACAACCACTCAAGTATCTCAAGAGCATGGCAATACAATACAAACAAAGCATGGCAAACACACACACTCCTTTGCGTGAAACATAAAAAGCAACATGTTCTAATAATGAGCAGTGGCAGGGAAAGTTCTGCTAGACCTACCTTGTTTCTTCTTTTTTTTCTTTTTCACTTTAATTGGCTTTACAATGAGTTCTTGATCGAAATCTTCGGAACTGATTGTGCTGAACCGTTGTGAAGAAAGCTGACATTCTCTCTGAGCTTCTGAAAATTGGTCTGCACATACCATAAAGCTAGAGCCACTGTCCACAGAATTTACTGAACTGCTCCTGCTTCTTGTTTCACTTACTACAGAGCAGCCCCTTTTTCTTGTTTCGTTGCTCACGTCTCCCACTCTATCAAAACTTTTCTCCAATAGCATTGGAGTTTCCAGCTCATCTTTCACTAAGGAATCAGAGTCATTTTTATCACCACTAACTGAAGGAGAAGTAACCATTTTTTTATCTGTTTCCACTAAAGGGCTAGATGATACAGATGCACCTATTGATAAGAAAAGAAGATCTATGCAATGGAAAAATATTTTAAGTTCACAACATTTCAAATACATATATGCACACACAGAGTGTATATTCATATAACTAAATCTATAGGAAATTATTTTAGTAAAAGAAATACCTCAAAGCCTGTATCAAACTTCAAGTAGTAAAATTCTGAATTTATGTTTATGTATGAAGAATGATAAAGGTCTTTAGCTTGGAAGACCCAACTGTATCACACACTGAAGTACCACCCTGTATCTTTAACTTCTTAATTCAAACACTCAGTATCTTGAAAAAAATCAAGGAGAATTTACCAGCTAAACTACTGTGGTAATTAGAATATAATATAATTCAAGAAGGCTCCTTTCAAACTCTACTTGGAAGTTAGGATTAAAATAATAAACACCACCTAGAAGTTTGGAAGCAAAGAACTGCTTAAGTGACTAAAGCTATCAGTACTTGCTTGCAATGATAAGAAAGATAAGCTCTCTAGCATTCAGTGAGACTTCACAGCGTATTTACTAGCATTTTGCTAATAGAAAGCTGAGATGGAGTATTTTAAACGCATAAGCAGTCTTCAGTGATATAATACGCTGGATAACGGTGTTTACAATCTTTATGACCAAGAAATCAGAAAGCACCATCATTAAGAAAGTATTATTAATCCCCTTTAGAGAGATCTAGTAATACAGATGCTGAACTTGGATGGCAACAAATAAGAAAATAAACCCTCAAATAATTTTTGGAATTTCAGTGAGTGTTCTTTGGGGGTTTTGCCAGTTCTTTTTTCACTGCTGGGAAGGTTAAGATTTCCTCTGGAATGTAGGTGGTTCAGAATCAACATATTCAGGTATCTCCAACCCAGATAATTGAGATTGATCAGTAAAGAGATAACCCTAATCAGGAATACAGATTGCTTTGCGTTATTGTTTAGAATAAGTTCTCAAATACACAGATTAGACATGCCTGGATGGTGCTGATCCACTCTCAGAGAAAAGGAACAACAATTAATTTCTTAGTGCTCCTATTCTCACTGCAGCCAAAACCAAAAGCTCAGATGATTAGATAAATCAGATCTCTAAATATAACCTGTAGAAACTGGCAAATAACTCTACAGAACCTGGAAGGTTTTTGTAATAAGACGAATGTTTTTTGTGTGGGGTTTGTTTTGTTTTGGGTAGGGTTGGATTTTTTTGTTTGGCTGGTTTGGGGTTTTATATTAAAAAGTACAATAGGCACCATGTTCCATGAGGTACATATTAAAGTTTGCTGATCTATACAAACCTATTGATGATACTCCTTCAGGTCTACTTGAAATTCGTATTATGTCTCTATCTCCCTTTAAGAAAAAAATCTCATTGTTGGTGCAGGACACAGACACGATATCACCATATCCTTCCAAGCCACCAATCAAAGCCTATAAAAAGAATCAACACAGAAAGAAATAATTGGCATCAAATTTACATACTCTTAACAAAAGCATTCACTGGAATTTAATCAACATGTATTGTTAGAGAATAAAGACATTATCTTATAAAAATAAAATAGAAAAAAGAAACAGGAAAGCACCCTTTAATCATGATGTAGCTCCTTTTTGTACTAATTTTAATTCCATAGCTCTATTCATTTTCTCTGTCCAAACTAGCAGCAACAGTATAACAAATTAACATATAATTTGGGGACAGAAAAAAGAGCCACAGTACAAATGTAGCTTTAGACAAAAAGATACTAGCTCCTACTCACTTTCATATGCTCTTTTAAGAAAACAAAATAGTGAATAGCTTATTCTATACCAAATAAAATGTAACACTTGTTTTTTTTGCAGATACCAACAGTAATAGAAGGGAAAAAATAAACAGTTCCAGGCACATTTTATAGACCTAAAAAGCTTTTTGCATTACTGCATTTTTTATATATGTTTTGCTATGTATCAGAATTGATTGTGAAGTTAACACCTGGACTGAAAGCTTTAAATATATTTAATTTTTATACATAATATACCAAGCTAGTTTGTGACTATATCACTGCAATGATGACTTGAATGGGGAGAGAATAAAGGCTTCTTTGTTAGGTTTAAATATGGATTTAAATCATCAAAGTGTAATGGATAACCCAAAGAGAGTTTCATGGCATGGCATGGCATGAACAAAACCAAGAAAAAACACACAGCCATGAGATTAATCTACCTGGTTCACAGTGTCTAGTAAGTAGATGCTGTATTCATTCCAGGTCAGCACCCATCCTTCTCGGAAAAAGCACGAAACAAGCCCAAGGTGTTTCTCTGGGAAGCTGTAACTTCCTCTGTCAGGCGGTTCCAAACGAGGATACAGTTCAAAAGTTTTTATTCCTCCAGCAAATACATCTTTCAGTAAGAATGTGGCCTGAACAGTTCCGTGAACATCAGACTTCCAGAGACGAAGCCCAGGTCTGGCAGCAAATAGCGTCAGGTCACTCTGTTTACACAGACCAGGTATAAAACATGCTCCAAATTTGCCAGTGCTAAAATGCAAAAGAAAAATTCATTTTGAAAGCTATGTACTCAACTTAGACTAAAAAAAAAAAAAAAAGAAAAAAGGCACAAATTTACAATTGCAAATTAACAAAAATAACTTTGAAGTATTCAGTCAAATGTCTGAAATACAAATTTGGTTACAGTAAGACAAGAACAGTGTTCTCAAATAACAAGTTTTCCCTTTCTTCTAGATGTCAGACACTGTATCTATTAGGTAAGTTAAATGACTCCTCCTATCATCTTCATAGCCTTAACAGTATATTGCCCATCTCAAAAACCCTACGATGCATTCATCCTTCTCCCAGAATTCATAAAAACCAAGCAAAACACTACAAACTACTGTTAAGAAACTGACTACCTTGACTTGCAAGAAGCACTCGAGGAAAGACCTCAACTGTTAAAATCTTCATCTTTGATGCATAAAACCACCATTACTATCACCCAACAAAAGCCCTTGTACACAAGACGGTCTCTGGCATTCCTCTTACTATTCACATCCTGTATGAAAGATACATTATAAATCTTCTTTCAAGAGTCATTTTGCTTTACTTCTAGATATAGTCATGCTGTTCTAAGACTGTGTTCCCCCTTCCTTCATATCCAAGAAAGATTGCCCAACAGAAGATGCCAGAAAGTCATACAAGAAGTTCCTAGCCTTCAAGTCAACTTTAAGTGCTTGCTATACATTTTCGCTTTGAAGACACTTCAGTGAGTATAAGAAAACTTTGGATACTGACTTGGCTTTTGCATCAGATATTATATCATCCGTAAGAGGGACCCGATTACAATGCTTGCTCACACCAAGTGACAGTAAACCAAGAGAGACACTAAACTGCAGAGGACGTTTGGCAGTGATTTCAGTCTAAAAACTGGGAAAACATCTTAAATATTTCTGCATAATAGTGGCCTGAAAATATGACTTTGACATATTTGTAAATTGTCATTCATGTCTGAGCACACATAGCTACTGTAACTTTTTATGAGCGGATTGCTGTGTGGTATTAATTTCTCTTTCCGTAATTCACTCTAAAAATCTAGAATTAATACATGTGCCTGCATCAAGATTTTATGAGGGTTACTTTTTTCTGGGCTGTGTTCCAACTTGCTTGACAGATCTCTCTTCTGTGTAAAAAAGTAGAGTTCGTTGTAAAGTAGACACAAGCAGCACTTTCTGGTTGTAATCCAACTGGACAATTGAAGATGGCTCTTCCAATACAAGGTTGGAGTTGCAAATACCCTTTTAAAGACACGTGCAATTGACAAGAGTCAACCTTTCTAAAAATGTAAGGTAATAACTAACACTTTGAAGAAATTAACAAACCAAAGAAAGAGAAAATAAACAAACAAACATACTGTTGCACAAATTTCACTTAAAGAATATGGAGCTCCTTTATGCAGATAGGAGGGGAGTTAGACTGCATGTACCACAGTGGCACACTACACAATTCAGTTTCTCTTGGAATACTAGCTAACACATTTCAGTTAAAATCAACAGAACCTTCAGGACATATTTTTTCCCTTGTTCTCCACTGCCAGGTCATACATGCTGACTCAATCACTACATCTGGAGATGTTAAACCTTTCTGTCAAATCAAATAAGGGAAAATCATAGGTTTGAATGGCTGCTCTTTAACCTTTTCTCCCACATAGAAATTCAAGTTAATACTTATTTTGTTGACATCCCAGGCCTGTATTAATTAACAAGACAGTAAAAAAGTTCCATTTACTGGTAATATTACAGTCACCCAGTAGAACCCAAATATTACTCTCATTCTACACTCTAAACTGAGATGCTGAACAATTACAGAAAAAAATTACTAACAGATTCTGAAAGATTCAATATAGTGAGCCAGCAACATCACACCATTCAAAAGTACCCTTTCCTAACAAAGGATAAAGCACTGACTGAAGGAAGATGTGATAGACATTTCAGGCAGAAATGGGATGAAGTAAGAAGGATCACCACTTTTGGGTTTATATTTTGTTTTTTAAAAAGGTAAGGCAGTTTTGAAGAATATCCAACAGTTGACTGCTTGGGTGCATGCACAACTGGCCAAGAGTATGCATGCCAATATGATTGTTCAAATAAATAAGTGATACTAAAGAATCAACTAACTGCTAAATATTTAAACACACAAGCATCCTTTCAAAAAAATTGTGAATGGAAACTGAGGTCTCTATAATAAACGCTCACCTGGTCTAGATCTAGGGCAGAGTAGACAATCTTCCCTTTGTCATCCCCAGAGAATAATTTCATTCCATTGGGACTCCAAGCTAACGCTGTAATGCTACTTTTGTGAATACCAGCAACATCAAATCTCCGAAGCTGTGAAACAATACAAAAGCAATACAAGAATGAAAGGAAGAGAAAATGGAGATATAAAGCCCTTTCTCAGTGACTCTTATAAACTGGAGAACAAATATGAAAGTGCAGGTCATTCTAGTTTTTATTTAGCACAAAAACCTAAACTATAAAAAGCCCCCCACCACTGAATAGCTCGGCCAGTTACTATAAATAAGGAATTTTTCAAAAGCATTTTTGATTAAATATATCTTTTGCAATGAAAAGCATGCTTTAAGATTATTGCTTTTATAAGCTTAACATATGTAGCCTAAAACATATTCACAGATCAGGCAAAAATTCCCTGGTTTTCGCTATTACCAAAAAAAAAAAAAAAAAAAAAAATAAATCACAGTAACACTCAACTAGGATTCACCATACTAAACCTCAGAGAAGTTTAGCCAAATACAAAGATTTACCTGTTTGTTTCTTCCAGGTAATGAAGACACAAGCTGAAAAACTGCAACCCGACCTGAGGCTGTACCAACAGCAACCAGATCATCAAAACAACTCAACAGCTTTACAAAAGTAATAGATTCACACTTCCCCTGTTGAAAAAAACCATACATAAAACTCACAAAGTTAATGACACACAAACAGCAGCTCAATTCTGAGAAACTCAGCTTTACTAGAAGAGTCAAAAACTTAATATTTACCTCAAAATTGTACTTTTTCATCTGGTTTAATTGTCTGCAGTAGAGATAAAGCATTCCAATGCTGCTCCCCACAGCAATGTAGTCTCCATTGGTATCGAGTGCTGTGAGGTATACCACAATAGAGCGAAAGCCTTTTTGGATCTTTGCAGGAATGGCATTGAGAAGATAATATAAGGGACAAAACTCCTTAAATATAACTGGTGAAGCCACAGATGCCATAGCAAGCATTGGCAGCAGCAATTTTAAGGCTGAAATAAACACATCTACTTGACCACATAAGGAAATCTGAAAGAGAAAAGCAAAAGACATATCATTAGCTTTTTTGGAAAGAGTAAATCTTAACAGAAACCAAACATTTAGCAAGTAGGGATGCAGAAATTATCAGATTCTGTTCTGTACAAAGAAAAAGCAAGTTAAACTTTTCTGGTGAAAGTAAGTTATTCTTAGAAGAATCTTCCTTAAGAATAAGCTTATTTCTTCGGTTCAGCCAGTATCCAAGGATGTATGATAACCCCTAAATCTGGGATAACCACTCTTTCTTGCAGCTGTGAGCTCATCAAAGCGGAGTTCAAATGCAGCATTTCTTCTCATCTGGTTACTGAAAGAACTGAAAGGGCTCTAACAACAAACAATCCACTTTTTAGTCTATCTGCAAACTCTACCCTCCCTCTTTCCAGTACTTAGAGCACAGAAAACAGACAGTGCTGAAATATCAAAGTGTCAAACTAGTGTTTACGCTCAACTCCTTAATGCCATGCACCCCATGGTTGAGGAACAATTCAGTTAGAGCTACATCTGCTACGTAATCAAATAACAACCAAAAGATAAGAATAGTGTGGGAAGAGAGGGGCAATGCAAAGATGAAAGAAATCCCAGTTTGACAGACACAGGTAATATCCATGTAGCAACTGAATTTACAGAGATTCAGAGCAAACAGAAAAAAGCACCATATATTCATGTTTCCGTTTATGGTTAAGCAAATAACTTCATGCTGATGAGTGACACTGTAAATATTCTTAGATACCAGAATCTTAGTGTAACAGAAACAACGATTATGTTTGTTTTCAAGAAAAAAATGTAGTGAGAGCTCATCATAGTAATAATGTACTAGGATCTTCAGAAAAAAAGCTGATATGACCATGATATATGTAAAAATATTTTAAAAAAATTAACTAAACACAGTAATTTTTCACACCATGGGTTCAAAGCCTTGACAAGAACATTTTGCAGCAGTAGCTACTCTCCTCATGGATGACTCTGGAACACAGCAAAGGAAAGAAACCTTTACTTCTTGAATTTTGCCAGGAGCAAAAATGGTTTAGGATATGCCAAAAATACCTGCAGTTTTCCGAGACAAGAATTCTGGATTTCTACAAACATAAAAGTTTTCTATGATTGTTTAAGCCTGTAACATTGATGATTTCCTGAAATTTCAGCAGTTATAACTTCCTTAGCGAAATGAAAACCAGAAATAGTCCAATTGACATCAGAAACACTTCTAAATGCTCAAAACTATTCTGTAAGGTATTTCTACTGCAATTTGTGTGATATGTCCTATTGTGCCTTGTTTTTATTTCTCTAAGGATGGAATATGGTATTTGTTTGGCAGTTTTACATATTGCTTACGGTATAAATCAACCAAATTAGAAAAAATATATATATATAGCTGCTCCAGTTTTATATCTCCACTACTGTGAGAAGCTCTGAGGTCTCGATTTTCAAACTATTCCAGTTATTGTGCAAGAGGATTCAGCATGCTGGCTTTGGGCCCTGCAACACTTGCTGTCAACATACAATTCCACTAAATCCAAAGTGATTACTTGCATGACATTACCCATTCAAGCCCATGTTAGACAAGACTGCAGGAATTGGTTACTGGAGCTGTATTTCGTGTTACAAAAACTGTCAGTAAATGAGATAGCAGCTCTTATTACATGTTCTTAACTGAGATAATTTCTAAGATCTAGCAAGCAGTAAAATTTAATTCCACTCTCCTCCAGTGTTTACTACCTGTCATGACACCTATTTCATAAAATATTACAAGGATTAGCTGATTAATGTGTCCCAGCTATTTCTGAATGAAGAGTTCATTTCAGAGTTGTTTACTAAGTGTTGTGGTTTAACCCCAGCCAGCAACTAAGCACCTCTTGCTTGCACCCACTTCACCTCAGTGGGATGGGGAAGAGAACTGGTAAAGAAAAAGCAGGGAAACTCGTGGGCTGAAATAGAGAGACAGTTTTGTAGGTAAAGCAAAAGCTGTGCATGCAAGCAAAGCAAACCAAGGAATTCACTCATCACTTCCCATCAGCCAGCAGGTGTTCAACATCCCCAGGAAAGCAGGGCTCCATCACGTGTAAGGGTTACTTGGGAAGCCAAATGCCGTAACTCTGAACATACCCCTTTCCTTCCTTCCTCCCTTGACTTTATGTGCTTAGCATGACAACATATGATATGGAATATGCCTTTGGTCAGCCGGGGACAGCTGTCCTGGCTGTGTCCCCCCACAACTCCTTGTGCACACCCAGCCACTTGCTGGGAGGGGTGAGGAGCAGAAAAGGACCTGACTCTGTATAAGCAATGCTCAGCAATAAGGAAAACATCTTTGTGTTGCCAATATTGTTTCCAGCACTACTGTGAAGAAAATTAACTCTACCCCAGCCAAAACCAGCACATTAAGTTAACAAAAAACATCACTGCATCACTATTTACAATATTTTCACACACCATCTATTTCCTATCCTATATTTTGGGTCTTCTGCCCTTTCTGTCAGCATTTACTACTTCCTGTCTACAGTCAACTAAATTAAAAGAGAACCTACTGCTAAAGTCTGTTGTTTGCTGTTCCGCACATGCTGCTTTGCCAGTTTAGTAATTTTTACTAGCTGCTTTTTTGTTTTGTTTTTCTTTCGTTTTTCTAATAAAATAAACCCCAGCCTTTGTCCTGAGTCTCACTGTAAAAATCTTCCTTTGTCTCATCTCAACTTCTGCCACTCCCCAGCTACTGCCTCATGAATTTCACATATTTTGGTTAAGTCCCCTTTGTCACTCCTACAATTCACATCTGTCATCATTCGAAGCAGTTCTTTTAGCTGGAACCATCTCATACTCCACAGTTGCCAAAGGACCCTGCAAGTCCTAAAAATTCATTCTCTCTCTTAAGTTTTCATCACCTACCTTCCAGCTCAACTATACTGCTAAAAACACAGGAATTCATTACAAACTATGGAATTATGGAAATCTGTATTATCCAGAAAAAGATTATTACTTTTTCCTCTACAACAAACAACTCTATCTGCAACCTGATGTATGTTTTGTAAGTTTGCACTTTTTTTAAAAATAGAACAAAAAAAGGGGGGGGGGCAGTCTGTTAGGGTTCCCCTCCTCAAAAAAAATGGGAGGAATTATTTCTTGTCGTATACTAAGTTAACTTAAAAAACAAACAAACAAAAAACTGAATGAAACCTGCTGCCAGGTTAGGGCTCCCACTCTTCTCAAAATCCATATACAATATATGATTTCCATATTCTCTGATGGCAAAGTTGAAAGTTGTAAAAAAATGTAAGTAAGTTTTGTTCTCTATAACCCATTCACTCCGTGCAATCAAAAAAAGGTATTAATAAACTGTAATTTCTTACCATCATACACAAACCAGTTTCACCTTGAGCAGCTTAGAGACTTACAATACACTTGCACTGCTTGTGTGAAAACATCTAACTGAAAGCTCAAAAAAGGATTTTACTAAAAATACTGCTAATTAAGCAATTTTATCTAACCCCCCCCCCAAAAAAAAAAAAATTATAAAGGAATAGAGAACCGCAATGTGGTCTACATATTCAAAAAGTCTTCAACATCCCCCTAATCACTGTTGTGTATCACATGCAGTCTCTTTATTAACAGATTGTTTGTTATCTGGTTTTCCTGCTTCATTAATCAAAGGCAAACAGTCAATATAATCTATTTTCTCAGCCAGATTCCGGAATTGGATGCACATCTTCACCCAGTGTCAGCCACAGTTACTTTGAAATACATAACAGCCATACAGGGCAAATCAGCTTGGGATAAGCAGCTATCCTGCAGCAGAGATAAAGGAGAGAAAAATACCTTATGTTGCACATCAAAAACAATCACCAGGCAGAAAGTCCTTCTCAACTCGCAGAGTCCACAACAAGCTTTTAACTATTGCATTCAAGGTCATATTTTGAAAAGGAAAGTTCTATTTTAATTTTCTCTAGCCTCAGAAGCAGGAATGAGGCTCAGGGCTGCCTAACAGAGGCAATGAAAGTGAGAGGTAATTCTGTGGTTAAACAGATAGGCAATGGTTAAAGATTCAGTGCTAGGGTACGCCAGATCGACTGCAGGAAGCTAAAGCTGTCCCTGCATTTCCCTAAGGCCAAGTGTCCTGTCTGTACAAAAGGGACAACAGCTCTGTTTGGTTTTTTAATTCTTTGGCATAAAAACTTAAATTTAAGCTCTTTGCAGTATAGACAAAATCACATATATATATGATGAGGGTTAAACACAACAGTCTCTGATCTCAGCTCGACCTTGCCAGCTAAGAAGAAAAGTGGTTTTATTTTCTAATACTCCTCACCTTTTTACCCTAAGAGCAGGCCACCCAGCTGCCACATCTCCAGAGAGCTGCCAAGCAGCAGGAGAACACAAATTCATACCTGCTGAAGGGGCTCTGCTCTCATGCTTCCCCGTTGTGGGCAGAGGAGCAGCCAGCGCACAGGTGGCAATTACTATGCAACACACACATAGAACCATAGAACGGTTTGGGTTGGAAAGGACCTTAAGATCATTCAGTTCCAGCTGCTGTCATGGGCAGGGACACCTTCCACTAGACCAGGTTGCCCAAAGCCCCGTCCAACCTGGCCTTGAACACTGCCAGGGATGGAGCACTTATCACCTCTTTGGGCAACCTGTGCCAGCGCCTCACTACCCTCACAATAAAGAACTTCTTCCTTATCTCTAACCTGAACTTCCCGTATTTAAGTTTAAACCCGTTGCCCCTTGTCCTACAGTCCCTGATGAATAGTCCCTCCCCAGCATCCTTATAGGCCTCCTTCAGATACTGGAAGGCTGCTCTGAGGTCTCCACGCAGCCTTCTCTTCTCCAGGCTGAACAGCCCCAACTTTCTCAGCCTATCTTCATATGGGAAGTGCTTCAGCCCCCCCATCATCCTCATGGCCTCCTCTGGACTTACTCCAACATTGCTTCACACAGTTCATAAGTGGTGCATTTCTGGTTCAGAAGGGTTTATTGGGGGAGGACAAAAAACCCAAACAAAAAACCAAACCTGGATAATACAGATGGAAAGTTCAGAAAAAGAGGCATCTGGGGTCACTGCACACGCAGGTATGCCAAATGAGGGCAGTGAAAACCAAGCTTTACTCACTGAGGGTCTTCGGACACCTAGTTTCTCTACGAAATTTTCCTTCCTTAAATGCATTACTACATTCTGGCAGACGTTTCAAACCATTCCTTCCTAATACGCTGCTTTCCAGCATTCTAAGGGTTGCAGCTCCCGGCAGGTAAGAATACAGCCGCGAACTCCAGGACAGACTGCCAGCAATGCCACCTCGCTCTCCGGCTGGATTTACCTCAGCTTATGCCGGATTTACCACCCTGACCCAGAGCTCCAGCCGGGCCGGGAGGTCGCCAGAGGATGGCAAAGCTCCTCCAGCCGCTCCGCGGGCGCCTAACTCGGCCCCCGCCGCCCTCCCCAGACACTACCGTGCACCCTCACGCCAGCTCTACCCAAAGACGAGCCTCCGAGAGGCGGGCGGGAGAGCTGACCCGCTTCCCCTCCCCGCGCCGGGCTCACCCACTCAGCCCAGCTGCAACAGGCAAGCACGGCAGGCCCCGCTTACAGCGACCAGGGAGGGGAGCGAGAGACCAGGGCAGACCCTCAGGCGGCTTTCCCCCATCCCCACGAAAGACGCGGCTCCGCTCACCTCCTCAGGAGCGCGGAGCGACTATAGCTACTGCCGGTGGGTAGACGGAAAGATGGAGCGAAAGCCCCGTCGCCCAAGCCCTACAGCAGCGGCGGCGCCCCGGCTGCCTGCGCCGCTCGGCGGGGCCGGGCCTGGGCGGGGCCGGACGTGAGCGCATTTCCGCGGGCTGCAGGGCGCCATCATGGCGGGTGAGTGTTTTTCGTTTCTCTACCGGTCAGGCCCTGGGGCTAACTGACCCCAAGGTGGGAGCGACGAGTGGCGAGGACTGCAGGGCTGGGCCTACGGCAGCGGGGAGTGGCCGGAGGTCAGGGCTTGGTGCTCCCTGCGCCGGTGTCTGCTGTGCGGGTCCGCCCGCCAGCGCGTTACTTTAACGTGGGTGCCAGGAAAGTACCCAGCGCCTCTCTTTCCCTCGGGAGAAGCGAGCGACACCCGTGCCTTGTCGTGGTGCGTGGGCTTCATCTTTATGCCACTTCGTAAGGGTCTCTGTGAATAAAAGCTAAAACCAGAAAGTGTGCGGATGGAGCGGTGGCGTTACTGTTACTGCTGAGCTTCGAGCTGGGCTTGCCCCGTCGTGCTTCCCGGGCAGGAATTGAGGCGTGACGATGGGGCCAGGCAGAAGGAGCTGCTCGCAACCCTCCCCCAAGGTGGTGCTCCTGTGTAAATGGGGTACTGTCTAGCAGTTCCCATTGCCGCCATACGCTGTAGTTATCATCTTGCTATCTATGCAAGACTGCTAGACTGGCTGGTTACTGCAAAGCCACTGCTGTCCATGTTACAACGTCGCATCGCAGAACATGCTTGCATTTTTTCAACAACATGATTTTCTTGTAAGTAGTAATTAAGCTTATAGATGAGGAATTAAATTTCACGACTGAAGGCAGCTCATGTAAATTCCCTTTTGCTTTAATCAATATTCAGCCATAAAGCAAGGAAATCACTCAAGCAGTTGCCACATAGCATGTTGATTTGTTTCTGTATGCTCTCAATGGCCCGAATTTCTTTATTTTCTCATGCAGCAAAAAGTCCTGGTGATGGTACTCCAAGAAGACCTGTTTTACCTGTTAGTGCAAGAAAAATTAAAGATAATGCAGCAGACTGGCATAATTTAATGATGAAATGGGAGAGACTGAATGATAATGGATTTACTACAGCAAACAAAATAGTCAACATGAAGATTAGTGAACAGTAAGTATGCTAATACATACAAGTAAAGAGCATAAGGATTGCCTTTATTGAGAAATGAATCGCTAGAAAGTTTTAATCACTAGAAAGTTCTTTTTGGAGGTGTGAAAAAGTATATGTCAGAGTGGATAAGCTAGCTCTTAGATCAAACTCAGCAGTGGGACCTTTTAGTTACATAAACCATTTACATCCAAGTAATAAAAGTTTCAAGAGGATTAAAATAACCTCATAAAGTAATGATATTTGCAAGAAATTAACTATGTTTCTAATTAACTAGTTAAGCATAACAGACATTTAAAATATTTTTATAATGTACAAAATGAGAATCTAACCCTATAGATATCAGCCCATGTGAGTTCCCTTACTTTAGCATATTTACACTGAGGCCAGTATTAATAAATTTCATTGAAGTCAAAAATTCAGCAGATTTTAAGAAAGAATTGGTGGCTTATATGGACAGAAAAGTTAACAGTGATGATTAAAAAAAAAATAAAAACACCACCCAAAAATACATAGCCTGTAAGAGAGATTCTGTAGGACCAGACCACATGGATTTTCAACCTCACAGCTTGGGTAAACCCACATTGCAGTTGTTTACTCTGCCTTATGTTTCTACTTTAGATTTCAAGACAACAAAATGGAGATAGCATGTGATAACAATGCCACAGGATCTGAAAAGCCAGCTCCAAAATATAGTGAAGAACTGGACAATTGCTGTGAAGAATTACTTGAGACCTTAAAGCATATGGTAGTGCTGACTTTTCAATCTTAGTCAACATGAATCAGTTCCAAGTGTGTTCAAGTGTGACATAAGGAAATGTTCTCAAGTATTTGTGGTAAATAGAAAATCAGGATATTTATTCATAGTTCTTTGGCTTCAAACCTAAATGGTTATCAGCCTAGTGTGCACCATTTATTTGCTTGCTTGGTAAATTTGAGAGTTGTTTTTACATCTGCCTTCTGCTTATCATTCTACACCTCCCTTCATGAAGTGATCCTCTGAGAACAAGGTGTATAAAAAAAGTTCATTCTGAAACTGCACCCGTTTTCTGTTTTCTCATCCTGAGTTTTCCCTCTGTTTAGAACTAAACAAACAACAAAGCATAAAGCAGTGCTTTACCTGTCAGCAGGTAAAGCTGCCCTGCAGCTATCTTTGATTAGACATAATGCAGTTATATTTTTAGTCTGCCTACCTGTGCTTTCTGTGCAGAATTCCTTGTCTGGAGAGTAGACAAAGATAATTATTATTTAACCTTTTTTTCTGGATACTGCTAGAAATTAATGTCACCTGCCAGTTTGACAGGAAACAAAAGATTTTTTTTTTTTCTAACCTGATACTGTAATTTAAAATTCTTATTAAAAATAACTTTTACAGCCTTCTGCTGAGGTGGAGGCCCATTAAAAAGACGATAGGTCTATTTTTTTATGTAGACAGGATATCAATTTGATATTTAGAATAAGCAGGAAAGCAGCTAGATTTTCCTCCAGTTTTGTTCTCTAGGAAAAAGTAACAGTAATCTGGATGAGGGGGATTTGTTGTTTTTCTTTTTTTTTCCAGTCTTTGAGGTAGTTTTGTATCTTAGCAAGTGTGTTTATGCAGCTTTTAATTACTCCTGACTAAAAGGAGTCTAAGCAGGTAGTGTTATATTGGCTACTAAACGTAGCTACTACAGACATATTTTATTTTTCATTCCTTACGAGTTTGTACCAGCTTACAGGTTTATAGAAGTGTATGTATTTTAGCTTCTTGACTGAAAGATGTTGCCTGCAAGCTCCATTTTGTTGTAAAAATTAGTCCCTATCAGTAATGCACAAAGTCATATGAACATGAATGAAGTGGATGGAATGACCTGTTTTATGAAGCAAGCTGTTAAATCAGCTTAGATATATTGTTAGTAGGAGCTTAAGCTGCTTTACTCATCTGCTGCTGACTTTTTGAGATCAAATTTAAGTCATCTTGACATAGTAAAGTAAGAAAGCATGTATTCATAGGGCTTGTGCCATGCTTGTTCATAGGCAGTCTGATGTTTTACCCCAATGAAAAATTGCTATAGGAAAAACCCAGAGAGAAGTGAAAAATGAAAGAGGATTTTAATACATTTCTACATGGGGGAAACGAAAGAATCTTGCAAAATCAGAATCACTAAGTCATATCTACAGTGTTCAAAATTTTTGGGTATCTCATATTAAATTTTTATATAAATTCTAGCTTTGATTCCTGTCTGAAGTTAAAAAAAAAAAAAAGTGAGTTAGAATTGTTAAGACTAAATACTCTTCAGAAATCATGTTTTTTTAAAAAAATAGAATCAAGGAATCAACTAGGTTGGTTTAAGATTATAGTAGTTTCATGTTCCTGAGATATTCATTAACATTACATGTTTATCATTTTCAGACAAAAATACAACTGAAAATGGAAAAGCTTACTTCAACTGCTAAAGCAATCTGTGACTTGGAAGCGTTCCACCATAGAGCTGGGAATTGCACAGCACTCTTCTTTCATACATGGCCCACACCATACTTCTGTAAGTAAAATACTGATTATCTTAGCTAATTGCATTGTGTCATTGATGTCTTCTAATTGAGGACTGAAAAATAAACTCTTTTATCTGGATGTCTTGCCTTAGAGAGAGAGTATGTCTGTCTCCTTTAGAATTGACTAATCAATAAACACGTGAATGCACCACTGGCTTAGGGTTACTGCTGGTGACTGCTTGTATGAATTGCCAAGCATCGTCTGTCATGTAACAATTATATCATAAAATCTAAGCTGATCAGCATCTTACAGTGTCCAGGCTGCAACAGCCACAACTTTTGTAGGGAGAGGCATATTTGCAACTTGGTATTTTTAAGTATTAGGCTTAACTTGTTTGACTTGTTACTTGACACCGAAATTAAATCCTTGAGTGCAAAGAACAAGTTATATGTCAGCTAATTCTTAGGCAGACAAAGAAAAATACCTCTGATCTCAGTGTCTGTCAAGGCAAGTAAAGAAATGTTCATTTACTGTCTACTGTTAGTACCAATGCTTTTAGCATTCACTTGATGGCAGAAGGTATCACCTCCCAGCTGATATTACTGCAGTTTTAAAACTGAATTCCAGAGAAGCCTGATGGCATGCAAACCAACTGCCTTCTTTGTAAAATGAAAGTCATACTTTCGTGAAGCACTGCTTCTTAGAATCATAGAATCATAGAATAGTTAGGGTTAGAAAGGACCTCAAGTTCCAACCCTCCTGCCATGGGCAGGCACACCCCACACTAAACCATGTCACCCAAGGCCTCATCCAACCTGGCCTTGAACACCACCAAGGATGGAGCATTCACAACCTCCCTGGGCAACCGATTCCAGTGCCTCACCACCCTCTCAGTAAAGAATTTCTTCCTTATATCCAATCTAAACTTCCCCTGTTTAAGTTTGAACCCATTACCCCTTGTCCTGTCACTACAGTCCCTGATGAATAGTCCCTCCCCACCATCCTTGTAGGCCCCCTTCAGATACTGGACGACTGCTCTGAGGTCTCCACGCAGCCTTCTCTTCTCCAGGCTGAACAGCCCCAACTTTCTCAGCCTGTCTCCATACGGGAGGTGCTCCAGTCCCCTGATCATCCTCGTGGCCCTCTTCTGGACTTGTTCCAATAGTTCCATGTCCTTTTTATGTTGAGGACACCAGAACTGCACACAGTACTCCAAGTGAGGTCTCACGAGAGCAGAGTAGAGGGGCAGGATCACCTCCTTCGACCTGCTGGTCATGCTCCTTTTGATGCAGCCCAGGATACGGTTGGCTTTCTGGGCTGCGAGCGCACACTGAAGCTGGCTCATGTTCATTTTCTCATCGACCAACACCCCCAAGTCCTTCTCCGCAGGGCTGCTCTGAATCTCTTCTCTGCCCAACCTGTAGCTGTGCCTGGGATTGCTCCGACCCAGGTGTAGGACCTTGCACTTGGCATGGTTAAACTTCATCAGGTTGGCATCAGCCCACCTCACAAGTGTGTCAAGGTCCCTCTGGATGGCATCCCTTCCCTCCGGCGTATCAACCGAACCACACAGCTTGGTGTCATCGGCAAACTTGCTGAGGGTGCACTCAATCCCACTGTCCATGTCAGCAACAAAGATGTTGAACAAGACCGGTCCCAACACCGATCCCTGAGGGACACCACTCGTTACCGGTCTCCAGCCGGACATCGAGCCATTGACCACAACTCTTTGCGTGCGGCCATCCAGCCAGTTCTTTATCCACTGAGTGGTCCACCCATCAAATTGATGTCTCTCCAATTTAGAGACCAGGATGTCATGTGGGACAGTGTCAAACGCTTTGCACAAGTCCAGGTAGATGACGTCAACTGCTCTGCCCCTGTCCATTGGTTTCATAGCCCCATCATAGAAGGCCACCAAATTGGTCAGGCAGGATTTCCCCTTAGTGAAGCCATGCTGGCTGCCACCAACCACCTCCTTGTTTTTCATGTGCCTTAGCATGTCTTCCAGGAGAATCTGCTCCAAGAGCTTGCCAGGCACAGAGGTGAGACTGACTGGTCTGTAACTCCCCGGGTCATCCATTTTCCCCTTCTTGAAAATGGGGGTTATATTTCCCTTTTTCCAGTCGTCAGGAACTTCACCTGACTGCCATGATTTTTCAAATATGATGGACAGTGGCTTAGCAACTTCATTCGCCAGCTCCTTCAGGACCCGCGGATGGATTTCGTCAGGTTCCATGGACTTGTGCACGTTCAGGTTTTTAAGATGGTCTGTCTTTTACTCGCTACATACCTATAGAATCCCTTCCTATTAAAAGGGTAAGAATGACAAGTGCTGTCAAAACACTCATTATGTCTGAATCATTTAGTGATGCTCTTTACTCCATGAAAGACTAAATCCTCCTAAAAATAGTAACAGTTCAGACTAAGTTAGAAACATTAAGATCAGTCTCTTGAAAAATAATGTGTGACTATTTTTTTAGAAAGTCAAGCAGATTATTACATAGATATATTTTAACCTCCCTATCAGTATTACTAACATAACTAGTAACAACGTCGGTTTTTACGTTACGCACTTCAGTTTTGGTCCGTTGTCTTGGTTTACCGTTATTTTTCACTATTGGTATCACTTATTGGTGATCATACATTGCTAAAGCTCCTGACAGCATGTGAGGGCATCCTTTAGATTAGCTAAAATCAGAAGTGACTCTGAAATGCTAAACTTGTATTTCAGGATAGCATTCTTAATTTTTTAAATCAAATTTCAGTTATTTGAAAGAATAGCTGTAGTTGATAATGTTACAGTGGATCCTGAGGGTCAATACCACTGCTTATTCTGGAATTAAGAGGGTATTCATGTCAAGATCACAAGTGTATAAAATATATCCAAAAGCAGAGTGAATTGTTTAGCATTGTGTATTCTAGTATACAGACATTATTGATGCTGTAAAAACCAAGATGTTTAGATATGGGGAATAGTTTATGCAAGGTAGGGGTTTTTAATATCATTATATTACAAGTATTATGTAACTTCTAGATAATTTCTGAAATGTTCTGGTCGATGTGGGTTTTTTTTCAATCCATTCAGATGAGGTTTCTCTGAAGCTCTCTGAAATGTACAAGAAGGAGCTGCAACTCAAGCAAACAATTGTACGAGAAATTGCTCATTCTGCTGACCAGGATCTGATGATGGTCTATTTATCATCATGGTTATACCAGCCTTATATTGAAAATAGCAGCAAACTACTACTTGAAGCCATGCTGCTAGAAACAGGACATAGACAGTGCTAGAATTCCAAATGCTACATGGCTTCTTGTAATGATGCTTACATGAAACTGAAATGGCAAACTGCAAAGCTTTCCAAGTAAGCTGAATTTTTGTAAAACTTATTAAAAATACTTGTATTTATTATTTTGTCTCAGTTGATACTCCTTTCTCTGCATGGGACAATCTGGTTTTGGTCACTTTATCCATTTTAAGTCCAGTAGCAAAGCTACAGGTAGGAGCCCAAGTCCTCTATAATCAGAAAGAGGTAGTTACTACATGCTGGTCTGGGAGGAATTCAATGCACAGACTCCTACAGAAAAGAACGTTGACTATTTTCTAAGTCTTGATAGTCTAAACTATTTACATTGTCCCTTTCACCATAGGAATTCAGCACTTCATCTTTTGTGGGTTTTATCTGTATGACTGAACAGGGTGTGTGCTTTTGCACTTGCCTTATAAATGGGGAAAAGAAAAGCACAGAAGGCAGATCCAAAAGGGATCCACATACTGGATGTGAATGGTATGTGGTCTAGAAACGCTGTCACAGATGCTAGTGTACGTTCTTCTTTAGTTTTGGTTATAGAGTGGCTGGTTACGTCAGTCCTGAAGAGTGATCCAAGCCTGAAGGAGCACACTGGGAAGATTTAGTACAACTCACTATTCAACAGTCATTCTATGAAAAGATCTTGTCTGTTTTAATTCATTGTAGAGATGTTATGTGGAAGCATTTGTTGAATAAAACCAAAATCTGCTTCAGGCATGGCCTTATCCCATATTGTTTGCTTACTGTCATGAGGCTCAGTGAGTTTTTCCTTGGATTATTGTTTCTGATGTCAAGTGGTTTTGGTTTAAAGGTGTGCCCTGCTGGGTTTTTGGTTAGCAGTTTATGTGACAAGAATCAGCAGCTCAAACTCCTGCTTTTCCTTTTCATGCTGCTTTCTTGGAAAAGGGAGTAGAGTGTATTCAGAAGAAACAGTTCATGCAAAATGCTGAAGCGGAATTCATTCCTCATAGTTGCTTTCGCTCCTAAAGACGTAATAATCACTGTGGTCTACCATTATGTCAGACCTGGGTAGCATGGTGAAGCTGCTACACTTTCCCAGCCTTTAATAACTGTTAGCTGCTATTGCAGATTATCACTTTTCAGAAAAGTGCATTACGATGTGGAAACTATGCAGCTGCATCACAAACTTTTAATTAAATTCTTAATGTGTAGTGAATTTAGGCCTTCTGCTTACTTCATTATGATTAATAATAATTTATTCCTCCCACTTTCTGATTGCCTGTGTGACCTGCTCCTATATGAACTGTTGATTTCCATCTCCTATTTCACACAATTATGTAGTGCTTCTAAGTGCTGTTACTCATTGATGTGCCCTGACAGATGTATACTCTCAATTCTCCTTTGACCTAAGTGACACAAAATGCACACTGCTATGAAGTGTCTGTAACAGCTGCGGTTTGACACCAGAAAAATCTAATTAAAACACTGAGAGATTCTGGACCAGATTTCTGATAGGACAAGTAGGGCCATTTACTTGAATAGTTCCAAACTAAAACCCTGTAAGCTCAGTAAGGGAAATGCATGAGTTTCCTGCAGTAACAGAACAGACAGACATGAATTAGGAAACTTTTCTCAAGATGTTGCTCTGTTCAACAACGAGATTGTTTCTGACAGCTTGATAGTGTTGTATTCTTATCCCAAATACCTATTGTCTAAAAAGAATCAGTTATGAATAGCTTTGTTGGAGTTTATTATTTTTCTGTGCAAGCGTTCCACCTACTTTAACAGCCACCTGAATTTATCCGAGTAGGACCTTGTCACTATGGAAACACCTTCATACTGGAAAAGTATTTTCCAGGGAGAAAAGGTTGGTTGACTTACAGGACTGTTAAGATGGGAGTAGGTGTACTGTATTTCTCAGCATGTGCAAAGCAATAGTAAAGGCAGAATTGAAGCAAATTTTCATTTTCTGCACAGGTAGAAATTGTGGTGTTCTCTCTTCATGAAATCATCTTCATGTTCACAGAGCCCCTTGCTCATTGACTGCTGTTGGACACAGATTACTGCAAAATTATTGCAAAGATATTTTGTCATTATAGCTTTAAGCAGTTGCTTATAATATTTTAAGTCCTCAGATGCAGTTATCAGTCAGTACAAAAGAATGTAATAAAGAATTGCTCACTGTGATCAAAGACTTTGAAAGACCTTGCTTTATCTTCACATACAGGATAGGCCTGTGTCCTCTGACCATTGTCATTTCCTAAAAAAAGAGGGGGGAAAAAGCAAAACAAAATCTACACCATAAAACTAACTACCAGACAGGAGCTCAGTAATATGTGATGACATGTGTCACATCCACACATCAAAAGGCAGTGTTTTGGTAATCAAATTCATCTTCTACTTAGGCAATCAAGAAAAACAAAACAACAAACCAAAAGACATTGGTCATTTAAGGCTATTTGTTTTCACCTGCTAAGCTTCTTGAAAGTAAAGACAGTGCCTTGGACAAGAAGCTGCTAGAAATTCTCCACAAAATATTATCATCCAAGCAACATACTGAAAGTGTGACAATAATGCAAGATAGAAGTAGGTAACTACTTTGGTAAATTTTCTGTCTGCACAGAGAAACAGGGATGATGGTCAAGAATACCTTTTTATTATGATTAAGTATTACAAGGCAGTGTGGAGTTCTTAGGAAGGTCCAAGCTTAGAATTGATAAAGGATGCATCATCTGAAAGAAAAAGATGTGTGATATAAGTCTAACAAAAACAGACCATCATGAACTAAAGATAAAAAAAGAATTTGGTATCTCAGTAAGGCAGATCAGATCACTACTTAGCACCTTCCTGTTTCTGCCTAAGCAGTTTTTAAAGGTGTGGCTGAACATTACACAAACATACTTACATACATTTCCAACAGTTTTTGTTGGAGGTTATCTTTATCTCTTAACTCAGTGCATGCTTATTTAAGTAAGGATCAACTAGGCTGTTACACTTTTCACAGATTATATTTAAACCTGCCTATTTTTCCAGGCAGATTTATGCTCTTCAAGTGTAAAAGCTAGCTTGAATATTTGTTAGCATGGAGAAAGTGCAATAACAGTGTTCTGAAAATTCAATGGCACAGAAAATGCCATGGTTTTAATATAGTTTTTATTTTACCCATACATAGGTTGCCCGTACACCACACATCACAGCTGGACAGCAGTACAACTTCCTGCATTTTTAGATTACTTGAGTGAAAAGGAATTATATAACAAAAGGGAACAATGCAACAGTTTTAGGGTTGACAGATACCCACTTTCCACCCACCCCCAACATATAAAGCAAATAGAATGCTGCTAATTCTAAAATTTTTGGTTGCAGTGCTGCTAGATTCATAAAAACATGTTATAAAAAGTATAGGGCATAGAAACAGCTTACAAATAAGTTAAATTTCAGTTATTTCAGTATTCACATTAGAAAAATATACACTTGATAGAGTCAGTCTTTTCCAGAAGAAAGCATATAGTTCTCCAATTTATGGCTCCAATTCACTTTGCGAGAGCGAAATACCTTCACTTTGGCCATCTGCTTCCATTTTCAGTAGGGTTTCCACAGTTTCCAAAGGCATCCCCTCAGGCATGGGGATGTGCATTGTAGTACCATTGGAACTGGTTACAATAACGACATCTTCTGCCTGAGACAGAACAGCAGTATCTAGGTGAGACATGATAATCCCATCTGAAGTCTGAATAAAAATCTGTTCATGTCCCTGAGACAAAAAATCACGGCTCTCATCAGGAATCTCAAAGGCTACAGTTTCATCTACAGTGACTGTATTCTCTAGCTCATGTTGTTCCTCTGTCCCACAAGAAAAGTCATTCGCATTTTTAAGAGAGTTTTCATGGTTCACCTGAGCAGACACGGAGGCTTCCTGGGCAGGGCTCTGGTTCAACTCAGTCTGAGCAGTGTGTGGGTGGTTTACTGGCACAATGCTTGTTGACAATGCTTTTTCAAGTTCCTGCATCTCATCAGTCATATTTTCATTATGGAGTTGTTCAGAATGTTCTTTAATTGCAAAATTACAGTTTTTTTCTTGCAGTTTCTGGTATTTTTGATGGTGTCCATTTTCTTCACTCGTTGCTAAGTTAGGGCTCTCACTGCCCATTGCGTCCTCCGACACAGAGCTACAAAGCTGAGGAGCTGAGAGCCCGCCGGCTGTATCCTCACTCACAAAGTGCGCTTGGACTAATCCAGGCGAGCCATCTGCTTCAGCTGGTAATACAACTTCATGTAGCAGAGATTTGTCATCTTCCAGATCTGGTCCCTGTATCGCCACACATTCAGAATACTCTGCCCTCGTCTCCACAGACTGGGAGAAGGTAGCTGAATTTCCAGCATTGATTCTAACTCCTGAATGAGCAAGTGAATTATGCTCTGCTGTCAGTAATGTGCTTCTGGTTGTGTAGCAAGTGATGTGCCCATCTTCTGAAAGCTGGATTTCTCCATTTAATTTATAAAAACCTGAAAAGGTAAAATAAATATAATTTTGTTGAGCAATCTAATATTGCATGTCCAGAAAAATATTTTTTAGCAGTAATTTTGGAGGAAAAGCTAGACTGCCTCCCTGCTTTCCTCCCCCCAGTTAGCAAACCTGAAGAACCTTACAAGAGTTTCACAGCAATTCCCAATGAGAAAGCTTGTAGAAAAATTTCTGGATAGTGAATTATTACTGGATATTTTCATAGCAAGGGACCTTACACCAGAAGCAGCATTTTTCAATTAATCCTGAAAACAACCTGGGCTGAAAGTCAAAATCTGGCACACAGCTTAAAGACATTTATGACATTAAAAGATAAAGGATATTACCATTAATAAACTGACAGAAACATTTAAACTTAATAAAATCTGTGTTGATAATCAAGCTCATCCTGGACTCAGACATATCATCCAGTAACTACATATCTAACTAGGTATGCTAGCAGCTCCAGGAGCACTTTCATCTGTGACAGAAAAGGTTAAAGCACTACAAAATTAGTGTGTTTTACCAGTTATCTGACCTGGACCAAGACTCAGGTGACAAACAGTTGAACAATAACTAGTTAGCTGCAGTAATAGGAGCTGTCAGTTTTTATAACCGACAATCAAAAGGAACCAGTAGGTTGTTTGGGGGCTTTTTTTGTTGTTATGGAAGATATAAAGATATATATCTGCACAACAAAGGAGGCCTCACACTGCAGAAGAGATCTTCTTTAACTTGTACTGCAGAATTGCAAAAACCCTACTAGAAGGTGCAAGTGAAATCAAATTTAAAAAAACTCCTAGCCCAGGAGTAAATCATTAATATGAGAAATAAGCATGGTCGTGCAGAGAGCCTTTCAGAGAAAGAAAAATAAACAGAGAAGGACATAAACACAACCCCTGACAGAAAGATGTGCAGACAGCAAAGCAAAGCATCACACCAGAGAAAGGTCTTTACAAAGCAAAAGGATGGTACTGATAGACATATCTTACTAGAGGTGGGCAAGGGCTGAAATCTTTCACAACAGTGATCATAATGCCTCTGAATTACTGCAACGCTTCTGCATCAAAGACCAGTGGAGTTTTAGAAGATTATAGGTGGGGACCCTTCTCGCTTTGCTTTCTAATCCACTTGCCAATCTGAGGGGCAGGGGGAATGAAGACAACAAAGAGATAAAAAGAAAGGCAACCATCCAAAGACTGGTGCAGAATCCTGCCTAAATTCCAGTCTTAAGGTCTCACATCCCCCCTGGGATACAGGACAGCCTGCACCAGCTCTTCCCCTCCCCAGTTCTCACAAAGCTCTGATGATTCTGCTCCTGCAGCCTGCTGGGGCAAAGAGGAAGGACACACTGGCTGCTTCCTCCTCTGCTCTCCTGCTCCTGGTACAAAGGTCGTGCACCTTCCTTGCTATAAGGGATAGGGTCAATAGGAAGCATTCAGGAAGCACACAGTAGAGGACAGTAGTATGCTTATAATACTGCAGCAATATTAATAACCAGATTATCATGCATTCAGAATTGAGCTACTGCTGTGTTCTGCATCATCCATTACTTCCTCCCACCCTGCCCTGATGCTTTTCCAGTTAAACAGCTGCTTTTGAAGGACCAGGGAAGCAAGTTAATAAATTAAAACTTAAGACAAAAACCACAGTAGCTTAAAGAATAAAGAGATTTGTTCAGCTCCTCCACAAACAGAATGAGATTGGAAAATCTGAAGAGGTTACCATCTTTTTCAGACAGTGTACATAAATTCTCACTCTTTTCTTTTGCTTCATCTTGACTGGCATCATTATTCACATTCTCCATTACATCTTCTAACTTGGTCCTTTTGGCTGACGGCAACAGTTCCTCCCCTGAGCTCTGTCAATACAAGAGATAATTAACTGGCTGCCACCATAACAGCTGACAATACTGGAAAAGACAACAAACTAACTGTGGGCACTTCATGGCAGTGAACTTATACTCTCCTTGAAAACAGGATTTACACTAAAAGTCTTCCTAAAAGGTAAGGCTTTTAAACACAGCCATCACACTTTGCCAAAATGCCATCCATTACTTTTGATATTTAGTTGAAAATCTGCCCTTGCATCAACAATAAAGCATCTCTCTGAGCCTTGGTTGTTAGCTGTATGGCATGAAACCTCCAACTTCAATCAAGGGGCATACACAGTCTGCCCAGTATTGTTTGGTTAATGAAGAAAACATGATTAGCTCTTAAATTTAACCACAGGCAGCAAATGAAAAAAGCACTATTGTTATTTATCCATGACCAGAAACAACTCTGGTTTAAATAAAAAGTAGAACTGTTAAGGGGATGGACCACAGAGATGTGATTTTCAAGAAGAGGAAACTGAGCTCCCTGCTACAGCTGTAAACAGACTAAATCTGGTCAGCTGCCTTGTTAGAAAGAAAAGAACTGTTTTCATGCCTCTCTGCCTACCACCAGTTACCACAGCAACCACTTCTCCAGCATCTGAGCCTGCTGCAGGTTAGCCTGTTTACTCCAGCACAAATTATTACAATCTGGGGATCCTTCTCACTGTGCCACTCCCATTTACTAGCATCTCAAATATTCCTTCTTCCCTATATCATGACATTACCTGTAAGAGATTCTATCCTGAATGCTACCAAGTGTCTTCCCAAAGTACATCTTTAGTGTCTCACTAACTAAAGGGTTCATGGTATATGAACTAGCTACATACTCTATATATAGCTA
Organism: Psittacula echo; assembly: GCF_963264785.1. Classification (NCBI taxonomy): domain Eukaryota; kingdom Metazoa; phylum Chordata; class Aves; order Psittaciformes; family Psittacidae; genus Psittacula; species Psittacula echo. Next base: position 66,495,442 of record NC_137739.1, on the reverse strand, counting down.
GTTCATATGCTCTGCTGTGATACCACAGTAGGGAGTATTTCCAGACATCATGAAAAGCATTAACACGAGTCAGATAATTATTCCTTACAAAATCATACTAGTAGTATCTGTTTTAACAAGTGTTAATTTGTCTTAGTTTCATTTTTAATTTTCACAAAGGTATTCCATACCTCAGCTAACCGTTTTTGTCCCAGTATCTCCACAGGCACTTGCTCACTAACAGTTTTAATTATAGTTTGTGAACAAGAGTCTGCACCTTGTGTCCTTCCTTGTCCAGCAAGTATTTCTGTAATTCCTAGGGATTCAGCAACCTTTACAGAAAAAAAAAAAAAAAGTAAAAGTTAGCTTCTCCAATCTCAATACATAAATGCTGAAATAAGGATTCATTTTCTTAAAACTCAGGCCTAGCCTGACAATCTGTTATCACAGCTCAATGAAGTATTTAGACTCCCATGTTTTCAATCAACCTCCACATTAATAGAACATGACCTTCATTTGAAGGTGAATATTTAGAGGCAAACTCAAAAGAATTAGGTGTACAATGGTTATATATAGAATCCAGAGACAGTTACCAAGAACAGGTTTAATAAAGAACAATGTTGAGGCTCTACATAATTTGGAAAACATTCAGTCTTTCTGTTTAAGAGTATCTCTAAGTAGTTAAGGATTTCTTCTTCCCATACCCACATTCTAATCCTGTGCTTCATCCTTATGTAGGTGTGGTACTACCCAGACTCTCAAGGCTGTGTTGTTTCATTTGGTTTTGTTTGTTTTGTTGGGTGGTGTTGTTTTTTTTTTTTAAGAGCATAATTCTATATTAAGAGTGCACATTAATACTGAAGAGAAGCAAGAAAGAGGTTCCATTTTCAGACTCCACTATCAACAGCATCCCTGTACTTTGTGCAATTTCATTTCACCGGATGAAAATGTCAGTGTTACAGAATAGCCAAATAGGCACTCAGTAATTCTAGAAAGTTTTTTAGTACATACAGTAAATGTCACGATCTATTCTGAAACATACATATTAACCACTGCTAACAGTCCACACAGGACTTCATTTTTTTTTTAAGCCAAGATTATAAGAACCAAATTCTTATCTCCACCACCCCTACCCTAACTTTTCCAGTATGCTCCCCTCTCCTGGTAGTTGCAAGTTCAGTGCTAACATACCTTAATGAGCACATCATTTAGAAATTTGGTTGAAGATATTGCACAAAATAGTGTTTTCACTACTGGAAACAGAGAAGGGAAAGCCAAAAATCTGTTAAATACAAAGAGCTGTTTTATTCTAAGCAAAGGGAACATAAGATTGAGAAGAATCATGAGGGAAAAACAGATCCACATTAAAAAAGAACAGCAGTACAAAAAACAACCAGAAAACCAAACCTACATTGTCTTTCTAGATACAGCTGCAAAAGCAATGAATTGAAGAATCACTGAAATAATAGTTTGCAGCTTTATTAATGTATTCACTACATTTCAACATTTGTTACTACAGCTGTGAACTGCATATATGCATTCAGTTTGTCCTCATTTTGCAATGAAACCATTTATCCCTTTAAATCAAGGCCACTCATTTTAAATATAGACCCTTCTTTCCTAGTCAAACATTAAGATGTACTTTTATTAGCAGTTATTGCTGAGCCCACCTTGCAGTAGGATGCAGCTTCATACTACTCCAGATACACAAGACAGGTATCAGTGCTGCTGGAATTTTTTTATCTACTATCTAGCTGTATCTACTGCCATAAACTAGAACTGCAGTTTTATTATGGATTTCTTTTTCTCTTCAGTTAGTTGTTGGATTTTTTACAATAATGTCTATTTTTGCTCAAACTCCATGTTTTCTTCAGCATGACAAAGCTTAGAGAAAAATAAAACTGCAAAGCATCTAAAACAAATACAACAAAAGCAAGCATAAAAAAAAAAAAAAAAAAAAAAAATCACAGTTCCAAACAGAGTGCTTTATTACCTTAACATCTCTTATTTCAACAGGCTGCTGGCAACTCAGAAAATTTGAATTACTGAGGTGACGATAAGCCATTTTCTTTACCATATTATGCAAGTCTTCAAATTCCTTATACACATGTGGGAAGTAAGCTTTGCCTGGATACCCTTTTTCAACCTAGAAATAACAGGGGGAAAAAAGGGTTTGTTTCCCCTCCCCCCATATTTTAAAACCAGTGAAATTAAAGTATGCCAGTTTGTTTCATTCAGTGTTTTAAAATAGCAACATTCAAGTGAAAAGATTTTGAAGTATCGAAAAAGCCACTGAACCAGTCAGCAAAAAGTAAGGCTTTCAATCAAGAGACCTACCAGAGCTTCGCCTGTGTAGACTGAAGTGATGTGTGGAACAATGCTAACTAAGGAAATTCAGATACATCTCTAAATGAATCTTTTTTATGTATACTAAATGAAGTCTCCCTAAAATAATTTAAACAGTTTTATATAAAAAGAAAAAAAAAAACCACACCTCACCTTCATCAACAGAAATTCAAATACTGTAACAACTTTCGTGAGACGTGGGAGAGCCAGCTCCATTAAGTCTTCATTATCGCATTGTTGTATTAACTGTCAAAAGCCAGAGTTTATTAGAGCAGAGCAGCCTACAGGGGTTATTCATCCCACATTCAGAACATCAAATATCACTACTCTTTTTTTTAAGGATACACTATGTGTTTAAGCAGCTTAGAGAACAGATGCAAACATAACACCAAAAGAAATAAATCAGAAAACTTCACAAGTTTCTACCCTTCTACAGACAAAACTCAGTCCCACAGATGCTGCCAATTCATAGACAGAAGAGCAACATCAGTAGATTTAATAGCCATAAAGGATCTTCCACAACACACAGGAAACAAGGAAAAAAATTATGCTAACTGCATGGATTTTAACCCCCATTCCATCCTTCCCTGAGAGCTTCTTTGTGTGTATTTGGGGTTTTTTTCTTTTTTTTTATGTTGCCCAACTTCATTTGGGTTTATTTCTTTTTATTGTGTTTGAGGAGATACATAGTAATAGCTAGTAACGTCATTTCTCCAGAAAAATGATAGCGAGAAAAATGATAGCAAGAAGGTATCTACATGTCAAAAGTCCCTTTCCAGACTGAGTTCCCATATCCCTTTTGCCCAGTGTTCTGCTAGGAGTATTTTTTCCTTAAAAGGCAATTTAATGTTTCCTTAGGCTTTCATCTTGTCAGTACACAAGGATGTAAAAAAAAAAAAATTAAAACCATTCTTTTTAACAATTCCTTGAAAATAAGTAAATAAAAAAAAGAGAGGGGAAGGTATTTGTGAAGTAATTGCAGAAGAGAACCATACCTCTTTTAACCTAGCTTTTCTTTTTCTGTATACATTCCGTTCTGCTGACACACTACTAAGTGACTTTAAAGGGGATTGACCAGGTCTGCTCAGCCTTCCAGAACACCTGGACCTTCCACCCTTCTGTAGTCGACCATGTCTCTTTGATTGTCTGGATCTTCCAGGTCTTTCTGGTGTTACAGGTTCCTGGTGTCCTGAACTGCTTTCTTTTTGTTGTTCTGCCAACAAGGGTCTGCTTTCTGGTGACTTACAGGTCTTAATTAGAAGAAAGAGAAAGTATTTATTCACCCCTTTAAATACTGTTTTGAGGAAGACAATTTTATAATTAAGTTCTTTGTCTATGTAAACAATAAACAGTGCATTAAAAAAGGTGGATACAAGCAAAACTTCAAAGAAAGTTGTAGAATAAATTCAACAAACTAATAAGATTGCTACTTTTGCAACACACAGATGCCATTATTTGCAAAGGTAGCATTTCTGATTTTGATACAAAGATTAAGAGAATGCAATTGAAGAGCTGGTTTATGCCAGTTAAATACATTTAGTATTTTTTAAAGTAAAGTATGCCCTCTTCAAAAAAGAGGTTGTAGAAATAAATCTTAATTAGCAGTAAAACATACCCCAAAAAACCCCTGGGTTTCACTATAACTACGTCAACGCATGAAGACTTAATGTGAAAGACAGAAACTCTGAACAGCAATGAACAGTAACAAGCTTGTTAAGTAAAAAATCAAAATGTATTTTAGTTTCCATTTTTTAAATTCCTTACTCTTCCCTATGAATACTGCTAAGAAGCAACTCCTGTTATAAGACCACATGGCACACTCTTAGCACATTTTCTATTTTTAAGTTACCATTGTGATTTCAGAGCAATTTTTTTTTTACTGATCAAAGCAAAACTTTCTCACTGAACACATCTTGTATTCCTTTTCATGTCAGAATTTGTAAGAATGTCTCAGTATTTTTTTAAGAGAGGGGTTTAGAATAGTACTGAGGTACATCAGGCTTCTTTTCATAACCAGTACATTTTCATCCCCACATTCAGTAGCTCTCTACTATCTAGTAGTTAGGAAAGCTCTAAAAAGGGCCTATTTATGTCAGTTCTATCCAAGCATTAAATTACTAAATTAGTTCTAAATATAACATAAGACTAGATTGGGCGTGGGAATCTTGACTGCCTTCCGGTTTGTAACAACGTACCTGCTTTAATAATCCTGCTAGTCTTTCTTACCTAGCCCAAAACTAGAACAAATCAATGTCTTAAAAGTGCAAATTTGCAGAATCCATATTTGGTAGTTAAAAGTAACAGGTCCAATAGCAATCTAGCAGTCAGTAGTAGTAGTATGTATGAGGCTGACTGAAATTTTTCTAAATTCCTATCATGCTGAGTAAAATAAAGTGCTGCACAGGGAAGCAACAACTATGTAGTAATACAGAGAGCAGACTTCAGTATTCTGCCATTCCCTTTTTCCAAAGATGACAGAAGAGCATAGAGGATGGGGGAGGTTTGCTTCCTGCAAATTAGGGATTTTTTTGGTAATGACACTTTCAGTAACCAAAACTGATAGAGCAGATGATGTCCTGCTGTCATGCTAAAGGTTGTAACTGAACAACAAAATATCCTTACACAAATGCAGAGAAGAATGCTATTTATACAGAAAAGGTTTTCTCAAGCTGAAAACTTATGTTAGAAAACCAGTAGCAAATGAACACTCAGTAAGCATTTTGTTCTCTGTGCCTGTGCAAGAATACTATTCCTGCAATACAGCAAGAAATAATGATTCGATTTTTAAAGCACTTCAATAGGAAATGTGTTTAATTTGTTGCGTTGGTGGGCATTTCTGAGCAGTACAAGACTACGCAACTACAAAACTGCCATCCTACTTTCCACGGAACTGACAGCTTTTCTAAGGAACATGTTACCCGCTCTCCAGGTTTTGAATCAACAGTTCCTTCCAGACTGGTAGCTAGTGTATTTTCCTTATTTAAAGCGGCAGCAACTGAATCCAAATGTGCTGGACTCATCATTTCCTCTCTTATTCCACAGTCATTGTCCACAAATATACTTCCATTAGGCTTATTTAAAGGTATTTTTTCAGGTGAAGACTCCAGCTGTCTATGGCCTGGGTTAAGTTTATAATGTCTTGTTAATCCTCCTTTTCCTAGGTAGGATTTTTCACAAGTCTGACATTGAAACGTTTTGGGGTTCAGATCATAATTTGAAGAACTGAATAATGCATCTTTTCCCTTCACTTTTCCTTCTTCATCATCTTCTACACTCAGCTCAGAGTAGTCATCAGAATCAGACCGATGACCATAAGCCAAATCCTCCATTTTAATGAATTTATAATCTTTAGCTTTGTATTTGGGGGGGCGTGAAATCCGTCCAGAACGCGTTTTCACTTTCAAGGATTTTTTTAATTTCTCATCTTTTTGGTTTTTTTCAAGACATGGTACCAGAGTATTTGCTGAACTGCCTGACACCAGGTTAACATTTGGAGATCTTGCAGCCGATCCTGTGGTACGTGCAGCTTTCTGTCCATTTAGCATCTTAGATGTGGGAATCTTTTTGAGAGATGCTGATCCATGTGATGGTAAAGGTTTCTGCATAAGCAACTGAACTGGAGACTTGGAAGAGCTATGCAGGAATAGCTGCTGCTGCTTAGTTCCGGTAACAGGCTGTATCCTAATTATCTGGGGATTAATAATACCAAGTCCTGGCATGTTAGAATTCCTACTAACTGACTGACTCAGCCTTACAGTTTTGGGCTGGATTGGTGCCAATGATGGCATTGGCCTTTCAGTTTCCTTCTTCTGTCCTGATTGAACTTGGACACGAATGGCTTCCAGCTGCTTTTGTGGAAAAAAGGAAGATTTGAGATTACACAAATACAGCATTTATAAATAAAGACAATACTATCAAGGTGATTGATAAACACCTTATACGTCCTTAAAGCAAAGGGCATGAAGAAAGCAATGCACATCATTGGTTTCCCATTTTAATCCATCAAAGCACAGATTCCCTTCAAGCTACAGGCTTTCCTGCACATTTACTGTTGTGACTGCTGTTCGACTAAAGCATGTGAAGCTTGCTCTTAGGCTATGTCACAGCCTTGTTTCCTGCTGACAGGCTTGTTCTGGAACAGCACAATCAGCATCATAACCCAGGCAGATTCATAACCTTCAGCAAACCAAACGCAGGAGAACAACAGTATGCTACATGACACAGGCCCAGTACCAGGTCCAGAAAATACTGCAAGTGCTCAGCTAAAAAAAAAACTTTGTGATGATGATTAAGGAGGAGTATGTGTTACTGATCATCTCCCTCAGTCTGTCCTCCGCATTCAAATTTTTGCCTCAGCTTGAATCAATTGCTTGACAACCCCTGCACCCCAAAACGTGGACTGAAAGCCTAGGTACTGTCATCTTCCCTTAGAGGAGGATGCATTCTCTACCTGTGCATCACCACTTAACCACTACGAAACAGCTCTTCTAACCTGTTTTAGCTGCACGTGTATTCAGATCGAAACTCTTACCACAGCAGCAAGTATCTACATTCAAACGCGGATTTTTCTAAACCACATTGAAAGTTGTGCCTCCAGTCTGCACCCGAGGGCAGGTGTGACCGAGGAGAACGGAAAAAACCCTCATAATTAAATCCACACTAACCTCCCCCCCAGACGCCTGCCCTCGGCAGTGGATTTCATCACCTCCCGGGAGCCGCAGGCTCCCTCCCTTCCCAGCCCCGGTTACCTTCTGCGGGAGGAGCCGGGTGGCGGCCACGGAACTGCCCTGCTGCCTGGCGACCTGCTGGGCAACGCTCTGCAGCTGCTGGGCGGCGTTGTGCATGATGCTGGCCAGCGGCGGCGGCGGCCCCAAGCAGGGCTCCGGCGGGGCAGCTGGCGGCAGCTTCTGCTTCTCCTGGGCCTTGCTCACCTGCTCGATGACCCGCTGGACTTCCGCGGGGGCCAGCGGCGTGGCGGCGTACCGAGTAGGCGGCGGTTCCGCCTTGCCCAGCCCCGGGCTCTCGGCAGCAGCCAGCAGCTGCTCCAGCAGCAGCCGCACCTCCACGGCGCTCAGCCTCTCACCCTCCACCACGCTCCCGTCCTCCTGCACATACAGAACGGTGCCGGCCGCAGCCGATCCGGCTTCCATGGCGGCCAAGCTCTGCACCAGCTCCTCCGCCGTCGCCTGCAGCTCTGGGCCCTCCACAAGGGGCGACGGGTTGGCGGGCCCCACCGAGCCCCCGCCATCCTCCTCCTCCGCCGCCACGCTGAGGGGAGCCCCGCAGGCAGCGGACGTCCCCCCGGGAGGCTTGTCCTCAGCGGGAGGAGGAGGTGGCGGAGCCTCGCTGTCCCCCTCCTCAGGTGCCGCCATCTTGGCAGGCGTCAGCGGGCGGGAAGCGCATCAATACCCCGGGAGGTCTCGGCGACGCGAGGCAAAGCGCGGGGCACCGGTGGCACGCGGGCCAATGGCGCTCCCGGCAGAGACAGCCGCGCCCCTGGGGCGGGGCCGCCCAACACCAACGGCAGCCTCTCGGGAGCAAAAACCTCCGTAGGTGCGGCGGGCAGGGCGAGGGTGATGGTGGGATCTCGGGGTACGAACCAGTTGGTGGCGCGGGCCGGTTTTCCGCTTAAGACGAAGTCTTCACCCCAAGACTCGCTCTGACTGGGCGGGGCTTAAGATCAACACAGGTAGCAAGTGAGCCATGAGTCACTTGGAACTCGCACGTAAGAGAACTCTCCTGATGGGATGACCCGAGAGCGTTATCCTACGTGCGGAAGAAACAAACTTCCGCTGTGCCATTGCCGGCCCGGGCTCCCACAGCCGCTCGATGGAGCACGGTCCGTGCTGTGTGAGAGTCTGTCAGTACCCACCGAGCGCAACGCGGCTGCGTCCTGGCGCACGGGCAAAGCCGCGCCTCATAGCGGGCAGCAGTGGGAGCGAAAAGAGTTAGCTACTTGGCCCGTACGGGGATCGAACCCGCGACCTTGGCGTTATTAGCACCACGCTCTAACCAACTGAGCTAACCGGCCCACAGCAATAGTGCCCTTCGCTGTTGGCAAGTAACATGACATCGGGGGTACTGTCCCCATCCTGCCCGCGTCGAGAGCGGCGACGAGGCAGACGTATTTGGCGCGAGGGCGCCGGAGCCGAGCCCACACGTGGGAGCACACCTCGGACTGACCTTCTGCAGAGCCGCAGCGCCGGGCGGCAGCAACCGCAAGACGTGTTCGCGGTGTTCGCTGCCACTCCAAGTCAATAGGCTAACGCTTCCAGGATTTTCTAGGTTACGATTCCAGTTTAATTAATTTTTATTTTGGACATCTATTTTAAACCATTTACTCTTCTGGCTATTTAACACGCTGTTAGGATCATGGTTTGAGTGGAGAAATGATTTGCCTTTTCCTAATATTTTGCTTTTGGCTGCATACGCAGCATTTAAAGGACAACTTTTCTTCTCAGCTGTGAAGCCTGCATTAAAATACACTCTGTCCGTTTAGCAAAGGCAGGCGGCATGAAAGGCGGGTGAGGACCCCTCTCCAAAATGCAGAGTTTGGAGATTCGGCCCACCGCAGCTCGGAGCGGGGAAAACGGTTAGCGCGGACCCTCCTCTCCCAAAAGCACTCCCCGTGCAAGCTGGCAGCTGCTGGTTCACAGCGCGCTCCCCGACCAAGCCTGAACCGCCGGGCCTGCGGCGACCCGGCGAAACCACCAAGGATCAGCACACCACCCCAGATAAACCCGAGCTCGTCTGGGCGCTGCGGAGACCCAGCGCTTGCACGAGCCCGGGCTGCTGATGTCGCCGCTGGAGCAGTTCTCGGCAGGGACCGAGGCCTGCACACACTGGTCCCTCATCAATGGAAGGCTCAACTCCACCGCCCCCAGGCAGACAGGCCGGCGGGGCGCGGAGAAGAACCGCTCCCCGCGAGCACGAAATACGCGAACACCGAAGTGCCGCAGCAAGACAACCTCAGCAGACCACCACCACCCGCCAAGCAGCGGCGCTGCACAACCCCGCACCGCCCCAGGTACCCGCTCGCAGCGCATGTGCGGTGCACGCAGCCAGCGGGAGGCGGGACAATGCAAGCGGCCGCCACTGCGCGGTGCCCACTGCGCCTGTGTCACCTCGCTCGGCGGCGGCAGGGCGGCTGCACTGCGCCTGCGTGGATGGGCGTGCCGTGGCGGGAGGGTTGTGACGTCATCCGAGGGGGCGGGACCGGAGGCCGGGGCGGGGAGCAGGAGCCTGCGCGGTTGCCAGGGTGACGGGAACACAATATGGCGCGCTGGGGGCTGTGCCGGGTCGGGCGTTGTGCTGGGATCGGAAGGGGCCCGTCTTCGGTTTCGCTAACTCGAGGGCTGCAGGAGAGCGCAGGACGAAAAGTAAGGGGGTACGGGGGAAGCGGCGGGCCCTGCTAGGTGCGGAGGCCGCGGGCTTGTATGAGGGGCACAGCTGAGGAGGCCGGCGGTTACCGGTGACAGTGGCCCCAGGGGACCGGGATCCCGGGCGGCGCGGGGAGCACTCGGGCTGAGGTGGTCACAGAGGCTCTGTAGGCACTTGCAGCCCGTTGCCATCTCCTAGATCCCCCTGCCGAGACCGCACATGTAAACGCCGGTCTCTCTGTGTGCCGGTCTTGTCTTCAGCAGGGTGCTCAGAAACCTGTCTCCTGTGGAGCTGCAGCCTTTTGGTCTTCTGGTCCTTCTAAGTACTTTCTCAGAAATTTCTAAGTTTTCTCATTCTTTGTTCAGCAAGCCTTCCATTATGTAGCATCCCTCTTCAGATCATGCCATGTCATGTCCTACACATTTGACATGTTTCTGAATGCAATGATCGTGTGTCATGGCCTCATGACTGGACTCACGAAGCTGAACTTCTTGTTGCTTTCTTCTTTTTTTTTTTTTTTGCTATTTCTCTTTTCTTACATGCAGCAAAGTCACCTTTAAAGGTAATGACATTTTCTTCCTCAACATCTTAACATCTTTGCAACAAAATTATCTGGTTTGGGTTTTTGTAATACCAATGTTGTAGTGCTGTTTTTGCTGTCACTCCGTACTGGATTCTTGGATTCTTTAGTTCCAAACAATGATTGATTTTCTGTGGTCTCTAGTTACAGTAATACAGGTGTGGTACCTGAATTGCATCACTTGCTTATAATTTTAATTTATGTTGTTCTTAATCTCCTGGGTCCTGTAGCCTCTTGCACTTTCAACTGTCCTTACGTTTTCATGGGCATTTTTTTGGTGTTGGAACAAGTTCAGATTGCTACAATTTACTCTTTCTAACCTTCATCTGCCTTCTCGCTATCTATTGTAAGCCTGAACATCTGTGTGCTGAAACAGAGGGGAGGGAAGAGGTTAGGTAATACTTAGTTTGTTACAGATGTCATGAAAGAATTGCTAATGAGTGATTAGGTGTTCTTTATTCTTTAATGTTACATGCAAACCTGATTAAATCACTGTTTATTTAATTTCAGCCCCAAAGCTTTCAGTCTTAAAATGCTGATAAACTTTTTAACATTTCTGTTTAAGCATTTCTGTTTCTTAAGCTTTGAATACCACAAATTTGGCTAAACTAACTGGTAATTAGTTATGGTTTGTAGCTGTAGTAAGTTTCATAGCTTAATATTGATAGGCTTTGGCCTGCTTGTTCTCTTTGAGTGTGTGTTTGAAGCTCCTTGTTTTGGTGGGGTTTTTGTCACCTGGTCACTCTCGAAGGACCAGTTACGTGGTGCTGAAGTGGACTTTTAAGAATCCCCAGAAATCGTGGCTCGTGGTATACGTCGAAAATTTGTATTGGATTGTTAGTAAATTTGGAGTCTAAATTTTACTTCTTATTCTATATAAACTTTTATTATTCCTAACAATGTGTGAGCTCCTTTCAGCTTCTCATTAAACAATAACTAACTTGTCACATGATTGATCTCATTTTCCCCTTAGGGTAAAGGCTTTCTCATCTTCAGTGACCTGTTTGTTGAGGGTTTGCATGTGCATTTTCTGCATCATAGAGACATTTCGAATAATGTGACTTTCAGTCTTGAGTCTTCCTTATTCAATCAGTTCAAATTATTCAGATCCTTGCTGTCATTCTTTTCACTGGATGGCTTTCTCTTAAGTGCCAGGTTAGAGCCTCAAGTATTTGTTATGAGTTTTATTTTGGATATATAGCACTGTATTGTAAAAGAATAAAACACAAACCTTACATGCTTATATGAAAAAATCTTTAGTGTTGAAAGTATGTGTTAAAGTGTATAAAGAATTAGCTCTTCTGAGATTATTAGAACTCTTCAGTTTAAAAATGAAAAAAAAAATTCAAATTCTTTTGAACTGTCATCTGGACTTACAGGAGCAAAATACATCTATAGAAGAAAATACAAACAAAACTAAATGATACAAACATATACTATCTGACTTCTTTATAGATCTAAAAGTATTTTCAAGAAATTTGTACAATAATGCTTTTCCTATGTTTCTCTGCCTAAATACTTTGCTTCATTAACACCTATGGCTGGTGTATATATAGGTACTAAGATCTTAGTTTCAGATAATAAGATTTTTATTTATTTTTTTTAGCCAGAGAATCAATCACTTGCATTTAAGAAAATAACATTATGGGGCTGCCGTTTGTTAAAATCAAAATGTAGGTCAACAAATAGCTAATACTTTTTTTTTTTTGTATCTTCCTTGGGAATTTTTTGCCACAGCGACTGGCTGTGACATTACATGAAATATAACTTACCATGTATCTGACTGACTGGAGAGTATCAGTTGCTACTAAAAGATCTGTTGAGACTTTTTCTTTGGGATTCTGAAAGAGTGGTATTTAAATATGCTGATTTATGATATCAACCTTACATTTAGCTATTTACATAGGAAATTAAAACCTAAGCTGGGGGTAGGAGAATTGTGCAAACTGTGATGTCTGCTGACAAAGTGTGTTACTTGCTAAGTCACCTTGCTTGGTGAATGCTGAAGGCTGGGGATCATCTTACTTAAAGCACTGATTGACCAGTTATCGAGTAACAGCTACATGAATTAAACAGTCTCATGGTCTCTTCCCTATTTTGGAGTCTCTGTTAGAGATTGCCTCCTTACCCATAATGATTTTCAGATTCTGATTCTGCTTCTATAATAGTTCTACATATAAACTGTCTGTATAGAGTGCATTAGATGGTATCATTGAGTTTAAATTGCTGGTTTTTCCTATTTTCCAAATGTAGATGGCCTAATTAGTTAGTTTATGATCTGGGATAATGGGTAATGGTAGAAAACTGAAGCAGCACGTGATAAAAATTAGAACAGCAACTGACAATACTCACAGAAGTCCTGCTTTGCTGCTGTACTGGAGAGATTTTTGAGGGAAAGGTTTTGCTAATTAAAATATAAGCATTTTTTTACATGAGTAAGTTTGAAAGTCAGGGAGGAGAAGAGAAATGAAGACAACATAAATTGATTGCTAGTTGGAAGACAGCGTTAGAATGTCCCTGCCTAAGTAACTTTTCCCTCCATGAAATTCCTTGGCAGGCTTTCTCCACTGTGAGGCCGTATTTATACTTGTAAATTAAACATATCTGGAAATCTTCTTGGACCCAAAGTACAACTGACATGAAATGGCCCACATCTATGCTAACAAATTCTCTTATCTTCCAAAATAAGGCAGTAGAACAGAAACTGCTTGAAAAGTGACCTTAGAAGGAGTCTTCACATCAGGCTGGGAAGGTGCCTCAGAGAGTAGTGGTTGTCACAGGCCAAATCCATGCCAGGGACCGTTGTCACAGTAACTAGTACAGACAACTACACTTCACTGAATTCACTGCTGTTGATATAGATTAAGACTCCTATGGTTATTCTGACTCTCATAAAGGGTTGAATATGATAAAAGAGGTTTCATGCTCTGCCTCCCTTAAAATGACTACTTTCAATCTTTCTTAAATAATAACATGGTGTCAGAAGCAACAGCAGCATAAAGCTAACCAGAATAGGGTTTTGCTCAGATGGAATTACTGGAAGAATTATGAAGGATAGAATCTGTAAGTGCTAAAAATAAAGGGAACCAGCCACTGGGAGTGGTAAGGAACAGTTAATCACAAAGCTGCAGGAGAATAGAGGAAAGAAAAGAAACATCAATTCTGAAGGAAATTAGGACAAGACTCAGAAATTAATATAAAAAAGCTTTCTTCATAACACTTATTTTACCTGCTTCATCTCTTAAAGTTCTGCACATCTAGAATTGACCAATTTTCACATTCCTCTGTCTGGTGCACTTCGTTATCAAAGCCAAGCATTATTTTTGGCCTAGTGCAATAATTCAGATCTGAATTTAATATGGGAATATAGCTTTAAAATCAGGAACTGCTTTGCTAAAAAAAAAAAAGAAAATTTCCCCACCAAACAAAACAAACAAACAAAAACCACAAACCCCAAAAACCACTCAACCGAAAACAACAGAAAAAAAATACTCGTGTTGGGACAGTGACAAGGTACACTTGCTTTTCAAGTACAATCAAGTAAAGGGTTTCGGTTTTTTGGGGTGAACAAAGTAAAGAATAAGTTCAGGTAGGAGTTGCTAATGTGCTGCAGCAGAAAAAAGTATAAAATGCTGTGTGCAGAGGCATCATGTCTCTGAGGAGGCAGTAGCTTATTGTCTAAGAAGTACTGGATTTTACTTTCAGGAATACAGATTTCTGTAAGATGGGCAGTGCAACTTCCATTGTTGTTATTCATTGTATTTTCTCTCAAATAACATGTTAACAAAAAAAAACCCTCTATTTAGAAGTTTTCCATTAGTCAGAATTTAACAAATAAAGTATGGATTGATAGGCAGTCTTCATAATAATTTCCATTTTAAACATACTGAAACAGTACATTTTTGGTTTTAGAATATAAACGAGTTGGTAATACAGAAGAGGGAACTTCTCTGATATTCTGAAAACACTGAGTTGAGTTAGGATGGAAAGTACTATGTCTGTAAAGGCATGAAGCCGCATTTTGAAAGATGTGCATAATTCATCATGGTACTACAGAAAATCTTATTTAAATTTGGTGGGAAAATGTGAAATTTTGACTAAGTGAAACTTTTTGAATATACACATACGTAAAAAAGTTTGCATGTGGGGCAGGAAGGAAACACTGCTGCTGGTGGTGCAGAACCTTCCCATTTGGCATTGGGGTTATTTCCTTGAATAATTGATGTCATCCACCATACTAAATGTTGCCTCATCACTGGGTTGAGGGTGAAACAAGAATGAGGACTAAATAATTTCTGCCTTTCCAAATGCACTGAGTATACTTGTGCTGGTTTTGAGGAAATATGTCAGTCCTCCCTTTGGACAGTCCTTTTTCAGTCTTACTTTAATTACCTTTTCAATGCAGGTTAAGACCACTGTATTTATCCTTAGTCCATGTATAGCATCTGTTCTGTTTCATATTTGCATATGTATTTAATCACATCCATCAGCAAGATGTTATATGGTCACAAAATAGGTGCCTTTTATTGGTTTGGAAAAGAGAGGTGATGGATTTGCGGCATTAGACATGGACTTGACATTCTCCTACAAATATATAAGTGCCAAACAATGCCTTTTGGATCACTGACTTTGTATTCTCAGTTAAACATATTAAGTTCCTAATGAAGTCACTGGGAGTGACACGTTTGTACGTGCAAAGTAAAACAGGACATTTTGCTCTTCAGTGAGATTTCACAATGTAACTCAGAGCTTCAAAGATTGTAAGTTAAAAATAAAACACAGAGAAAGAGAGAACTCAAACAGGTATGTTCCCACAACTGACCAAGTTGTCCAATTTGTGATCAGAAGGGTATTTAAAATAACTGCTTAATTATGTCAAGGGCAAACGGTATATAATTCAGTGGCAGGACATAACAAATAGACTTTTTTATGTTTAAAACATCTTTTAGGCTTTTAATAAATTGAAATTGACTGGCATATTCTTTTGATGAAATGAACTCTTTTAGCAACAGATAACAATGTTCTAAACAGAACCTGCTCATAGAAGGTATTTCTTCTAGTTTCAAATTGGAAAATACTGTTTTGGTGTTTACCTTTTAAGTCTGACTGTGAAAAGGTGTTTGTGTCCTGTTCTGATCCGTTTAATAGTGTGCAAAGCTCTTTGTTTTCTGCTGCCTCCTTGGAGTTTCTGTAGCATGTAGGTTTGTTGTTTGTTAAAGTCTAGGAGGGCAACATAATAATTAAACAACAGTAGAATGGTGCCTCTTTTTTCATTTAAGATGTTACCATCAAAACTTAATTTTAAATGTTAAGTTTGGCAAGACTAGATTGTCACTTTCAGCAGTGCAGTAGTTGAAATGTATACTATACCAGTGCAGAATAAACAGTATCATACATGCTGTTACACAGCACAAAATTCCTTCTAGATAGCTCCTTGGCACTGAGCTGATACCTGGAGCATATTATATTACTACTTACCCTATTTGTATAAGTCTGGCTACTCCATGCTGTGAGAAGGAATAAAGCCATTTACTGATCACTGATATGCTCCATAAAGAAACAAAGCAGGCAAACAATTTATCATGTCCTGCATTTGAAAGTTCAGTTGCAGACTACGGTGCAGAAGGTTCTGACAGTCTCATGGCAGGGAAGAAGAACAATTATAATCCAGTCCCTGACTGCAAGTCAGCCTTCCTTTTTGCTTTTTAATTCAACTCCTATATGGACCAAGTGAATAATTGGAGACAAATACAAGCACTAAGGAGGCTTGTCCACATCCCAGTAGCCTTATGTTACATGAAGTTGTTTTGTAAGTATGGTGCATTCATTTCTTACTTCTTTATTTGAATCATATTCAGTAATTTTGGGGTCTAGAGGCAACCTGTAGGAACTTAACCAGCTTTTTATTTCTTTATTATTATTATTATTACTATTATTATTATTTATATCGAGATATGAAAAAAAAACAAAACCCAAACCAAAAAACAAAGTCTAAAGTCTCTGTGTCATTTTTATAAGAAAGTCTAATGTAGATGTCACTTTCTATGGCTTTTTTGCAGCAGACCAAAAATATTTCAAGATCAGTATTCAAATTACACACTAGATATGTTTCAAGCATAGCTAAACTTCATGTCATAATATGTAATACTTGCTGGTGATTTCAGCCCATGTCCAGTGAGTGATTTAACTGCACAACATCATGTCTGCTGGAGGCTGGAGTTTGGTTAGACATACTCAGAGCTGATCTGCTGGAATAGGCTCTGGTACTTAAGGGATCTTGGTTTGACTTTCAGTTTAAACTAGGGATCAAGGCAAATTATTTGGCAGTATCATTTCATAGGCAACTTTACAGATATCCCTTTACAAATGACAGAAATTTAGGTCTCTGAATTAGGCAGCACTGAGCTGTGAATTTGGAAAGAGATCAGTCAGTGCTAAAGTTGAGTTCTGTAGCCTCATTAGGCACTTAAGTGTCTTCTGGGGACATGTTCTGTCTCACAAAGAGATCAGGTTTTATGACGCAGTTGCTCCATTACAACATGTGTTACACTTCACTATGCAACAGCAGACATATACTTGATTATTCAAATACTTGACATGCAACTTGTTGAGTAGTCTAAAATATTTTTTTCTTGCTCTTCAGGCTGTCTTATTCCTCTGCACAAGGCTCTGGTACTGTGCTGTTATTGACAAGCCTGGTTTTACCAATGCATGGAAAACCTGTAATGGTGTTAGCAGCTTAGCTTCTGGAATTCTCAGCTTCAGCTGCTGTGTTGTTAACTCGGTGTGATCCAGATGGCCAGCCAACTTACCCAGCTCTGTCACAGTCTGTCTGGAAACTGAATTGCAGATTACACCCTCAACCTTTTGCTGTCTGGGTTAATGGAACATTGCAAAGGGGATATACTTTAATGCAATTATCTTGCAAGAAAACTGAAGACCTAAAGTCATCTGCAGGGCAGTGAAATGGAAAATTAAGTATCAAAGGTATTACCATATCATGATAATACTTAAAATTGCTGTTGTCAGCAAAGCACAGGTTCCGGTCAGATACTCATTTGCATGCAGTAGAACACTACTGGTGACATAGCTAGAAAGTATTTTCATGTATGGTGCAATGACCTTCCTACCTTTTATTGTAAGATTGTATCAGTTAGTTTACTGGAAATTTCTTGATACTAATCAGTGTGATATGCCAGGAAATGTGCCTCAAATAACTTCATGGAGTAAATCAATTAACTCTTGCAATGGATGCTTTGGATAGTATGAACTAAAACTATGATACCTCAGACCCTAAGTTGAAAAACTTCTTTGAGAAAGTATCAATTAAAAATTAAAATGACCCTTTTAATACTGGTTAAACTATGTACTTTTTCCTACGCTGTGTACAAATCGACTTGTACATTTTATTTCTAGCTTGAAGCCTCCTTATTTGTTTCTTCAGTAATAAAATAGCTGGCTCCCTTTCACTGATATGTGAATTTATGGATATGAGTATTTATGAGCTGATAAAAGGTATGTAATATATACTTAAGAAACACACAAGGCCTCCTTGTGCAGATCCACTTTGTAGATCACAAAGTGGAATGAATTATTTTTCACTTGGTTGTTCACAGTTACATGTTTTAAAACTCGTAAGGAAATTTTGTCTTGTTCTGCTTTACACTTCTTCCCAGTGCAATATAAGCACTTGTTTAAGGCATGGACACATGCAGATTTCTAAGGATTCAGGCCCATGGCCATCTGTTTCTACAGTCAAACTTGACATGAAAACAGGGAAATAACCTTGATGGCAAAACAGAAAATAATTGCTTTATGTAAAAAAAATACAACTCAGAAAGTTTCTTTGTTAGGTCAGGAGTGTAGTGAAGTGTGAAGTGTGTGTGAAATGAAAATTATTCCCATTTGTTTCAAACCTACTGAATCAACAGCTAATGATTTTCAAGTTTTATATCTAGTAAAAATGCCTTTTAGAAAGTTTTCTCTATAAAATCACATTGTTCCCTGAAGCCTCCTGTATGTGAAAATTCTCGAGATGTTTGTCAGAGCAGATTAGAGCCCATGACACTTAAGGGAGAGTTCCTACATGGAAGTTTAGAACAAAAGCTGATTTAAAACCAGATCACATATAAACACCAAAGGAGCTGGATACAGCAAATGAAGGGGCACTTAAAATTCAATATTAAAAGAGGATTTTTTTTTTCTGAATAATTAAAAAATTGTAATGCCTTAACAGTTGAGAGATTCATTTAAATAACTGAGCATGCAACTGTCATTCAGTAACAGGATAAAGACTTGCTCCCAAACATTACATTAGTGACAGTAGCATTCAGATCTCTAGCAGAGGGAGTAACCCTGTTCCTGACCTAGATAAAATTTGAGATTAAAATACAGTTTTTTGCAGATCACTGAAGCAGACATTAGTATTTGCTGGCTTTAATAAGACATTTCATTCTTTCAGGATAAATTTGTTAAGTTGGAAGGTCAGAGTAATAGCATATAGGAAAGAGTCCTCATTAAAAACAATCAAGCATCTTCTCCTTCCAGGAAAGATACTGTAGTTCAGTCATGAAAAATCAAAACGTTTAGGTTTTTTCTTTAACTCTTTTGGTTACATTTGTCAGTGTCTCTCATTCTTTTCATGTGAAAAAGCCTGCTACATTAAGCATCGTATACAGATGTGACTTAGTCTAATAGTTTCAGTATGTTTTGCTGTGTTTGTTTTTTATTTTAAAATACAGTTTTTATCAAATTCAAGTTTTCCATAAGATGACTGTTTTCCTACCACTTAGTTTTAAAACCCTCCTTTTCCGTGGCACGGAATCATTTCAAAGTGAATCTGTGTTCAGTTGTAAACTGAAATGCTGCAGTTAGGGGTTATCTGAACATTAATCTGGGTCTACCTAAACTTCCATTAATTGCTAATTAATTTTTTTATGGTCTGGATTTTGTGTCTGGATTGATTTTTCCTATGATAGTGGGTTTTTTTTCACTTTGCAAAGGGTGGTGGCAGATGGGGCAGAGCTTGTCAAATCATAGGATAAAATGGGAAAATGAAAAACAGATTCTTGTCAAGATTGTAATAAATCAAAATATATTTTGATATTTTTAAGTATTAATTTGTGTCAAGTGCTTTGCATTTTTCAGAAATGAATTTTTGAGTTTCAAAGTAGATGTGTCAACAGCACAGTTTCCTATGGGACAGAAATAGGTTTTTATTTGTTTTCTCTCCTTGTGGCTTATTGCAAAGCCATGCAGTGTAACATGGCAATCATCTCAAACAATAAATAGGGCAAAGACTCCAAGTACCTAATTAAACTAGAAAACTTAATCTTAGTTCTGAGCCAGACCAGGTATTGACTGAGGATATCTTGGTAGCAGTGGCAAGTGAAAGAGCTCCTTTTGAATTTTCAGGGCTGTGACTTGAAGGAGTGCATTACTAATTTGTAGAACAATTAAATTGTTCATTAGCGATGCTCTGTCACAAAACAGGTTTCAGAGTGTACAGAAGTAGTTACATTTCAGATGATTTGTAGTCTTTTGTAAATTCCTACATAGTAACGTGAATGCTTGTCATTTCCTGACCACTCTCTGTCTTGCAAGATGAAGTTTAATAGAGGTGCAGAGCAATTTTATAAAGCTTTAAGTTAGAAAAAATTCTTGAAGCAGGGGTTGACTGAAAAGGAATTTCTAATTTAACAAGGTGTATGGAGACACTTCTGTAATTATGAGTTCACTGTAATGCTATGAATGTGGAAAGTTGATCTTTTTGGTGTTTTCCGTAATAAACTGACAGATTCACATTATTTCAATCAAGACAAAGCTATTTGTCTTACAAAGTCATAATTCTACTCCTATTAATTATTAATATCGGTATCACAAGTCATTTAATAACTGAAAAATGGACTTGCCTTTTGTTCAGACATATAAAGCAATGAAAAAACTATGGCTCAGAGAGAGGTGGGGAAGATGCCTCAAGCGGGAATGATTGCAGCCTCAAGTGCTATGATTCACTTCATCATTACTTCCAAATGGGGTTTCTCTAATGATAAATCTGGAAGTAGAAGAGCATCTGCTCCAGATTTTACTGGTGATCTGTAATGAAAAAACAATTGAGCATGACTTTTTTTTATGAAGGCCTGATTTCTTAAATACTAATAATGATCCAAGTTGGTTTGAATACCTGCATTTTATAAAATAAAACTTTTCTACCATAAATGACAAAAATCCTGGTGTTGAAAACACTGTTGATCTCTACTGGGGTAATAATGCCACAGTTCCCCATGTCAATGGTGCTCTGTTTCAAGTGCTTTGTTATCTAATCCTGCTCAGTGGATTATGTGGCTGACTGGAGGAGTACTGTAATCAGTTAGGAACACAAGTCCCCCTAGCTGCTAGGACTTGCAGCCTCAATGAGTTAGTGTCCTGATAATCTCCCTCCTCCTCCTCCCCAGCCAATTACTCATACTGCTGTCATCAGGCAGATCAGTACCTGCTTTGTTTTTCAAAAATGTGATCATTTCTGCCTCCCTTGATGACATTGCAGTGTTACATAAAGGCATTATAGCAAGATTAAAAGGCCTTTGGAGCCTATAAACAAAAAAGCTGAGTAGTTACTGAATAGCTCTTGAAAAATAGATAAATTTTATAACAGTCATTATTGTGCAACAGCAATGGCAGGCTAAACTACATAGGTTAACCTTTAATTTGCAAGTCAAATGTGAATCACTCATTTAAGCACTGCAGTAACGTGAGGTGATTGATATGAATCTTGAACCTTAAGGACAGTTATTTTATTTAGAGAGGAAATTAGATGTTTAGAAGTGAAATACTGCAGTTCTGTTAGAACTTGAGGAAACAGATACTGCAGGAAAAACATGCAGCAAAAGCGAAGGCAGATTACATACTATGAATTGACAGCTGAGCTATTCTAGTACATGCTGAAATCTAAATTATGTCTGAGGTTGAGTAGAAATGGATTGCAAGGCTACCAATAAGTGATGGAAATAGTATAATTGAAAAAGGTAATATCGATGCACTGCTGGAAGCTGAAGAGTAATTGGGTTTTATTCTGTTGTTTGCTAAAAAGGACCTGTACAACTTGAAATTTTAATTCTAGGAAGAAAGCCATTACCTGAAAAAAATATTAAGAACTCCATGTACTAGTTATGCAAATCTCTTGATTGCATACATAGGTAAGAGACTTGGTTCAACAGCAGCTTTACAGTAAATGTATCATACATTTATTCTAGAGTCATCTCTAAGCAGAGGCTTAGAGTTGCCTGGGTCCGCAGACTGCTGCAGGGAGAGAACAGGCTGTTGCACAGATGCATCTTTGCCTATAGCAGAACCTTGGGGCAGCAAGTGAGCAGCCCGAGCGGCCATCAGCTCCTCAGGGGAGCTCTGGTACCTGCTGCAGGAAGCCCTCTGGGGGCGGGCGGCCCTTACAACCTCTGGTAACGCTGGCGAGAGCAAAAGCAAAAAGCCTGGCCTCTCCTTGAGGTTGCCCTTTCCCCACTCCCATACCTGGAGCTGTTGTCTCACCATGGTGGCAAAATCCTATTTTTTTTTTTATTATGCTGTTTGAAGAAAGTGTTAGTTTCTTCAAGGGTTTTTTGTTTGTTTGTTACAAATAACTGGAAGCACTGATAATGTGTCTCTTTTTACTGACCTGTTTTCTCTGATGTGTTTATATTGGTACAGAAATGGGATATTTCACAGAGATGTGAAACCAGAAAACATATTAATAATGGTAATCCATTTTATATGAGAATATTTAACTACAAGTGGAGTGTATCAGTGTTTTTCTCTTTTGAGAAGGTAATGCTTCGTCATGAATAAAAGCACAGGTTTTAAAAAATATATAGGCAGTTACCTATAATACCATATTCCTGATCTACAGGAATGAACAAGGAAGTTTGTTATTGGCTAAAATCTGAACTGAATCAGATGCACTATAGCCTGCATGTGCTGACTCCAATCTCAAAGCCTGTTCTCTATCATTTATTAATATATATCTTCCTTTCTGTGTTAACCTAGGAACAAGCAATAGGGCTCAGTTCTGCAGCTCAATCTTTCTACATTCAATTCCTACATTTAGTGGAAGTTATACAAATAGAGCAGAAGGTGGCAGCTTTCAGAAGATTTCTTCATTGAAATCTATTCTCCTGACTGTTTCAGAATGTTATTTTGCTAATATCTGACAAGAAAGGATTTAAAAATTCAGTTTATGGAATTTGATTTTCTGGACATAAATTTTTCTTTTAAGTCTTAAAAGTGTACAGGAGAAGCCATTACAAAGAGGAGCCAAAGCCACCTGCTATATCACTGCTAAACACAAGGACCCTCAGAAAATAACAATCCAGATGTTCTGTTTAGCAGTCTTCCCCTCAATAATAGTCCATATGTTTATCTATTAACTCTTAGGTCTTTCTTTAATGAGGTACAGAGGGTATTTGCACATATCCACATTTTCTAGTGAGTCGCACGGACTGTTACCCACTTCTGGTGATCCATGTGGGTGCTAGTGATGTTGATAGCAGTAGGCTGGAGAACATAAAGAAGGACTACAGAGCCCTGGGAGAGGTGGTTAGGGGCTCTGGAGCTCAGATTGTCTTTTCATCAATTCTCCAGGATACAGGGGGGGACCTTGAAAAGCTAGGAGGATTGGCCAGGTTAATAAATGGTTAAAAGGATGGTGCCATAGTCAGGGGTTTGGGTGTTTTGAATACGGGACCCAAGTTAGTAGGCCAGGTCTACTGGGGGCTGGTAGAGCTGATCTGACAAAGAAGAGGAAGAGAGGTTTTGGTAGGAGGCTTGCCAGGCTGGTCAAGGTTTCTTTAAACTAGATGTGTTGGGGGAGGGGGGCATCATTCCATCCCAACACACCCAGTCAGTTGCCAGCACCTACAATAAATGCTTGGAGCGATGCAGTGATATTCCAGCCGCTCCAGCCAATGAGCCGGCTTCATTTGGAGCTCAGCTCAGATGCCTCTATACAAATGCCCATAGCATGGGAAGCAAACAAGAGGAATTAGAGATGTGTGCACGACTACAGGGGTATGATATAGTAGGCATCACAGAAACATGGTGGGATGGCTCCTATGACTGGAGTGTTGGAATGGAAGGTTACAGGCTCCTTAGAAAAGACAGGCCTGGCAGACGGGGAGGGGGAGTTGCTATTTATGTTAGGGATAGGCTGAAGAGTATGGAACTCTGTCTGGGGACAGGTGGGCAGTCGACAGAGAGTTTGTGGGTCAAGGTTAAAGGGAGAGCAGCGATGGGGGACATTACTGTGGGGATCTGTTATAGACTGCCTGATCAAGAGGAATCTGTGGATGAAGTGCTCTATAGGCAGATAGGAACAGCCTCACGCTCGCAGGCCCTTGTTCTCATGGGAGACTTCAACCACCCTGACATCTGTTGGAGTGAAGGTATGGCCCGGCACAAGGAATCCAGGAGGTTCCTCGATTGTGTGGAAGGTAACTTCCTTCTGCAAGTAATAGAGGAGCCGACAAGGAGAGGTGCCATGCTTGACCTCGTGCTCACCAACAGGGAAGGGCTGGTTGGAAATGTGACGCTCCAGGGCAGCCTTGGTTGCAGTGACCACGAGATGGTCGAATTTGAGATCCTCAGGACAGTGAGAAGAGCGTGCAGCAAGCTCACTGCCCTGGACTTCAAGAGAGCAGACTTTGGCCTCTTCAGGAACCTGCTTAGTAAGGTTCCATGGGATATAGCCCTAGAGGGCAGGGGGGCCCAAGACTCTTGGTTGTTATTCAAGGATCACCTGCTCCAAGCTCAGGAGTGTTGCATCCCAACTAGAAGGAAGTGCAGCAGGAGGGCCAGGAGACCTCCTTGGATGGATAAGGAGCTGCTCAGGAAAATTCAAAGGGAAAAAGAGGCTTATAGAAGGTGGAAGCAGGGACAGGCGGCCTGGGAAGAATACAGGGATGTTGTCCGGGAAGCGAGGGACCAGGTGAGGAAGGCTAAGGCCCAGTTAGAATTGAACTTGGCTAGGGATGTTAAGGATAATAGGAAGAGATTCTATAGGTATGTAGCGAGTAAAAGACAGACTAGGGACAACGTAGGCCCCCTTCGGAAGATATCAGGAGAACTGGCTACCCAGGATTTGGAGAAGGCTGAGGTTCTTAATGACTTCTTTGCCTCGGTCTTCACTGGCAAAGTCTCTGACCGCAAGTCTTGGAAGGCGAACGCAGGGACTGTGAGAATGAAGACCCTAGGCCCACTGTAGGAGAGGATCTGGTTCGAGACCATCTTAAAAACCTAAACATACACAAGTCCATGGGACCTGACGAAATCCATCCCCGGGTCCTAAAGGAGCTGGCGAATGAAGTTGCTAAGCCACTGTCCATCATATTTGAAAAATCATGGCAGTCAGGTGAAGTTCCTGACGACTGGAAAAAGAGAAATATAACCCCCATTTTCAAGAAGGGGAAAATGGATGACCCGGGGAATTACAGACCAGTCAGTCTCACCTCTGTGCCTGGCAAGCTCTTGGAGCAGATTCTCCTGGAAGACATGCTAAGGCACATGAAAAACAAGGAGGTGGTTGGTGACAGCCAGCATGGCTGCACTAAGGGGAAATCCTGCCTGACCAATTTGGTGGCCTTCTATGATGGGGCTACAAAACTGATGGACAGGAGTAGAGCATTTGACGTCATCTACCTGGATTTGTGCAAAGCATTCAACACTGTCCCACACGACATCCTTGTCTCTAAATTAGAGAGACATCAATTTGATGGGTGGACCACTCAGTGGATAAAGAACTGGCTGGATGGCCGCACGCAAAGAGTTGTGGTCAATGGCTTGATGTCCGGCTGGAGACCGGTAACGAGTGGTGTCCCTCAGGGATCGGTGTTGGGACCGGTCTTGTTCAACATCTTTGTCGGTGACATGGACAGTGGGATTGAGCGCACCCTCAGCAAGTTTGCCGATGACACCAAGCTGTGTGGTTCGGTTGGTACACAGGAGGGAAGGGAAGCCATCCAGAGGGACCTTGACACGCTTGTGAGGTGGGCTGATGCCAACCTGATGAAGTTTAACCATGCCAAGTGCAAGGTCCTACACCTGGGTTGGAGCAATCCCAGGCACAGCTACAGGTTGGGCAGAGAAGAGATTCAGAGCAGCCCTGCAGAGAAGGACTTGGGGGTGTTGGTCGATGAAAAAATGAACATGAGGCGGCAGTGTGCGCTCGCAGCCCAGAAAGCCAACTGTATCCTGGGCTGCATCAAAAGGAGCGTGACTGGCAGGTCCAAGGAGGTGATCCTGCCCCTCTACTCTGCTCTCGTGAGGCCTCACTTGGAGTACTGTGTGCAGTTCTGGTGTCCTCAACATGAAAAGGACATGGAATTGTTGGAACAAGTCCAGAGGAGGGCCACGAGGATGATCAGGGGACTGGAGCACCTCCCGTATGGAGACAGGCTGAGAAAGTTGGGGCTGTTCAGCCTGGAGAAGAGAAGGCTGCGTGGAGACCTCATAGCAGCCTTCCAGTATCTGAAGGGGGCCTACAAGGATGCTGGGGAGGGACTATTCATCAGGGACTGTAGTGACAGGACAAGGGGTAACGGGTTCAAACTTAAACAGGGGAAGTTTAGATTGGATATAAGGAAGAAATTCTTTACTGTGAGGTTGGTGAGGCACTGGAATGTTGTGAATGCTCCATCCTTGGTGGTGTTCAAGGCCAGGTTGGATGAGGCCTTGGGTGACATGGTTTAGTGTGGGGTGTCCCTGCCCATGGCAGGGGGGTTGGAACTAGATGATCTCAAGGTTCGTTCCAACCCTAACTATTCTATGATTCTATATTATGGGACACAGATACTTCAAGCCTGGACTTACTTGCCATTTAAATGCAGTTTTACTGCTATACTACTACTCTGGGGATTTCTGAAAGTTTATTCTTAAAGTAATGTGTGATTTCTTTTATAATGACTACTTCACACATTTAAAGGAAATCTTAGCTTGAATATTTCAGTGTTTCTAATTTGTCAAAATACTTTATTTTTGTATCCTAACATCAAAATACCCTGATGTTAGGAGGTTTGGGATCTTGGAGGAGTATCTATTCTAAGCAGCCACATACAGAATCATCTCCACATGCTGGTACAGAACACATGAATGCTTACTAACAAGTGGTTACTACAGTTACTACAGCTTACTAACAAGTGGCAACTGCAGTTGCAAAATTAGTATGTGACGTGTTGGCTGTGTTTTCTATGAAATTACAAGGTACAGTGTTCAGTGGAGCATTTTGTTATTATTAATGAAGAGAATCAAAGGTAAATAAATCAGGAGGAAGTGCTGTGGGTAATACGGTCTTTGTTTTCAGGGTTTTGTGGGAGTGATTAGTCTGCAGGTTCATGAGGCAGTAATCTTGCCTTGTCTGGCACTGTCTTCACCCTATGGCAGGCTAGTAATAAAGCAGTGGGATGTTCAAGAAAACTTAATACCAACAAAAACTTTTTACAAGGAAAATAACATTTTTGAGCAGTTGGTTGTTTTGTTGTTTGTTTTTCCTTGTTTTTTCTTTCCCCCCCTCATTGGCTTCATATTTGAGTTTGGTAAAAATGGATTTTCTCTGCTTTATCTCTGAATAGTGTATGTATGGCTCATCTCCTCTCATGAGCATCACTAGCTATTCTCAATCTTGTTAATGCACTTGATGGTACAGTTTTTCCCTCTTTTTTTGATTCGCTATTCTGCAAAACCAGAGGAAATGAGAGAAGACACTCCTCTGATTTACCACTTTGATTTATAATATAGTGTGTTTAAGACCCTTGTACCAGGACCTGATGTCCTGGAGTATTTTGAAGTCATATTCCAATGAAGGAAGAGATCAGGAAAACACAAAGTCCTTTAAGCTTTTTGATGATGATGAAACTATAAGTAAAAAAAATCATCACTAGTCCTCAATTAAAAAGGTAGAATCACCACCATGAGTATTTTTCCACTATCTTTCTGCCCTAGCAACAGCAGCAGTTCTTCTTTATTCTCTTCCCACACTGCCGTCTCTGATATGCAACCAGGAGTGGTAACATTTGCTTTCCTTCTTTCCTCCTCCTCCACATGGCAAGTGCAGCTGCTGCCACCACCATCGCATTAAATGACAACCCTTATGCTTTGCCTGCTAACTTGTAGAAACAGCTCTACCTCGGTCAGAAAACTGTTCACCAAAAAAAATCCTAAATGTGGCAGTTCTCTTGCAGTGTAATGGGACCAAAAGCTTTAAAAATGCTGTGGATTTCCATTTCTGTTTGAATCAGGTGGGCTTTGAAGTTTGGCAAGAAAATTACACACCACAAACTTAAGTTTTCTTAGGGCAAAAAACCTCAGAGATATTTCCATGTAATTTTAGCTTAATGTAGCAATTTCATTCTTTGCAACCACTGCATATGTTCAGAGACCTGACAGATGTGCTCAAAGAGAAATGAGGGATGTTTACTGGGAATTACCAAATTAGAATCTTGCCAAGCTAAAGGAAGCTATGGACTTGTTTTTAAATGCATTTTGCAGTTCTGCTGTTGAATGTTTTGTGAAAGCCTTTACGTTTCACACCACATTGTGTAAGAATTTTTAGTCTTTTTTGCAGCTGTGTTTATCTTTTAAATCATGGTCTCCCTCTGTCTGCTCCTTATAAATCATGTTTCCTGAATTACAGGTTTTTTGGTGGACTACACAGTTGTTCTTCACTGTGTTATAGTTTTACATTTAGGAGAACTAAACTACATTTGGTAGTTCACACAAAAGCTACTAGCGCTTGTCTTGATGTAGCTACAGAACATGAATCGGATCCCTTTTCTTTCCTTCCTCTACTCGGAAGTCTTATGAAGACATTCAGAGAAGTGTGCAGCCAGCTGTTTGATTGAATTTACAAACAGTTAAAAGAAGTTTCCCGTCTACAAATAGGGCTGAGTGTTTTCATGTCAAGGATCATGTGGTGCTACTGAAGTGTTTCTTCAATTGTAAGTCCAAGGCAATGTTCTGCTGATACAGGAAAAAGCAACATGTACAAGAAGCAAATGTTAGTGGACCTAACTTGTTACATCAGATTGCTCTATTGTGATAATAGTATTTTCGAGGACTCTGTGCAAGTTTTATATTAACTGAGAATCAAGCTCAGGAGTGCAGTTCAAATTGCCATCTTTCCAGTACTGCAGCTTGCAAAGAACCTGTGTGTTAGGAATGGAATGTTTCTTACAAATACATATTTCTGTGTATATACACAGCAAGAAAGACTGCTTGACTCTGCTGTCTTAAAATCTTTTTCTGAGATCTGCCACTTCACTAGAAGAAAACACAATCCCATATCCATTGCCTTTCACCAGGCAGTATAATTTGGTGGCCTTCTATGATGGGGCTACGAAACTGATGGACAGGGGCAGAGCAGTTGACGTCATCTACCTGGACTTGTGCAAAGCATTCAACACTGTCCCACACGACATCCTTGTCTCTAAATTGGAGAGACATCAATTTGATGGGTGCACCACTCGGTGGATAAAGAACTGGCTGGATGGCCGCACGCAAAGAGTTGTGGTCAATGGCTCGATGTCTGGCTGGAGACCGGTAACGAGTGGTGATCCTGCCCCTCTACTCTGCTCTCGTGAGGCCTCACTTGGAGTATTGTGTGCGGTTCTGGTGTCCTCAACATAAAAAGGACATGGAACTGTTGGAACAAGTCCAGAGGAGGGCCACGAGGATGATCAGGGGAGTGGAGCACCTCCCGTATGGAGACAGGCTGAGAAAGTTGGGGCTGTTCAGCCTGGAGAAGAGAAGGCTGCGTGGAGACCTCATAGCAGCCTTCCAGTATCTGAAGGGGGCCTACAGGGATGCTGGGGAGGGACTCTTCATCAGGGACTGTAGTGACAGGACAAGGGGTAATGGGTTAAAACTTAAACAGGGGAAGTTTAGATTGGATATAAGGGAGAAATTCTTTACTGAGAGGTTGGTGAGGCACTGGAATGGGTTGCCCAGGGAGGTTGTGAATGCTCCATCCTTGGTGGTGTTCAAGGCCAGGTTGGATGAGGCCTTGGGTGATATGGTTTAGTGTGGGGTGTCCCTGCCCATGGCAGGGGGGTTGGAACTAGATGATCTCAAGGTTCGTTCCAACCCTAACTATTCTATGATTCTATGATTCTCTTTACATATTTTATCTCAAACCTGTGAGGAGAGGGCAGCTACAGGTTTCTGTTTAGTAACCCATCTTTGCATCTGGACATGCAGTTGTATGAATCTACTGCTTACATTATCCTTCAGCTGTTGGTTGGTATTTAACTGTCCACAAATGAATAATTCTAAAATGCATCTACCTCATAAATGAATTATTTTTAACCAAAGTGACAATTGTGCTACCTTAACTATTTTAATTGTGTCTTCTCGTGAAGTTCAACAAGGCCAAGGGCAATGTCCTGCACCTTGGTCAGGGCAATCCTAAGCACAAATATAGGCTGGGTGGAGAATGGATTGAAAGCAGCCCTGAGGAGGACTTTGGGGTGTTGGTTGATGAGAAATAAAACATGACCCAGCAGTGTCTGCTCACAGCCCAGAAAGCCAACCAAGGGGAAAAAAGCCAGAAAGCCAAAGAGGGGATTCTCTCCCTCTGCTCTGCTCTCATGAGACCCCACCTGCAATACTGCATTCAGCTCTGGGGCTCTCTACGCAAGAGGGATGTAGACCTGTTGGAGTGGGTCCAGAGGAGGGCCACAAAGATCATCAGAGGGCTGGAACACCTCTCCTATGAAGACAGGCTGAGGTAGTTGGGCTTGTTCAGCCTGGAGAAGGCTCTAGGGAGACCTTCTAGCAGCTGTCAAGTACATAAAGGGGGTGTACAAGAAAGCTTGAGAGGGACCTTTTAAAAGTGCATGTAGTGATAGGACAAGTGGGAATGGCTTTAGGATGACAGGGACATTTAGACTAGGTATTGGGAAGAAATTCTTTAGTGTGAGCGTGGTGAGGTGCTGACACAGGTTGCCCAGAGAAGCTGTGGCTGCCCCATCCATGGATGTGTTCAAGGCCAGGTTGGATGGGGCTTTGAGCAACCTGGTCTAGTGGAAGGTGTCTCTGCCCATGGCAGCAGGTTGGAACTGGATTATCTGTAAGGTCCTTTCCAACCCAAAGTATTCTATGATTATCTAGTGCTAATACAGTCTCTTACCTTGCAGTTTTCAGCCTCTCTTTCCTGGATCTAATGAGCTGGACCAAATTTCAAAAATCCATGATGTTACAGGCATTCTGGCTAACAAAGCTCTCTCCACAAGTTCAAGCAGTAAGTATGTGCCTCCTTAGTTATTAATCTCACTGTTTAAATAGCCACTGTATGACTGTACAACTGCAATTTCTGCTCAGGGAACCACCATGCTAATCTAACTCTACTGGGACACTGAAAAGCGGTGTCCTCTCTCCCTACCCAGAGACTGTCACATTCATGCTGCTTGTAGGCAGAACAGAGGAAATCTGAGCCTGTATCATTCTTATATGGCCTTTTATTTCCATAGTATCTTTAAGGCCAATGACATAACTTGTTAGGAAAGAAAACATTTCCTTGCCCCCCCCCCGCCAGTTATTACAGACTTATCCGTAATAAATGATTACCTAAATCAGATGAGTTTTGGTTTTTTTTTTCAGTAATGTAATGCTCTCTGAATATGCATGAATAACTGTTTCTCTCAACTTCCTTAACACAGGTCAAGAATTGCAAGGTTTGGTTTCTCCTTTAAAAAAGGAAAAGGAATACCTCCTGTTGTGCACAGTTTGCCTTCCAAAGGCTTCTCTCTCCTGTACACAATGATAAAATGTGATCCTGATGAGAGAATTGCTGCCCATCAAGCATTACAGCACCCTTATTTTCAAGAACTCTGGCAAGTGACTTCAAATCACTTCAATCTTGAAGACTAAAATTAAAAAGTGGGGGGAGCACTATGTACTTATTATTTAAAGTGGACTGAAATGAAGTTTGCTTACAGTGGTAGTACTAAGCTTGCAATACAATGAACATAATTCATTTATTTGCATTGAGTCCATACTTTACCTAAAGCACAACTGATGTTTTACTCTTCTTTTTTCCTCAAACTTTTTAGGGCAGCTGAAACACAAAAAAATTAAGATTACTGGGAAATACATCAGGGCAAGTACTTCTGCGTTTGTGGCACATTTCAATGGCAAGTCAAACGACAGGTAATATTTAAGTGGAAGAATTGTCAGACCACTTAGAGAAAGTAATTTGTGGCATTGAGCTTATTAGCTAGAAACAAATGTTTTACTTAAGCTGATTACTTGGTTTTATTGAGTCTGCCTGAACACTGATCTTTATTTGGTTTCCCCCTGCCCCCAAGCCCTGAAACACATGAGTTAGAATTCAGAAGCTGTGATACCAACATAATCCCTTCAGTAGACTTTTATCATAGTTGCTTTTACTTAAAGAATCAGTTCCACGTTTGGTTTTTTTAACATAATCATCTTTTTGCTGTCTTTGATTTAAAGAGCTTTATAGAAGAAGTTGTAGCAGAGGCACAAAGTGCTTTTGCCTTTCTTTTCAGGCCTTCAGTCTACATCTTGTGCAAGTAATTTTTTTTACTTAATTATCCTGTACTTAGATGATATCCTAAAAAATATGAAAATGAAGAAGATAAGAAAATGGGAAAATCCTAAACTTGTATTTCACATTGGAAATTTAAAAAAGTTAAAATCTGATTAAAAGTTCTGGCAAACTAAAACTCAGTTTATGCTCAAGCTATGTGAAAAATACTCGATATACTCACTCTGAAGAGTTCCCTGTATCGGCAAGGTGAGACAAAAGTCTATGTGAAAGTCTGTGTGAAAGTTTATGTGAAAATCTCTCAAATACAGGTTTTTCTCAAAAAAGCAAATTACATTAGCAAAAAAAAAAAAAAAGGATAAATTATTTTCTGCTGCGCGTTTAACCTCAAAGGCACAAACTCTCCTTCCATAGGAGCAGCGACTTTTTCCACCAGTTTAACTCTGGGGTTCATCAATGTAGGCTTTGTAAGGAATTCCTTTGGGAAAAATTGCAAGAAACATCAAGAGAGGCAGGAATTTTTAATAAAGAATTAGCTGAAGTGTTATTTGGCAGAGCTCAGTGAGCTCAATACACACCCGGCATTGAGCTGTTTATTTTCCTTTTAGAACCTGATGAAGGAGAAGGTTTTTTAAAAATAACATGAAAAGATTCTTTGAGCTTCAGTATTAGAATGGAATATTATCTACAAAATACAGGATTTCATATTACATTAGAAATGACAGCTAACCTTTGTATAGCTTTAGATGTAAAAAATCTGTATTTTTCAGTCAGCTCTGGCAAGTGTTCACCTCCTGTGTTCAGTAAATTCAACCTCCACTTTTACTGAGGATGTGCCGATTATGAATCATAAGAGGTACTTAATTTTGATGCAGTTTTTGTAATTGCTGAATATTGCTACAGAACTATAGCTAAAAACTAAAGCAACTTTTTATCTGATTCAAAGCAAATAAAATGGAGTTGTAGTTTTCTTCAAGCTTTAACAGAGACTGATATTGCAGTTAGTTGCTTAAAAGAGCAGTATGGGCTTCTACCTTATGTTTTAGAAATTTTGCACGGATCATCAGTAACAATGTCACTGTTTCCTAGTAATTAAAAGGCAGAGTTTTTAACTAGCTTGGAAAGAGCCATTATTGCAGTTTCATACTATTGATTTTAAATATCTGAGATCTCTTAAAAAATCTGCCATAATTCATTTGCAATGCTTAAATTTGGTGATGTGTTACAAAACAGGTTTGCTGTTTAAGAAGCAAATGCGTTTGTACAAGTCATACTTACCTGGGGGTTTAAAAGTCTTCTGCCTACCAAGTACGCATGCAAGACAGGTTTTGCCAATAACCTTTTTTGTTGGTTTTTTTTTTTTTTATTTTTTATTCTAAAAGCTACTCTGCTCATAACTGGGAAGTGATCAGCTTTTCTTTCAGTAATGACCCCCCTCTGAGACTGCTTCTGCTCAACATTTTCTGTATAATGAACAAATGAAACACAATCAAAAACAAGGCAGGCGGGGGCCGTGTTGTATATACAAACTCACTACAGGGGGTTTTTTTATATACATATATGTATGTATGTATAAAGTAAAGGTGTGATGCTAAGCTTAGGAAGGAGAATTAAGGACTGTAGGTCTGCAGGCAACAAAGTGTAACTGTAACCTCTGACCATGTACCTTAAGCAAAAGCATCATGAGCTTATCCAGTGTTTTTTCCCAGAGGGGAAGATGGTGAGTGGCTTGGTGCCAGTATATTTGGAGTTAAGCATGGTGTGCAGCAGTAAAAATGGTCTAAAAATAGGTAACTTATTGTATCTATGGGATCTTCTTGCTCTCTGCAATTACTAATTTCTTACAAGATTAAAAAACCAAAAAAGACAAATCCTTCTACTGACATCTGACTGATCATTCAGCCTCAGAGTTCTCTTCCTAGCATTACACATTAGGCCAAGGCTTGTATTATCAAGAGTATGTTCTTGATAGAGATACGTTAATTGTATTGGTAGCTTCCCAGAATCTGTTTCTGGAAACCTAAAACCACAGATGCTGAAGTTTAAATATTTCAACTAAAAAGAAAAAAAATTCCCTCAGACTGTGTCTGCACAAGGTCTTGTTTGATTTGAAAAGTGTTATTGCAACTGTTTGCTTCTATTATTGATGTCTCAGGTAGGTAATTATTCATACACCAGGAAAGCGGTTGTTTTTTGATACGGTCAGAATTTTTGGTAAGCTTAAACTTGGAGAGAAGCAGCAATCAGGGTACAGTCTTGTGTATTTCAATTCTGTCTTACATAGTCACTATCTACCTGTGGCTGTCAAGGCTGTTATAATGAAAAAGGCCATTTCATGTTCAGCAGATTGCTTCTGATATGAAACTTAGAAATTTGAAGGGAAGGGCAACGTTGGAATTTTTCTTTATTTTACACTTTCAGGAGGATTTTACACAGTTTGGCATATATGGTGCTTCACAGCTATTTATTTAATACCAAGTTCTCTGCTGTTATACCCCTGGAGACAACTTGGACTTCTCTGGCTGTTGATTAGCTGGCAAACTTGAACTTTCCCACCTGCTTTATAGTTAAAATACATTCAACTTTAAGCTACAAAGTGGCAAGTCTTCTTTTTACCCTCATTCTTCCAGCTAAAATTCCATAATGAACTGATCTGTGTTCCACTCGCTTCTATTTTTTAAACATAGTAGGAAAATGTTATGAAGAGCTGTGTCTATAGTAGAACCCAGAGTTCTTTTCAGGTAAGTTATAAGTATCCCTTTTCTTCCTGGAGTACTTTTTTTTCTGCATGGAATAAAGGGTGGGATGGGCAGTTCAAGCTTCTAGATGACATCCTGATAGTAAAGAGGAGGCTGAAAAAAGAACTACCACAGATGTTCCTTGAACGCTGTTGAACTATGAGGGACATACTCCGCAAATGCATATGCAAGCAGCTGCAATTATTACCCTGATGTTAGATACTCCCATCCTTTCCATAGGGGTTTTGTATTTTTCCAGCTCAAGGAAAAGTCTTTTAAAGTCGTAACACATTTTCTCAACTGATTCATTTTACCCAGACCGTATGAAGCATTTACATCAGGGAGGTAACTACACTAGCTTTCAGTGCTGAGGTTTATCTGTATTTTAACAGTTAAACCCGCTATGTTAATAAAACAAAACTTCTGAACAATAATCCTGCTCAGTTTCAGTGTTTTCCCCATTCCTTATACTTTAGAAGAATGTAAGAAAGAATTGTAAAGTACGGCTCCATCTTTAATAATATAGACAATCTAACTGCCAGCTTATAAATGTATCTCTTGGTTTTCTACACAGTAGCTGAATTACAAGAATTAGACTTAGTTACAAGTAGCCACTGCAGTTGTTTCTCCCCAGATTTTCATTCATTCCTAGAAAAAAAAAAAAAAAAAAAACTTCGTATGCCAGAAAATATCTCAACTTTACTTGCAGTTTAAAAAATTCTACCCCACTTTACTACTGCAAGAGCAGGAAGGGCATTAACGTGCCCTCAAATACAGTGTGTGCATACTCAGGCAAGTTCCACATTCCCAGGCTAGTGGCCTCTATTCTGCTCTGCTCTGCCT
Organism: Psittacula echo; assembly: GCF_963264785.1. NCBI lineage: Eukaryota > Metazoa > Chordata > Aves > Psittaciformes > Psittacidae > Psittacula > Psittacula echo. The sequence continues at coordinate 66,460,029 of NC_137739.1, read as the reverse complement.
GCTGCAGGATTCAGCAAAAGCCTAATTGAGAACACTGCCATATAGGGAATATAGGAAGATACAGCAGGTACTTCTGTTCTCTGTCCTTCTGGGGCTTGACACAGAGCAGTATCTCTTGGGGGGTTAATCTTTGCAAGAGCTATTGAAAACAATGTAAGTGTTCTGTTGCAGACTGATTAAAAATACCACGTGTTAAGCGACACTGAACTGTACAAATACACCACTACGTCTATCTCCATAACACTTAGCAGCTTAAGAATGTTGAATCATAAATGAGATGTCTGATGTAAGACAAACAAGTTGTTTCAGAAACACATCAACTCCAATATGTTGACCTAATTTTAGATTGCCAAGTCAGAAAGCGTGTACATCTGCTGCTGCTGGATCTTCCACTTCACAACTCCTGGGACTGCGTGGTTACAAAATCCTTACCCTGCACAGTTGTCTGTGTGCACAATTTTTGCTGTATGATGTATTTAGAGATAAACCATTACAAGCAAGAGCAAAACAATGTTATTTTACTTTCCTAATCAAAATTCAACTATATTAAATATGAAGCCGTGTTCTAGATGAGATAATTTTGAAAGGAATGTGTTGTACAAAGTTTAGATGTTATGTCTGTACCAAACATTTAATTCAACAAAGGATTGATTACATCAAAAGTGACTGAATTTGAACAAAAAGTAAACAAAAATGCGTATTGAAGATAGTTTAATGTGTATTTTCTGAATTAGAAATATCACTTTCTTAAATGAATGAGAAGTTCTAGTGTAATGATCTGTTATTCCCCTCCCCATCACTCCATTACATTATTTATACATATAATACAGAGCCAATGGCAGTTGGAAACAACAATATTAAAATAAATGTTTAATAGATACAAAGGATCTTTTCTTCACAACATAGTTTTTCTGGTGTCTGGACACCATTTTTAAAGTAATTCTCTATTAGCATTAAACTATTTAAGTGCAAAACAATTTTGTTTTAAAAATCTATGATTGCAGCATCCATCTTCCTGAATAACATTTTGAAGCCAGAAAGTAATGACTTTCATTTTCCATGAGTGCATTCCAGGCTGTCTTCTAGCCATCTCTGGTTAAAAAAATCAGTGCAAAATAAACAATGGTGAAGTACTAGTTTAACCATTGAACTTACTTGAATTTAAGAAACATACTTTATTTTACATTATATATATATATCTTTTATTTATATATTTATAGAGAGATTAAATTACACTGGACTTGAAAAGTATAAAGAAAACCAAAAATGTTACTATTATTTCCTGCAGCACCAAAGGAAGCTTTCCCCTGCCACGAAAACCCTTCCTTGGGTGCGCAGATTAGCAGTATTAGCTGTAATAAGAACTCATTACATTATTCCTTTGCAAATTACTATGTGATTCACATAATTCCATGTTTACACTCTGCCACATTACAATTTGTGATGCTCTGTGCCTGAAGAACAGCTCCTGGTTCCACTGTCATTACTTCTTGTCCTGCGTTCAGAGGTTTGCTAGCAGTAGTGTGATGGCTATACTACAGTTCCACTTGGAGAATTGGCCTGGTTTTGGGATGACAATAAACCCTGCAAACAAAGCAATTTACATTAATCCAGCAAGAGAACCTGACATTAAGTTTATAAAGTTCTTAGCCTGAAGCTAAAATGAGTACATTTTATTTTTACCACCACTTGCTTACTTTAGACATCAGCACCTTCTTCCCTACAAAAGAATCTAGGCCGCTATTGTATCAGTCAGGCAGCACACAAAAGAGCTCTTGGTAAGTAAGAAAGAAAGCGTGTGCGGTTATGACGCACAGTGACTCTGATCCCAGCATTTGATTTAATCTACCTTGCATTTTGAGTCATTGCGAACTGCAAAATGTTAAAAACCATACACCAGAAAAATAGTCAGTGTTTTATTAGGGTACCAACAAACCAACTTTTTCCAGTATCAACAAGGTTGACATCTAACCTGATACAGGGAAACAGTCTCTGAAATACTACTGAATATTACAAGCTTCAAATAGAAAAATAGATTATCTAACCAAGCAGTTATTCTGGTAATTTTAAGAGAGAATGAAACACTGAGCAAAACTTCAGAAAAGACTCCCCATTACAAGTTAAGTTTGCATTCAGGAAAACTTTTCACCAGCTCGTTCAACAACATCACTGCTTAAATAAAATGAGACTTACTCATTTCAGACGTCACTACCTGACTGCGTGGCACCCCTTGCTATACTGAGGCTGCTGTTCTGCATTAAGACAACTATACCTTACGGTTAGGTATCAATGAATAAATTCCATTTCAGATTTATGTATACTAGCCCCTTTTTAATCATTTACATAAATATAACTGTGTATCAGACTTAATTAGGAAAAGCTTAATATAAAAATAAAATTTAGTCTTCTTGCAAGGTCATGATTGAGTTGTAGCAAGTGCCAGCAGGCTGAGGAGCACAACGGCAGCTAAGCTGGAAGCACACCAGTGAGTATCACTGTGTGACTCTACTATGCAAGCATAGTAAATGCACTTTTAGCAGTTCCTCTCAACAGCTACCAGCTTAGGATCTTACCTCAAAATTAAGATCCTGTGACTCAGATCCATCAAACTAGACAAGCTCAGACAGACAACTGGCATATAACACAGAATTAGCGTACAACTTCAGAACCTACAGGAGCTCTTTCTTGCTTGGATCCAAGAACTGAAAGGTCATAGCTGGGGGAAGAAAACCCTTTCCACAGAAGAGGTGGAAGGAGGGCTGCACTGGCTGGATTCAAGTCATCAAGTTCCTGCTAAAATCATAGCCTGCCCTTTCAAAACACATCTAATCTACTGGCTCAGACACGATGATTCTGGATACATCTGTGGGATTTATAGCAGACTATGTGTATGTGTACACACATTTATATATAATAAATGTATGTGGTGCTTAATTTGGTATCCTCCATAGATCACACCTGCAGGAACCAGAACACTCTATTTTTACTTGTTTACATAGTGGGTATCAGATTCAAACACTTCTGAGGTAGACTGAAGTGGGTTGTTTCTTTAAACTTGTTCGACACTCAGTACAAAGATACTGCATGTTTCACAAGAAGAGAATAGGAAGTTTCATAGCTATTAGTTAAGGTATAGATGGTGAAAAAAAAGGCAGAATTTTGAAGCAAACAAGCTACTGAAGCACTTCTGAAAACGTTTACCAAGAGAATTTTGTTTGAAAGTAATGAAGATGAATCAGAACTCTTTAGTTCATTACTGAACATTCTTCTTAAAGCCAGCATGGGAAACAGTTTCTTACTGGAAGGTCTTTCTTTTCAGAAGATTACATCTCCTAAGCAACTTTAAGTACCCTGGAAAAAGACATCCAAAAGTATTATTTTCAGTCTTTAATAAATCAGTGATCCAAGCTGTACATATGCAAATACATGCTTTCTAAGCACACAAAAAGTACCAGGGATGACATAATATTGGGTCTTTTTCAACAGGTTCATAACCATGCTTTGCAGACAAAGAGAAATACGCACTATTCTACTATCAGATTTACACTGGAACCCAACCAATTGTTGGAAGACAAAATGAAGAGTCCTTCATTTTCCTACAACTCCTCTAAAAATCCTTGCTCTGCATTAATTCTGCAACTGTGAGCAGGCAAGCCAGAGGATCACTAAGTGGAAAGACTGACAACCAGTACCCTTGTGTTACTGCAGACAGGGGAGAGGTCAGAAGTTTTGTATATTCTTCCAAGTACCAAATTTCAGAAGAGACCTCAGATTTCACACAGGAACAGCAAAGTAAGAATTCAGTTTTTAGGCACAGAAATTTTACCAAAGCGATGACTGTTCTCAGTGGGCCCTGAGTAACAAAAAGATTCCGCAGAATTTGCCATTGTATTGCAGCCTTTCAAGCAAGGGCGGTTTAAGAAATCATGTTAGGTGCAACATAGGAAATTTCAGAAAGTCGTATTAGAAGAGCAAAAGAAGGCTCAAGAAGAGTTAAGTTTGATACAGAAGTTACTCTTAAGAATCTGATCTGTTGTACAAAGCATGTGGTACCAGAATAATTGCGTTCTCTGGGAATAATATGATAGATAAGGTTATAAAAAAAAAAAAAAAAAAAACAAACAAAAAAAAACAACCAAAAAAACCACAGAAAGCTCCTACCTGTAAATGAAGAATAAAGAAACTGGGCTGCAATGTTTTCTGTGATGAAACCATCCAGCCTCATCAACGAGGTGGTAAAAGATGGAAGAAAAGCTGCAGTAATTAATAGTGCAACAGCAGAGCTGCACAGTTCAACAACCATGACCGAAAACACCAGAGTTAAGACATAAGCACCACAGATCTCCATGCGGTACAGTGCATCAGCTCAGAGCTGAACAACAAACAGATCATACTGAGAGAACAGCAGAAACAAGAGATTGTTCAAGAAAGTTCTGAAAATAAATGGAGTCTTTTATTAGTGGTGTCATTTTGTAAGCATGTGGGTCTAACCAGGGGGTGGGAAACGGAACAGTGAGGAGACACAAGTCAGAAATTTGCTAAAGCAATCCTCAGAGAGGGCTCTCCAAGTAGGTCCTACATCTTCTGCCACCGTAATGGAATACTCTACAGCTGAAACATGCTGCTTTTGCAGAGGATGGTGTTTTAATCACATCAGTTATCAAAGGGACAGTACTGCATGCAGGCTGTTTCAGTGCTAGTTGCAAGGTCTGTTCCAGGTTTGTCTCTGCATTTTTTGACTTCCCTAAACACTCAGGAGTTGGCATATTCAGTAAAAATAGGCGTGCATGGGTAGGAATGAAAAGCCGTAACAATTACGATCCAAGAGGTCCTTTCCACTGACGGCTGTAGCACTCACAACTGTCCCCTGTCCAGAAAGGCCCACAGCAGTCTTGGGGTTAATCATACTCACAACTGACTGGGGGGGGGGTGGGGTGGGGAGGGGTTGGTGTTTATAGAATTCCACATATGCTTCAGCCAAAGCCTGTTTTTTTTCCCTTTTTTCCCCCCAGAGATCTGAAACAGAAGGTTTCACAACAGAAAATATGAAACATGAGATCAGAACTGCTGTATTTAAAAAAAAAAAAAAAAAAAAAGAAGATACCAGTATGTATTTAAAAAAAAAAAAAAAAAAAAAGGCATCAGTAACTACTGAGTTAATATTTTCTTCATGTAAATTAGAGCAGGATTCACTGGAGCCAAAGATGCAATCATATGCAGTTTCACTAATATAGAAAATGAACGGCAAGTCTGAACACATGAGCAGGAGACGGGAAATGGATGGCAATGTGCTACCTCACAATGCTCCTGGCACACGCTCAGCCTTCGCCCTTCTCCAGCCACACAGCTCAGCTGCTGCTCAGTAACTTGCTGGACTGCTGCCAGAACTCTGCACCTCTTGCCTACTTTCTGTTTAGAAATCAAAAGTAGAAAAATCAACCAACATAAAAAAACCCTGAGGTGTCTCCCAGTTCACTTCACTGATACAATTAAACCAAGTTTTAAAAAAAGGCTGAATTAATCACTGCCCATACAAAACCAGCACTGATTTGTTAAAGCATTTCGGCTATTGCTATTATATGAAATAAGGGGGATTTATTATTGGAAGAATATTCCATATTTATTCCTGTTAATATTCCTGTAAATAAAAATTCCTGTAATTTATTCCTGTCCAGAAGTGTGATATTCCTGAAGTAATCTGAAAAAGTTATCTGGACCTTTATTTGACAGAAGAGCCCACAGTCCAATACAGTATTTGAGCAATAGCAAAATGCCAAAACGGAGTGAGATTTTTCACATTTGTTTAAAATTCTGTAGTCAAATCAGCTGAATTAGTTTTAAGAGTTACATGAACAAAATCTCCAACAGTTTCTTATCCAAACGATTCAGCATTTATTAGCATAAGTCTCTGAACCGCATATACTCACTAAATCAAGATACTAACGTAATGGAGTCATAAAAATCGATTGAGAATGTTCAAAGAAGCACATGCTGAACATTTACATAACATACAAGATAGATTTTGTATGGGATTTAGGGGGATACAGCAAAGCTGATAACTTTACATAGTCTATGTATTCACTAAACAGAGTTTAAGTGTATTATTTGTCTTCTGTTTGCCTTTTTAATTCTTTGTTCTAGTACTGTTACAGGAAAGTATAAATGCTTAAACCATTTGATACTGCTAAAAGCAGGCAGCAGCAGGAGTTTCACTTTCAACTTTTCTGTGTACATGAGAAAGTTTTTCTCCTGAGAGGTGTATCACCATTTTATTCATTGCCAACAAAAAGAAAAATCAAGCCTGCTAGAAAGCCAGCAAACTAATTAAAAATCTGCCTTGTGGCATTAGGCAGGAGTGCTTCAAGACCAGCATAGGACTGGCAAATGGAAGATACACAGATGCAAGAGAAAAAAAGTAAGATGCAACTACGTGAATCAGAATCATAGACTACTGGGTTGGGAGGGACCTCAAGAATCATCTGGTCCAACTTTCTAGGCAAAGTACGACCTAGACAAGATAGCCCAGCACCCTGCCCAGCATAATCTTGGAACTGTCCAATGCTGGGGAATCCACCATTTCCCCAGGGAGATTATTCCAGTGGTGGATTGTTCTCACTGCAAAAAATTTTCTCTAGTGTGCTGGGAAAAGCAGAAAAGGCTTTTGCCAGCAGAAACCTGATCTGGCTCGAGCAATAGAACCTTAAGCTTAATTTCAGTAGTAAGAGCTCACATACTTAAAGGTTTCTCCAGCTTCCTCAAATACAAAAGCCACTAAGATTTAAAATTTTCAGATTAGAAAAGAATGAAATTGAACTAAATCAGGGAAAATATCAGGGAAAAGCATATGACTTAAAGCAACACCATTTGGGTTAGTTGTAAAATAAGTGTGGTCTTAGCAGGAGAAGAAATGAGCCAAATGAATTTGGTAAGGTTGATGAGCACCTACCAAAAACCCAACTTCAAAACCCAGAAAATAATGTGAACATATAAGTTATTTCCTCAAGATTTTTGAGCAATTTTATTAAAGACACACAAGAAAACTTTCATGTTCCAAGGCATCTTTTGCCAAAGTATCTTCTACAACCACAGAACTTATGGAAGATAGTTTCATTTCATCCTTGCATTGACTGCTGAGAAACTAGTTTGACCAACCAGTTCTTGCATCATTTGATGTAACTGGATGTTCCCAGAAGCTATCAGGATGGATTTCATTTTGTTCCTCTATTGGTACTTGTTCTTTATACCTGTATGTTTTTATATATGTATCTGTATGTGTGTATGTATACACACACATATATATGTATATATATACACATATACACATATATGTGTATATACACACATATACACATATATGTGTATATACACATATATGTGTATATACACACATGCAGATATATACACACACCATCACAGTGGTCAGTCAATACCTTCTGAAGTACCAGAAAGTTCTTCAGTTCACGTAAGAAAGATCGATTTCCTCAGCTTTATTCTACAGAGCATTTTTGCTTAACAGATGAACTGAGTCCTACCTCATTTAGTCTCGGCCCAAAGTAGCTAACTGCTTCTCAACAGTTAACTGAAATTTCTCAAAAGTGCCTTTGAAACACTTTAGTAAGTGTAATTTCTTTGATCAGTTAACACAGAACCACAGCTGCAAGGGTGATGCAATCCCCAGTCCACTCAGATGGAAGGGGAATGTCTTAAGTCTTCATCTAAACTGGTTCCAAGAAATTTTGCAGCCAGAGTTTTGGACTGGTTTATAGTTTTAGTTGAGATGAGCTTAGTTCTAGACTAGCCACAGCTTTTCTAGACAGAAACATCTGAATCTTCTGAGTCAGCCATACCCGCAGGGCTGTAAATTCAGCATTCATTAGGTAAATATCAAGATCCAAGGCTGGAATAAAAAACATACCCTGCACCAAAGTCCACAGAGGAAAGAGCTCCTGTAGAGTCCTAGAATAAACAACACTCTGCCCCAGCTCCTATTTGACAGGTAGGCAAAGAGGATCTAAATATGTCTGTGTTTAACTGAATCTGAGTTTAAACCAGCTTGACAAGTCGTTTGGTAAGTATTCTATTTCATGTTACTCTAGTCCTAAAAAAACATAAGTATCATGAGACATGACCTCATCAGCAAGATTTAAACATCAAAACATACACATCATCTTGAGATGAAGTGAAATATTTACTCAGAACAGGTTACAGGATGCGATTATTTTCTTACTTTAAATATGGCAAGTTAACAGCTTTCATTGTGGCCATTTGTTAAGCACGTTATGTTAAGCATAAGACCACCTAAGGACTGCAAGATAAATTAAAACTCAAATGTGGAAAGGACTATTGAAAGTTATCTACATTTACAGTTCAATCACACATTTTTATTTAACATCAGTATACAGAGGACAACCCCAGCAAGTTATTTTGTAATGTCAAGTATTTAGTAAAGTTCTTCAGCTGTAACAATGACAATAGAACAGCTAAAAATAAGCAGTATGAAACAAACATGATCTTCTTAAAATTATAAATATACCAACAATACTTCTTAAAGCTTAATTATTGCAACAGTTAAATTAACAATAGTTCATGTTAGAAAGGCTCTATGAAATTTATTCAAGTTGTCAAGAAATTAGATGGAAGTGTAAAAAGGAAATACATACGAATTTTACTTCTGATTTTCACTAAAGGTAGTCAATACAATTTTGTACAGTATCACCTAACATGTCAATCTTTAACAAACTCCAGTATACAGAATTCATAAAATGCAGAAAAAATATTGTTTAATCTTTACACGTAAATTGACAGTAAATTAACTGACATAAATTTTATTACTGTAACATAAGCAGGCCAGCATTTTAAATATTAATTTAGTGGCTTTATGTTGTTAAAGGGGCAGATGTATACAGTCATTCCAAGTACATATTTTGAGAGGTGATAATTCAGAACATGGGTTTTCTAAAAAGTGTTTAGTAAAAGTAATGTTATTTCCTAATCCAGACATCCTCATCATAAAACCTTTACAGGGTTATGATCTCTCCTAGCTGTATTCGAGCCACTAGTCACACCTCCTCACACACGCACAAACACACATACCTTGCTATAAGTATCACACCAGTGTTCTAGGTTTAAATTCACCCTGACAATGCAGGTATGCTATGTGCAACTTCGCTATTATGCACATTACAGAAAGCTTCAAATTTTAGCATGGTAACCTGAAGTCATATAGCTGTGTTTCAGTTTTACTATAATCATCCCTGAAGTTTATACAGATACCGTATCACGTTGAAAGAAATCTATTTGATAGTACTTAAATACCAGCAATTGAACTTCAATTGTAATGATGAAATGCTCCTTTCCACTGAGGAAGAATTAGTATGTATAGCTGCTCATCTCACTCAAATATAGTACATGAATGTTTAAGTACTTTCACTAAAACAGAAGTCATACTAAAACATGATACTGTACTACAGTTGTAGTTAACTAGAAAATTCAAGGATGTTATAATTTAAGTCTAAGCTCTCCTGTACAATAAATCAAATAAATAAATTCCATGTGCATTTGTTTTACAGAACGGTAGCATGTTTGTCTTGCCAGGTTATACACTGCCATTTCACCTGTTAATTCTCTGGCCAATCTTACCTTGAGCTTTCTTACAAAGGAAACTCATCAGCAAGTTTGACTTAGATAACATGGAGTCATTGTACAAGATGATCAATAGTTAATTCTGAAGTCAAACACAGGAATCGCATAGATAGTGCCTCTGACCGCTAAGTTCAGAGAAAGCTTGTTTTGCATATCCAGGTACCACTTTGGTTTTTTTCAGTAGTTCTGTGGGTTGTTTTTGAGTGGGGTTTTTTGTTTTTAATTGCTTCTGCAAGTCCTGTAACTCAGTTTGAAATAGCTATAAAGATAGCACATGAAGTTTACCTTGGTTCCTTTAAAATTACTTTTCTGTGTTTTCAAATGAATACAACACTTCTATAATCCCATTTACAGTTCTCAGCAGGGACTAGGAAAGATGGGGGGGAAGAGGCAACAGCTAATTGTTACCATGTTGAGAAGAAAGTTCTTACTCTTGCTAAGGCAATCTATTTTTCTCACCACCCTGAACCTTCTTCCATAGACACAGGCTAACAAAATCAAGAGTAAAAATTGGAACTAATGAACCCTGAGCCTCATTCACCTTGTTTCTAATTGAATTTTGCTATTCACTTCACCTCACTCTGAGTGGGCGTTAGTACAGCAGTTCTGGAAGTGCAGTGCAAGAATGGTATATCCAGTGAGGAAGCTCAAGGTATGATTATGTATACACAAAGGTAGCAATTTAGAAAGTTTATAAACCAACTGTCAGGCCCCTCTGTAAGGGCTGTACAGCCTAATAAATATCATGACATCTGAAGAGACATTTATTTCTCCCCCTTCACCTCCCCACTAAGGGCAGCACCAGCCCAACCAGAAAAAAGAAGAGAACTTGTCATACACTGTCCAATTATCCAGCACATCTTTTGATGGCTATTCAAAATGAGAGAAAAAGGTAGCGCTGGCTCAATGGAAATTATGTTGGACACTGCAAGCCTGCTTCAGTTTTCCATCCAATTCTTTCTTTAGACTGGCAGTGGCATGAATTTAATGAAGGCCTTCAGAGGCAATGATGGAAGAAGCAGCAAGATTCAGAGGCTTTCACTCTAGAGTTGGCAGACAAAAAAGTGATGGAGTTTCAAGATCACTTGGGGACCCACATTTCAAAAGGAAGACTAGAAATAGCAGCTTTAAACCCCAGAGTAAAGGGACAGACTAGGATAAAACAGCTGGCAAAATGGAAATGATGGCATATAACCCAGTAAGAAAGACATTACCATGAGTGTTTTATACTTCAACAACTTTCATTAAATAAAATTATTAAGTGCTTTCCCATAAACAAAAAGGATGCTCATAAAGTCCTTCTGGCACAAATATTTTCCTATCGAAGCCCTGTAAACATGCCACCAAAGTTTAGTTTTTACCAGCAGAGTGAGCTCACTAGAAATGCAAGTGAAATCAGAAAAACAAATTCATTTCCAAAATTTCTAAGTAAATACTTCCTAAACAATATGGCATTTACATCAGTGTGCAATATATTAATTTTGAAAGTGATAACTTCAGCATGAAAATTACTTACCTGTAATTAAAGTTTTCCACATTGGCCAATACATAAATCCTGATTTTTGGTACTGCATACTTTATCTCTGAAATATTTGAAATGTCATATTCCAAATCAAAGTCAATACACAAAAATATTTAAGTTATACCCAGCCTAACGAAACCCACCTCAGCCACTGGAAGTAATTTAACAGTGTAGTGTTTAGCAGTATGTAAAGGAGTTTCAGAACAAAAGGACAATATAGGGCACACTAGAAATCTGAGGCAGTGCTGTACGTTTATAAAGTTAATTCATGAGACGTGAATTGCACCAAGTCACAGAAGTGATAACTGCTTTAGCATCTGCATTCAGGACAAACATTTTAAACAGCTCACTGTTTTGGGGGGTGCTCTTTTTTTTTTTTTTTTGTAATTAAATTAATGCTGGCTCTGTAGTTCTGAGGCAAAAAATCATTTTAGGTAACGATTCTCCCCTTCTCCCCAGAAAAGGGCTTACAACTTTTAGGTTTAGATTCAGCCTTCAACTATGCATTAAGATGCAGAGCAGACATAGCTCTCTGGGCATACCTGTGTTGTGACAAATTTGATAACATCTCAAAGATAATTACATTATACAAACAGGTTTAAGAAAAATTACCAACTTTTACTTAAAAGTTTCTATCAATGAAGATGTGGTATATAAATATATACAGTACCTCCACTTCAAAAGTCAGATTTATGAACCAAATGGTTAAAAGCTTTATGAACCTGATGAACAGCAGATTTTCATTTAGGCTGCCCAACATGGCTATTAGCAGATTACTTAATTTTCTTCAGGTGATAACCTACATTTTCACAAAAATAACCGTCTTTTTTGCTAGATCAACTCCAGTGATGTTTTCATAGCTGTATTCTTTTAAAATGTTGCTGGCAAAAAGAGCTACTGTAGCACAAAGTACTTTTTAACAAAATAATCACCATGTTTAGCTTCATTCAAAATTTAGCTTGCTATGGATTGGACAGAAGAAAAATGAAGTTTTATCTGTGTTCAAGCACATTAACAACAAGATTTAAAACTAGTAATGTATCTTAATGAAGGTTCAACTGATAGAACAGGTGCCATCAAAAACCACGAGCTTGTTGATGATCAAACTGCCTAACAAAACCGACAGTAATGTAACACTGAAACTACTCAGAAAGCTGGCATGGTTTTCCCTAACTTAACAAATACATAAATCAAGACCTGGCTAAAATTAGAGCTCTTTGATTATACTGAGTCACAATTTCAAGAGCATAAGCTACAGTCAGTAAAGGGCTAGCAAACTGGTGCATAAAATGACTGATGTTTTAATAAGAAGTGATTTTACATTAAAGGCAGGCCACCACAGAAGAGGATAGAGGAATAAAACACTGGTTTTAATTTGTCTCAGAGGCTCATATTTCTCATTAGACTTAAAAGCCACAGCTTTTCACAAGCTACTCTCACTAGAAGTGTTGTATTTTGTGGAAAACATTAGAAGGATTATCATTTTAGTGATGGACAGGTTTTACTTCAATCTTCGCATAAATAGCTTTCACCATATTGTCGTTATGCTTAAGTATAAGAACACTAATCAATAGTTTAGATGCACAGTATTTATTTCTTCTGCTGGAAGGCAACTATACTTAATTGTATCCAAGACACTTCAAATCATTCAGAAATATGGCATGCAGTATCCAAAAGTATGGCTCTGAGGATTTTTTTTTTTTTTTACATTAAGCATAAAGAAATTTTATAGTCAACATTCATTTATATTTCAAGAAAACTACCTATTCAGAGTTCTAGTTCTTTGATGCAGCATTAAGGATTAAAACTTACCACTTTACCAGGCCTTGCCCATGTGCAAATAAATCCCTCCTGACAAGCAGTGACTATACAGTCTTCAAGAAAAATTAACACAGTCAGTCTTTCATGTGCTATCTTTTTACAGATAAGAGGCTCTAACAAGGGAACATCTTCCATTCGGGGACAGAGAGGTGTTCCCAAAGTTTTAGCTGGGTCCGTTTTGGTTTTAGTAACTAGGTTCAGTTTGTCACTGCTCTTGCTAGATATATGTCCCATGCTATGATTTCTCTTGTGATCTTTTTCATGGTGTCTTTCCTTCCGATCGTGTAGCGATAAGGTTGCAAATTTACTAACGCCAGAAGCAATGGCACCATCCATGACACTGCTTTTACTGCCAGCATTTGAGACTGCAGAGTGTGGAAGGCTGTTTGACCGTGGAAGAGGAGGGGGTACAGAGTTTCCAGGTGTTGTGATACTGTTTCCATTACTTCCTGGGTTAGTTCCACCACTTCCAGCAGGTGGACTTGTGGCATTCATGACATTTGTATGTGTCCTTGCTCTTGAGAGAGGTTGGTGGGGGAAGAGGATATCTTCTGTAAGATCCCACAAACAGAGCTGTGTGTCCTGGCCTACGGAACCAAATCTATACGTAACACTTACTGGACGACTGTCTGTAGAGTTCCTTTTGGATAGCCTAGATTGAGTACTATTTGCTCGATCTCTGCCAAAATGAAGGTCTTGGAAATCCTCATCACTTCCACTAAATTCCATCGGGTCACTCTCTTCTACACTAGTGGTATATGGATCAAACGCAACAACACTGACCCATGACTTATGTCCGTGGCCTCTCGCTATTACTCGACAGTCCACAAAAGACCATACTGTTACTAAGTCATCCTCTCCACCTGTCACTATGTATTTCCCATCAGGACTCCAACACACGCACAGCAGTCCTCCGAAGTAGCTTTTCATTGTACCATGCAATTCCACTGAATCAAAGTTAAACACACGAAGAAAACCATCCTGGCTCACACACGCCAAGAACTTCCCATCTGGGGAAAAGGCAAATTCATTCAGGGCACCCTCACCTACTGTCCATTTAAGCAGAGGGTTTCTTGTAGATTTACTCTTGCAAGTGTGAACTGCAAAACTTTCTCCTTGTTTAAGTAGCTGGTAGTGCGGGACTGTGGTACCACAAGTGTGCTCCACGTTATACAAGTACATATTGCCACTGGAATGAGCTACTAGGAAAAGGCTTTCCGAACCTGGTACCCATTTTACACAGGTTACTCTGGACTTGTCTATTAGTCTCTGTGAAAAACAAAGAAGATACACATCAGAAAGTCTGAAAATTAAAGTTTTAATGATTAACTGTAAATCTCAGCTTGGGGAGGGAGTTGGATGGGGAACAATACTTAAGTGAACTCAACTTTCTAAGAGGGATTTATGTTACTGCATTTGCCAAAACTTATGTTATCAGGCAGTAACAGGAAATTATTTTTAGATAAAGTGCTACCAAAGGTTATTATTATGGTCCAGTCACATTCCACAAAGAACAAACTTCAATCAAGCCAATCTGTTGTTATGAATCTAAAGGCAGTGTTCTTAGCTTTATTTCTCACTGTGTAGGTTGAAGAGCTTGAAAAAGAAACAACCAAGAAAACACAGATTTAGCTAAAGGGAAAAAAAGGCAGTTACTCATCTATACTACATAGGTTACAAATCAATAACAGTAAGTTCAAACTCTGGTTTTACCTGAAATCACAAATAAGATCCATCCTCTGAAGAAGAAATTAAAAAAAGGAAGCTTTAGGAGCCTTTACCAGGTTTTACTGATTCAGGGAGGAAAAGCTACAGATACATTCACCCTGTTATCAAGTGGCTGGAAAGTTAGTAACTAAATGCACAAGGTTCAGTGAGTGAATTGAAAAAGCACCACATACTCTTCACCTGGGAATCCCCACCCTCCAATTACTTTTCTTTCATTAGCCAAGGACCACTCAGTTACCACCTTAAGAAGTTGCTTTCTAATACAGTCTACCATTGCAAAAGAATGAACACACACATTAAACAAGCATTCCTGATCACAATATCTTCAATTCTGTAAGAACTGAAAGATAAAGTCTGACTCCTTAAATTTGCTAGTGTAGCTCTGGTGGGATTCTAAAACATACCAAGTTGGCCATAGCATGACTCAAATGCCACTTGGAGACAAGTAATTCTTTACATGCACACTGAAAATTTGCATTTGACATAGACTGATAACAGGCTGAAAGAAAAGGTGAGCTACACTAATGGCAAGAATGCAAAGACAGAGCCTAAGGAAATACCAGGACAAGTTACAAAAATGTTAAACAAACAAACAAAAACAAAAAACAAGGAAAAAAACACCAAAGAAGAAAAACAAACAAAACAAAAAACCTACACCAAAACAACCCTAAACTCGCTATGCTGTTTATCACAAAAACAAACCCCAACAAACCAAAAAACCCCAACCAAACAAAACCCAAACTAATGGATAATGCATTGCCTGTTATCCATTCTGGGCCTGTACCTAACACTGGAAAGCAGCATCTGATCATTTTAGATCATACTTTTGCAGCTCAGTGTTAAGACCAGGAAGCTTCTCTCCTCATTAGTTAAATTAGCCATTTTGTACTTGGGAGCTGAGGTATGTAATAATCTGTGCTCTTCCTCAAATGCAGTAACTTCAGAACAACACATTCTTAGCTTCTGTTGTGATATTTTAGGTAGTTTGTCATGTGTTCATTGATATTTACTATTCATGTTTTAGTAATGATGGTATCAAGTATTAGATAGTTACCTGGTACATACCAAGAGAATACAGTCAGGGAACACCAGCCCAGCTGGCTTGCTATAAGTGAAAGTCTTCTCATAATGAAACTATCGCTAACACGGCAACACAGCACAATTTCTTGCTCTCCTGTACTAAAGTAGCTCAACCTGACATACACCCTCTACTCTTAAGAGCAGTTGCTCAACTTTTATACTAGAAATGACATTTTAAGTCCATAATCATGTTCAGCTACACAATCTTAAATACTGTACAGGAATCCTGGAAGCCTGATCTTTACTTCAAGGAGAACATGAACAAAACAGAAGATTGCCATCTGCAATGAGAACAGATTAGCTCAAGGAGACAAGATGCAGAGAGACTTTAAGGTGATATGTAGCAACTGACTACACACAACTCATTCTTTTCTCAACTAGCAGAGCTTTAAATTCAGCAAGATGATAAAACCTCTAAATTTAGCACTTCCTGAAGTTTTAAAAGCGTACAGCTGGGCTCAGGCACTTCTGCAGCACAGTGGAACAAGACCTGAAGTCAGTATGACCAACAGCTGTGTTACAAAAATGGACTGAAAGCAATACAAAGCAATCAGGGAGGTAACTGGGATAAGGAGCTTATGTCCAGTTTGGTGAAGGAATAATAAATGAAGGAGCTTCAGTTACAAGTCGGAAAGACAAGGCAAGCCAAGATTATCCTGGTAGCCATGTTTTGCACAAGCCTGAAGGGACAAAACTATAAGCATAGGCCACAAGGAGTGAAAAAACTGAGACAATCAAGAATGTGCATTAAGGTCTGACAAAGAGCTTTGGCAACACAGGTATAGGAAAAGTTTATTAGGAAATAAAAATGCAACTTAAGATTTTAGTTATAATAAACAGAGTACGATGAAAGAATCATAATTCAATTTGCTAACTTGAGAAGAAACAACCACCATGTGAAAACAACTGAATCTGTGAGGCATACTTGGCTGGTTTTGGAAATAAGAAAACGCCACTAATTAAATTCTGACACAGCTAGAAGGAATACTGCTGCTGTTACAGACTGATCTAGGTAGGCAGCCACAAGCTTTATAGTAGCACTTATATCAGCCTTTCAAGTCCCCATGGTCTTCTATATCAACAGAATTAAAAGAGTAACAAGTTAATGCTGTATTAAAGTCTTTGCATTTTAAGTTCAATATAACTTTCTGTGTCATAACAGGTAAAGTTATTTCACATATCACATACGATTAAGCGCTATCCTGATTGCTTTACCACAGGTGATAGTCAAAAGACAGCTTTGGGCTACCTGAATCACCAAATTACTAACAGGCCAGGTAGTGAATTCTATTACCTCTAGCATTCATGCTAAATCTGTCAAAATATATGAACCCTTGTTTAGACCACCTTCTGCCTATGAAGACATGTTTATTCTCAAACACTCAACCCAACAGCCACGTTCATCTTGAAGCAAACTGGCTCCAACTCAGTGCTCACTAACCTTTCTCTGAAATGGCTTTTAGCTACAAGCCCAAACTTCCAAACACTTCCAGGCCAAACTTCAATACTGTAACTCACAGATCAAAAATACAGAGTTTTAGAATTGGTTCTATCTGCACATAACATCACTGCAGAAAACAAGAATTTGTTATTTAACTCTAGCCTACTCTGCACGTAGTTTTGGTAGCACTGAACAAATCCTTATGCTAGCTTTGTAGAAAACAGATAATCTCTTTTACTTTCCACCAAACTGCCAAAAGATGCATTCCCACCACAGGAAGTAATGCTTCCAGAGAAAGAAAAGACAATAGTGTCGAATGGAAGTGGCTTCCATGCTTCTGTCACTTGTGGACTACCACAAGCTGCATTAAAGGCTGTATAGTTCTTTAAACTGTAGACACTAGACAGTAAATAACAAAGGCACGTAAACACACACTGGACCTTTATTAAATATTTCAGCAGAAGTTTTTCCCAAAGCAACCACAGTTCAACTACAAGAGTGGGAACTGTTCTGTGATATGAAACTCTAGCTGTTAGAGTACTTCTAATGTCATTTGTAATACTTGCACTATTACCATGCAAGATTAAGTTGAAGCTGTACTTGCACAAATAACTTGTTCCCATCCAAATTAGCACTCCCAGTGGTGAGTTTGGTGTTTTTTGGTTTGAGGTGGATTGTGGCTTTGTTTTGGGGTTTTTTTGGCTTTTTTTTTTTTTTTTTTTTTGGGTGGGGGTGGTGGCGAGGAAGAGCAGTAAAAGGGGAGTGCAGTAGTGCAGGCAGAAGGGTGTTAGGACAATGCTAAAATGAACATTTCAACTATGTATGCAGAGGTTTCTACCAGAGTACTCTGCAACATTAAGAGATTCTCCAGCACTGTTTCCCACTCGACACAAGCAGACAGAGCAGGTGGGAAAATGCTACGTAAGAAGAAAAGCGCCCCTCTTCTGATCTAGCTGTAGCTACTTTTAGAATCTGAGGAGGAATTAGACAGCTCTAATTATAAAACATCCCCATTGAGAACAACAGTTCAACCTTCTTTGCACAAAGACAGAGCAAGGCAACACATCTCTCTGAGGTGGGAAAGATATGCTTGCTCAGTTTGAAAGCTGAGCAAGGCTTACCTTTATCTGCAAAGCTTTTATCCAGATTTTAAATAGCTAAAAAAAAAAAAAAAACAACCAAAAAAACCCCCCACAAAACCCCCCAAAAAAACCCCACCCAAAACCAACCAACCAAACCACCAAACAAACAAACAAAAGCCACAAAACTGAACCAACCACCAAAGCTCTTTGCTATCTGCTATTACCCCCCACAGTTCACCTGCAGCTGGATTAAAACACAAAAGGGAGAAAAAAACCCCACACCCCCAAAATACCAATCATCTCCCCCAACCCACCCAAATTCCTATTGCTATCCTCTGCAGAAAGTGCTGTCAAAAGTTGTACCAGTTACCAGATTTCCTTCCTTGTTCGCATCCAGACACTTAAAATTCTTAGAATGCCAGTACTACCAGATAAAGGGAGCCAGTGGCCTGGTAACTAAGCATTAGTATCCCCAACAGTACCCCCTTCTATCTTCTTACAACTCAGCAGCAAAAAAAGTAGGTGAAGAGTTTCTTTCAGGAACATCACACGGCGAACACCTCACAAGCCTTCGGCTTTTTCTATGCAGCATTCAGCTTGATATCGTAGTCTTGCCCATGCAAGCCTACGGGAATCCTTGATACAGACAGTGTCTGCTGTAACATCCTACCCATAAAAATTAGTATTTTCACCTTATTTAATATGTTGACCAGAATACTAATTAAATAGAAGATAAATGTTTTCTTCTTCACTCAGAACCAGAAGCCTCAGAAACAGCTGACTGCAGAGCACATGCAGCAACATTTAGTTCTGCAGACCTTCTTTCTCCTCAGTTAACTGTAATTAACACTAGTCACAGTATTACAGAAACTAGAAAGTCCTAATTTCTAATCTTAACCCCAAAAGATTTCTTCATGAATAATGTTTTTGCATAGCCATTCCAAGCCAATGAAACAGCTGAAAAACAAAGGTGGTGACTGAACAATAAACTATATAGACAAAGAGAGCCACCTACAGAACTTTGAGAATCTAGGATCCTTGATACCACAAACACATTGCATGAGACAATGTTAAGATTTCTACTTACTTCCTCATTAAATAATTTGCTAGTTTCTTTTTTAATAGGGTCTATAAGTTGGACCTGGCCTGCAGAGAAGCCCACTAGAAGACAGACACTTTCTGCTGTGGCTGTTAAGTGATTGAAGTCATGGCATGTAGGTTGTGTTCCTTTGTATATCCTTTTGTCTATTGGTTTACTCAAGTCCGCAGCCTGTAAAGAAAGCAAACAGAGTTAAAACAGTTTATCACAATGCATGCATATAACCAGCTCTATTTGCAAATAAGGTTTACACTCAGCAATAATTTATGCAGTCACAAAATCCTACTTTTAGAAGAAACCTTTTATTTGTGAAAGACATCCCAAGATGTTGTCAAAAGGTCTATCTTTTCATATAATGCAATACCTCTGTTTTTCAATTTTGCTAAACACTACGTCTACCCCTAGCCTTTGCAGGTTGTCACAAACCAGTGACCACTGTTCGGTAATACAAAAGCTGCAGTGAGTCCTCAAGACAATATATTCCCAGAAGGCTCCTCCTGCCAGAAGAGGCATACCATCACAGAAGCAAGTTATCTTCTACTTTCCTAGTAGCAGCTTTCTCAATATTGAGTACAACCAATTTTGGATTAAGAACAGCATATTTTCAATCACCTGATTCTTGTACTGTAAGTCTATCCTTTTATAACAGACAAATGTAAAATACTGGTCTCAATTAAAAAATATCAACTAGATCCTAGGAGAGCATTTTGCTAGGAACACTGACTCAAGATGCTGATGCTGTGATTATAAAACACATTTTAAGCCATTAAGCTACAAAGTAATTGTGCTTCTGACACTGAACACAGACTTCAAATACAGTGCTAAAATAAGACAAAATAAGTGCTAACAAAACTGAGGAACTTCAATATAAACAACTGAAGATCTGGCACTAAAGTGTCAAAAGAATCAAAAGAAACAGAAAAGCAATTTAAAATGCCTTTTCAGTTTTGTCACCCATGTTTATCCCCAGATCACTTGTGAAGACAACCTAATCTTTCATCATCCAGAGATTAAACCCCACACATTTCATATGCAAGATCAGGTTCAATTTTTTTTTTTTTTTTTCCAATCCCTATTTACCAGGTTCAGAGTCCGTAATTAGAAAGCTGCAGATATTCAACAATATTCCAGACCTGTGATGTAGCTGTGATTTGGGACTCTTGATTCTAATTCTGACATACACTTCTTCAGTATGTTTCGTCAGAGGAAATCAAGCCAGCAATATACAAAACAAAACTTCTTTGAGGAAGAAAAGCCTCGCACAAAAGAAACTTACCCCAATGTATTAAACCCTTGAGGATAAGGTCTAAAGAGCAGCAAATCCTCAGTGTGCATGGAACTACACAAACAGAAACTAGACCAATGAATACAGAAAAATCGTAACTAGCTACACAGTGAATCATGTCATGTGAGCCATTTCCAAAGTAAATTTAACCATGATATACTCACAATAAGCATATATACATAACACTATTAAAGCTGCTCTTCTGTTTTGCAGCATTTATTATAAACCGGTTTAATCAAGTATACAGCCTCGTGGTTGAAAACTCCAAAAGAGATGACTTATTCCAACTTCTAAAGTCAGCAAATTAAAGTTATTCTCCAGAGCCCAGAAATCCATTATAAGCCAGAAAATAGTATTAGCAATACCTCTTCAAGGAGAACTTAAATAGAATACTAGCTCCGCTGGGAGATCATAGGATAAGACACATGACCACCAAAGAACACACATACAGATGTAAATCTGTAATTTGAAGCTCAAAGATCAAATCCTAGAGGCCACACAGATACCTCTTATATTGTGCAAGACTCCCTTGTCCTGTACCATTATAAAATAAATTATACCTAGAGCTAACTCTCAAAACTGAGGTAGCATCTCTACCTGGAGACCATTCTACAGAAACATACAGAAAGAAATGCAGCGTTAGCAAGGTTAACCTATGAGACTCAAGGTTGTGTTCTCTGGACAAAGGCTCCAGCAGGACCCAATGCCTAAGAAGGAACATCCCTTTTAAAGTAAACAGACCTCAGCCTGAACCATGCTGAACAATCAGAGAACCACAGACTCTCCCAGCCAGCAGAAAACATGAATACTCCCAGGTGTTTCTCCTTCTGGATCTTATCCTTTTCAGCAACAAAGAATCAATAGGTGGCTATTTTCAGACTGGAACTATACCTTGCTCTTTTGTCTGACTGAGGTTTTATATCACTAGCTTTTGTTTTTGCCGTCCAACAAATTTGGTGTGACTGAAGTTCCCAGTCTTCTGAAATTGTGTGATAACAGATCTAGCAAGACATGAAATTCTGATAAATTAGATCTAAGCACAGACTTTACCATGCTTGTTATAGCTGTTCTCTGGGAACCAGATGGCAGTGACAATCTGTCTGAACTTAAATGGGGTAAAAATAAACTAATTCAACCCAGAATTAACCAGGCTTCTACTGACACGGATGCTCCGCCTTTTATTTACATGCAGCTAGTGTTTTCAGTTAAAACATAGTTGTCTCATGGAGATAAGTCAAATCTCTCATGGGTCAAGATAAGGACAGGGAGAAGATGGCTCAACAATTTACCATCATGGGCAAAACAGACTTGACTTGGGGAAACTAGTTTTAATTTACTACCAATCAAGTCAGAGTAGGATAATGAGAAATAAAGCCAAATCTTTAAAAAATTGTCCCTTCACCCTTCCTTTCTTCCTGAGTTTAACTTGACTCCAGATTTTCTCTGCCTTCTCCCCCACAGTGGTACAGGTGGATAAGGAATAGGGAACTGCAGTCAGTTCATCACAAGTTGTCCCTGCCACTCCTTCCTCCTCAGGGGGAGGACTCCTCACATTCTCGCCCTGCTCCAGTGTGGGCTCCATTCCACAGGAGACAGTTCTCCATGAACTGCTCCAGTGTGGGTCCCTCCCATGGAGTGCAATACTTCAGGAACAGACTGCTCCAGCGTGGGTCCCCTGCAGGGTCACAAGTCCTACCAGCAAACCTGTTTCAGCGTGGACTCCTCTCTCCACACAGCCACAGGTCCTGCAGGAGCCTGCTCCAGCATGGGATTCCCACAGTGTCACAGCCTTCTTCAGGCATCCCCCCTGCTCTGGCATGGCTCATGCTCCCTGCTCATGCTCCATGGGCTGCAGGTGGATATCAGCTCCACCACAGATCTCCATGGGCTGCAGGGGGACACCCTGCCCCACCATGGTCTTCATCAAGGTCTACAGAGCAATCTCTGCTCCAGCTGCAATTGCTCCTGCACACTTTCCCCCCCACTTCTTAACTCTTATCCCAGAGGTGCTACCACCATAGCTGGTGGGCTTGGCCTTGGCCAGTGGCAGGTCCATCTTGGAGCTGCTGGCATTAGCTCTACAGACATAGGGAAAGCTTCTCGCAGCTTCTCATAGAAGCCACTCTGTAGCCTCGCCACTACGAAAACCTTGCCATGAAAACCCAATACACACAACTTTAAGTACCAAAACACTAGGAAGAAAATTGGGAAAATAAAAAATAATAATAAAAAAACCCCAGTTATGTAAGTCTTAAGCAAATCATTTAAGTTTTCATATTCCGATGTTTGAAATGTCTGATTAGGATGGGCATCAATAACCTTTGTTCCATAGCTGTATGTAATTCTAAGGTCAAAGCCAGATTAATACCTGTCCAAGATTCATTCTGTTTATGTACTATTGATCCAAGACTTAGAGCTTTCATACTAAGATTTCCCAAAGTGAATCATGTTATTTCAAAGTCAGTATTTAAACATGCTCATCAACAGATGTGATTTCTTCCTGTACTTTTTCTTTCCTAACTTAATTTGCACCTTTCTGCAAATTTTAGTTGAATGCAATTTACCATAGATGCTACATTTCCTTTCAAGTTACAAAACATCCAAGTTCAGAAAAAGAAAATAGTTAGTAATTTATCTCAGATAATTCCAACTGCAGTCATGAAAATGCTCCTTTTAGATACTTAGTAGTATTTAATATCAGATTTGCCAGGAGACCGGCTTTCAGTGGGTCATAGCTGTGAGACTGAGACAGAATATTAGGTCTTTAACATTCAATAAAAAGTTTACTTCTGAAAATCCTCTTAAGAAAATCTCTCTTGTCCAGAGAATTAATTGATCTTAAACAGCAGATTACTGGCTATGTACATAAAGCTCTACTACAAAATAAAAAGAGAAGACACAAAGAACCAAGACATTGTACTTTTGAAAGCAATTTCCTCAGCATTTCTGGAGCTTGGAATTCACAAGTGATTACCCATAGCTTGATCTGTCTTCAATACTTTGCTGCCCAGGGATTTAATGGTCCCTGGACTAAAACCAAAACAATTTGAGAAAGCTGTGCTTGTTATAATGCTATACAAGTAACACGAATAATAACACTAGGAACTGATTTCTAAGTGAACTTTACTGAACTTCACAGATGCTCTTTAAAACCCAGCTGGAAAAAAGAGGCAAGGTAACCCCTGCTGATGCACCTTGCCAAGTATCCCCTCATGAACAGGGCAGTCTTCCAGGACCGACTTGCTCACTGTATTAGCAAGGACAGGGAAAACGAAACCATCAGGCCCCTTACAGCTTGTGTATTTTTCCTCCATGCCTGCACTGGTCTTCTTTTCCTTACAGCAGAGCTAGCTGAAGGTCAGAGAAAGCTGAGGAATACAGCAAGAAAGCAGAGTTATGGTAGGCACTTTTGTAGAATTTTCTGGTGGGCTCTATTTTTTCTGTACACAAGCAGTTCTGCCAGAAATACCAGCTTCAATATTCACATTGGAAATCCCTCTCATTATTATCAAAGGAGTAGATTTCCAGATGATTTTTTTTAATACAAAACATACAATACAGCTCTCTTAACATTAGCAATAAATAAAATCATCTGCAGCTATTTCACAATTGCTTCAAGTTGGTCTGACCCTGCTTTAGGCACGAGGTTAGACTAGACTCTCAGAGGTCCCTTCCTACCTGAATAACCCTGAAATCCTAAGCTTAGAAACAATCAAAACAGCAGCAACATGGCCACTCCCAGCTTACTTAATAGATCTGTCTTATGTTTAAAAGGAACTTTATGCAGGAAGAAAACTACAGAAACAAGTTAGGTGTCTTTCCCTCTGAAGAGTGCTGATGTAGAGAAAAAAATTCTGCTTAATTTATGTGAGACACACAACAAAGTCCAGGCAATGCTTCCTGCAACTACAAAGCCCTAATAAAATTCAAAGTGCCAGAGCCAATCTGCAATAAGCTGGCTCCTACAAATATAACTGCATGGCGGCTGACAAACTGCTGACTAATGACCTTAGCTTTCTCAGCAGAAAGTTTAATGTCTGACAAGAACTCATATAAATTTCAGAGTCAGATTCAAGAACCTTTCAGGTACTGTACAAATGAACATACATTCAGGGACTCCTCAAAAGCCGCCCAAAAACTTATAAACTAGTCTAAGAGCTTCTGGGAATACTTGTAAAGAAGCATAAATTCTCTTTAGGATTCTATAAAAAGCCAGTAGACAATCACCATTTGTAAAATTGCTCTATTTACACATATCTATGACAGGTTTCTTTAAGGATGATTTCTTAAGGAAGAGCTGCTTTTTCCATACCTGAATGATGTGCTTAGCACTTTAATGGTTGCATAATAGGTGTTCTCTGTGTATACACAGACTAGTTTGAGTGTCTCCCAAGCCTTGCAAATCCATTACTGCTAGGGACATTTTAGGTTTTTATTTGGCAACACTGTGTTCTATGTAACTGCTTTAGATTGGCCACATTTGTTAACCTCAAGAAAATTATTTTTAGTTTTGCTTCTAAAATTTGGCTAATCTTTCAACTCTATGAATTGAGGCACCAACAGCTTGACACTCACAACAGCACAACTAGTGCTGGATTTGCTGCCAATTTATATAAGGGCAAGTATGAACTAGAACACATACGTTCATACAAGTATGAATGAGCATATACATTCACTTTCCCTTGTTCCTTACTAATTGAAGGCAAAAGAACCTATGAGCAAGGGATGAAAGCTGCAATGGACAACACGAACTTTGAAAATGAAAAACTACAAAATTGGGACAAAACAATTAGCAGGCAGGAAAACAAGATCGGCTACTTCTAACACACTGCCTCAAAGACTTTAGCTTGCTTTCTCTAGAAAACCTCCAGAAAGTGTAGCTGCCAATTTGTGCCATTTTTATTTCCATCTTAAGATCTTCGAGACATGATTATTATTAATTTGGCATAGGTGGCAAATCTTCTGTTTTTCTAATACATATTTTTAATAATCTCACTTAAAGTTTAAAATCATTTGCATTTATACCTGCTGCCAACAAAAGCATTTCAAGATTTATTTCCACTCATTTATTTACTCTCCCAAACAACACAGTTCCTCATAAATGGGTTCCTATATCTTTGCAGAAGGGTTTTTTTTTATAAGTTACAAGGCACTTGATTAAATGCTGAACAGGAACACTTAAGGCATGTGACAAAGAGTTTCTAGGATACTGTGTAAGAACTGCTCTGTCAGTAAAAACAGGGACACCACGTAATTTTATTTAACCTAATTTTTTCAAGTGTTCCACGCAATTCCTCCATAACAAAGTCTTAAAGATCAGTTTTGTACAAAGCTGCCTGTAAATTTGGGAAGCTACTTGACACTCTTCTCCCTTGTAGATTTAACTTCCACTTGGGGCCACAGAAGGCATACATGACTCTTTAAAGAAAAAAAAGCACTACTTAACAAGACTTCAGCATTTTTTCATACAAGAGACAACTATGACCACATACATTAAGGTAAAAGCTCCTGTACAGACAACTGGACATAAATCCACATTTAGGCAAAGATCAACTTAGGTTTCTGAAGTATCCAATACACTAATTGTATTCTGTTTCTAGCAGAATTATTCTAAGCACTCAAATGGAGCAAAGAGCATCCACTGGTTTGAAATTAATCTATGTGACATTCACTGAACCAATAGTTACACAATTGGCAAAATCAAGAATGCAGATGCGAACACCACGAAGAACCTATGTAAAGGACTGTTTGATTTATGACTTAGTATAACAGTGTTACAAAGCTGTTGGCTATAAACCAAAATATCTGTCAGTTTGCAGTATAGATCAGCACATCCTACTGGAAGTTATCTAACATGAAAGCACCAGTCTACGTATAGCTCTGGAAAAAGTAGACAATTTTATTTAAGAGTTCAGAAACTCAGAACAGCAGACTCCCAAAAAAAGAAAAATCCTTTTTTGTTTCAAATCCCCATTACTTTACAGGTGCATACAGACTCAACTCACTCTTTGTTTCCTTGTAAGACTGGGCAAAGGGCATTAAAGTAGGACAGGAATGTTAACACCTCTGAACTACTGTAAGGCAGGGAGGTTGAGGGAAAGTCAAACAAGGTTTTGAATCCCTCAACTTAAAAAAAAAAAAAAAAACCAAACCAAACCTCCTCTGTCTCCTGAGCAGAGAACACTGCTGCTGCCTCCACCTGTCACAACCCAACAGGGGTCTTAAGTCACTGAAATTGTTCCTTCAGAAACTTATTTTCTATTCAATACATTACTCATTTGGTAAAATGAGTAATTTTTATTATGAGACCCAGAGACTTTTTTTCCCTTTGAAGGTGCTGGATAGTGTTGAATGTAAGCATAGGCCAAGCCCCAGCACATTGCCATGATTTGTCCCTCTCTGGTATGACCAGGATGACAACACACCTCATTTGAGTGTTTTACTAATTTTTCTGGATTTTGCACTTGTTCAGTGGTGAAGTTCCAAAGCACTGGAGGGGCCCAGTGGACTAGATACTTGCCCATACTATCCCACACACCTTGTCACTCACAGCTGTCCAGCCTCGGGGAAAATCTCTTGGTCCTCCTATATCATCATCTAACCCCAGACAAGACCCAAACCCAACTCTGCTTAACTTTCGAGATCAGATGAAATGGTCATGGGTAAAACACACTCTGTATGTGTGCCAACATGGTGACCCCCATCACAATCAGCAGGCAGGTCTCAAGGGTACCCAAAGGCCATTCAAAACCTTCAGAACTCTCAAATAATGCTGTAAAGCGGGGGGGGGGGGGAGGCTGGGAACGTAAGGGAATGTCTCCTTCACAGGTTGACCACCCGAGAAGGGGAAAAAAGATGTGTAATTGCTAAGCACTTCTATTATATACCTCCCAAAGTATAGAGGTGGTGACCACACTGGGAACGCAAGCCAGATCAGTTTCATGATCAATGAGTCTATTGTATTACAAGTCCTGAATTAAACTGAGAATGCTCCAGTTTGGGATTCTGGATGAGTTCATGCTGCATCACCTGGTTTTTACTATGGAAACTCCATTTTAATAGTTGGGTTCAGTAAATAATGAAAATGATTTGGTAAAATGAGTACCATTTTACCCATAACACCCACACTGACACTACTCCTTTTGAGTAGAAGGCCAAACCACGTAAGTGTGACAGTGCTGTTCAAAGAGCCAGGTCAGACCCAAAGAGTTCTTTCTAATGAACTCTGCCCACAGCCTCCAGCACAGCTCTCCCAGAGCAAGCCTGGTCAGCCTGAAGAGGTCTATGAGCTTAGCATCTTCAAAAGAAACCAAACAGCCTACCAACTCCAGCAAGTAGAGTGGAAGCACTCCAATTAACTCAAGCAATCTTAAGCCACGCTATAATTCAAATCATTAAAACTGCAGGGAAATGACATGACATTGTATCTTAGCTTTTCAAAAGATGTTTGTATCTACATATTTAACTAAGTCAATTTTTACTATACCTGCAGAAGAACATGTGTCCATTTCCTCCCTAGAAGCACTCCAATACTTTAAATCGCACTTCACACAATACTGCTTTACTATGATACAGAAAGAGCACAAGAGCTTGAACTTGCTCTTGAGCATCTAAATAATCACTCAGAAACCTGCACTGAAGAACAGTTAGGAAAAGCAGTATTTCACAGTTCCTTTTGCAAAGTTCACCTTAACTGTGCATGTCAGTTAATGACATGATCAATTCAGATAAAAACAGATTTTAATTTCAGTGTTAGGCATTTGGCCACACTAAATCTGTAAACAGGCTGCTTAAACTCAAACAACTCTGAATATAGCCACTGTATCACACACTCCCAACAGACATGAACCGAATTAGATATTCTATTTTGGTTTAAGCAATCGGTTGCCCTTTTATTTTTTAATAGGAAGAAGAGAAAAGGTGGCATGATATCAGTCTTATTTTCTCTTCCCAGTGGCTGGTCTACAGAATTCTGGCTTAACCGTGGCTCAGCCTGCTGGATAAAAACCTTTCAAAAGAAACCTTATTCAGAAGCACGTACATTCTGCATGCAATGCAGACACCTTCCTCCTCTTCTCCCCCTACTCAGCTCTTTTTAAGGATATATGTAAGAAAGAGATCTCACTGTGCAGTTTTAAGTTCAAAACAATGATCTCAGGGCTATTAATAAACCATGGGTGACGGGTCACATTTTTATACCGGTATCACCTTCCCTGGCTTAAAAATTAAGACACAGATCTAACAGGTCATGGCACATGCATATTTCATAACCATGGACTGCAGAATTGAGCCACAGTCCAAGACTTTGTACTTCAATATCATTTATTCAACAGTAGGCAGAAATAAGTTCCAAAAGTAAATTCAAGGAGTTAGCTGCATTAATGGATTGTTGTCCATGCTAGATTTCTTCCAGAAAGACATGTAAATTTATCCTGGGTTCAGCTCTAAGTTATTGTTCTCCTTCTTAGTAGCGGGTGCAGTGCTGTGTTTTCAACTTTAGTCTAAGAACACACCAATGCTTTTAGTTGTTGCTAAGTAATGCTTACTCCGATCAAGGACTTTTTCAGTCTCTCATGCTCTACCAGTGAGGAGAGGCACAAGAAGCTGGGAGGAAGCAGAGACAGGACACCTGACCCAAACTAGCCAAAGGGGTATTCCATACCACAGCACATCATGCCCAGTATATGAACTGGGGGGAGTTACCCGGAAGGCTCAGACTGCTGCTTGGGTCAGGCTGGGTATAGGTCAGTGGGTGGTGAGCAACCACATTGTGCATCACCTGTGCTTGTTTTTCCCTTTTGCCACCACTTAGTTATCTATTCTCTCCCCTTGTTATTGCCCTTATCATTATTATTATTGGTGGCAATAGTAGTGGGCTTGTATTATACCTTAGTTATTGGACTGTTCTTATCTAAACCCATGGGGTTTACCTTCTTTCAATTCTTCTCCCCATCCTACCAGGAGCAGGGCGGGAAAAAGGGAGGGTATTGAGTGAGCAGCTGCGTGGTTCTGAGTTACCAGTTGGGCTTAAACCACAACAAAACTGCAATTAAAGAAGTTTTAGAACCCTTTACAGGATTTCTTTGCATTAACTACTGCATGGAATTGTGAATATTGCTGTATTTTGTTTTAACACCCACTTTCTGTCCATTATTAACTCAAATGATCAAAGCAAGACATCCTGATAAAGTTAAATATGTGGAAAAAGTACCAGTTCTGAATTTTGTTCCCCTCTGATTTTACTGAATACCTTCTTGTTCCCAGGAAGAGACAATGATGTCTTGCTTTCCTTACATACACAGCACCTATAATGCTTACCAGAATAAGCACTTCCATCCTCCTCAGTATTTCTGCAGAAGTTTTCAGTTAATACAGTTTTCACCATTTCTCCGAACATTTTTGTAATAGTACTTTTTTTTATTTAAGACCTGGATGAACACTTATAGATGGATCTACTGATTTATACAATGCAATATGATTTACTCCATTCTTGTTTCTAATAGTCTTCATTCTATTTCTTACAATAAAGAAAAGCTAGGAATTGAGTACTGATCAATTAACAGCTATCTATAGCAACACCCTCTTCTTTTTGTGTAGTGGTTTCAAACTGACTCAAGTTCTTTCTTCCAGTATGTGCCACCAAAAGCTTAGTGGGAACACATACTCCTGCTCAGTTACCTAACATTAGTGCATCTCCCAAGTTCATTACAACTGCCTCTTGCCAGTTAGTGAGTCAAATTAGTCCACCTTCAATTTCTGCTGCTTTTCTCTTTATTTCTTTTCCTGGTGTTACGGATCTACCACAGAACTCTAAGTTACCATATGTTAAACTTTGTGGGATGAAACCTATTCAAAGTTTTATTTACTGCTGCTAATCACTGGCACAGTTCATATCATCCCAGGTCCTCCGTGTTCTTACTTTCATTTGAGTTAAGCCCTAGTATAATCTTCCAGATTTTTCACATTCTACTTCTGTTTTAATTAGAAAGTGATCAGTAAGTCCTTCTTAAAGAGATCAGCAAAAAGCACAGACTAACCTGTCATTCAGTATAACCATTACTACTTGTCTGCAGCTCAGCCTATTAACAGTTAAAACTCACGGGAACTCCTGAATACCATTTCAGCCTAATACTACATTGTTTGTTCCACCACCTCCAGCATTTCATGTTCAAATAACACCACTTCCTACTTAATCACATCAAGCCTGCCTTCCTTCCCAAGACACCTTGTGCTTGTAGCAGAGGTAAATTAATCAGCTTCTCAATTATAACCTAAACTGATTTCTCTTAGCCTCCAACTATTTAATACAATCCCCAATCCAAATTATGCAATGCATTATGCATAATGCATGAGGTCAAGTCATACATTAGGCTAGGTGCACACAATCTCAATGTTCAACTCCAGCCTCAATCTTCAGAAGTTTCTAGTATTATCTCTCTCAAGCCACAGACTGTCCCCTCTATATAACAGCTTTCCCTTTGGGAGCAGATACATTTTTTTAAAAGATGCATGCAAATATAGATCCTAATTTACATTCAGAAAGAGAGAAATAACTGCATGATTTGCACACAAACACACCTATAGAAAACTGTACACCAGTCACATGCAATATCAGATTTTGCCAAGTATACTGACGTAATACTACAAGATCTTAAATATACACAGATCATTAAAAAATGTAATATAATCATGAACACACAAATCAATAAATATATACAGATCCTATATATGATCTAACACACATAATCACTAATATAGACAAATCATTATATATGCATAGATATTACCCTAATCATATCTGTTAAACAAGACATGGCACATAAATTACTTGATTACAGTACTTATGGTTGTCATATTTTTCAGTCTCCAAGAGGCTATGCTATTCACTCAACATCGTTACAGTTAAGAGGGCAAGCCACCAGTGAATGTCACTCTTCCCTGCTTGTGAATATTGTCTGCTTTGTGTGAAACTCTTAACTGGCAATTAAGATTTGCCTGATAAAAATAGGATTTTAAACCAGTATTCTTTAGAAAATAGACTCTAAAAAATGATAAACAACTACATTTACCCTCCAACGCAATTATTTCAGTTTACAAGTTTTCTTTTGTGTATCTTAGTTTCCGAACTTTGGCATGAATTTCCTACTGTGTTTGCCATGGTAACCAAGCAGCCTGAGCCTCTACTTGAAATTCTGTTTAACTGTTTAGTGTTGTATATTGACCAAGATACATTAACATCCTAATGCATTCCAAGGAGTAAAGTGAGCAATTCCCATACTGAAGGAACCGCTTTATTAACTATTGCAAACCTCAAAAGATTTTTGCTGTTGTTTAACATGGGAGAATAATCGGGAAACTTCATTTCATAGCTACAAAATAGCGAGAATACACGCAGGTTTGAGGAACAGGGTATATTCAATATATAAGGAGCTACATTGGATCAGCAGAGTCTTTATTTGACACTATCTTCTCTCCTGTGAGAGAAGACTTTACATTTATGTCAGAAAGGAAATATTTGTTTCAAGAACACATTTGAATGAGAAAGATATTCCACACATTAAAGCT
The DNA here is from genome assembly GCF_963264785.1 of Psittacula echo. NCBI lineage: Eukaryota > Metazoa > Chordata > Aves > Psittaciformes > Psittacidae > Psittacula > Psittacula echo. The sequence continues at coordinate 66,427,764 of NC_137739.1, read as the reverse complement.
TACATCCTGGTGGAAAACCGCTCTGTTGCAAGAAGGGCCAGGTAACTGGCTAACATCTTACTTGAAGATCTTGGATTAACATTAACAGGGCAAAGCCAGGCCACAGTTGCTAGCTTCTCTTTGTATCCATTTTGAAGGAAGCTTTCTTCAAACATCTATCTTAAATACAGGCTCATGAATGAGAAAACACCCAATTTAAGTGCATGAAATCTCTTCTAATTCCCAGAAAACATAGTTCAACATATTAAAATTTAATTAAAAAATAAGTAAAAAAACAGATTAGGAAAACCTGGAGGGAAAAAAAAAGCTTACTGCTTAGTTTTTTCAATCTCACTAATGCATATAGTTAAAATAAAAAACGATTAAAAAAAACCTAACAAATAAATATAAAACAAGTATGAGTTGGCTGGTCACCTCTTTACAGTAAATAAATGCACCCACTATCACCTCATGTTACTATTCAAGAAAACCTCTCATTCTTTACTCTTCTCATGGCTCAAGACACGATGAAATAGTTCTGACCTGCTATATAAATGCAAGCTTACGATACAGAGAACCACCTTCAAGAGTACCCAAACAACAAAATAAACCCCCTGGAAGCTTCCCTACAAAACTACTGAGATAGTTTTACCATAAAACATAGCATGTTTTTTTCATGATATCTGCAAAGCCAGCTGTACCTTCAGCCTTTCATTGGACTTTACTGTCTACAGCTCCTCCATATTTTATAGTTCATTTACTCTCCTGCATCTAAAAGCATGTAAGATAGCTTCACTGGGTACCTCACAGATAGTTGGACTGCTAAAGCTATAAATACATTTTCTGCATTTTGTTCATCTGGCTCAGCTCTTAGGAAGCTTCTGGATGAAACATCCTACCCCTTCTTAGAAATCTATTCTGTATTTCCCATAAAATCTGCAGCCTATCACACCACAGTATTTTCATTATGCAGTTTAACTATCAGCAACAGCTTACAACAGGGCAGGTCAAAGAGCAGGACTCTTCTGAATAGTAAATTTTGCATGACTGAGATTCATGTGAGACCTGGCAATGTCTCATACATCTAGGGAAGGTTTTATATTATTTATTCTCTCCCGTCTTTCTTCTCTTCTTCCATTTACAGCTTTAAGAAATATTGATTGCTTTGCCCAGCTAACTAAAAAAAAAAAAAAAAAAAAAATCACACTCTTCTTTCTCCAATTTTACATTAGACACCATCTTCTCCAAGTAGCAGGAGTTGAAAATCACCTTCATCAACACAAGCAATCAGAATTTTATACAATATTAAAGCCATCTTTTCAATGCCTTGTACAATGGCATTAAAGATGCTTCCTTATTTCTATTCGTAAACCTCATTTGATGTATCTTTGAATTGCATTTATCTCCTGCTTTCAACAGCTGTTATCACAGGCTGGCTCAGCTTGTGATCAACATTACACTCTGGTTTTCATCTTTTCAAAGTTTTCTGGCTGCAGGAAGAATTCCATATGTACTTTTTTAAATGAATTTTAACTTCACTTACTGTTCTGCTATCAGCTTGTTTCTTCTTATAAAATGCTCTGATTACAAAATGATGCCTCTCAACTTTAAGAGAATTTTGTTACCATGTACGTGTGCTTACTTCTTTGACCCAAAGTCACCAATTAAAGTACTGTTTCCAAAACCACTCCTAGAAGACCTCTACTTGAGACTCTTGAGTTCTCAAGAACTGTCACAGTAAATCAGTCCTCATAATCAGTAAATTATGTAAAAAGATACCAAAAACTAAGCATTTTCATTCTCTCCCCATTTCAGAGCAAAGTGAGTTTAAGGTTCTAGGACTCCCTCAATTAAAACATCTGCTATACTAATCTAAAATTGCTAGTATACACACAGACATGAACATAAGTTCTTCCTTACTACCAGAGTGTTACACGAGAAACACTGAGCAGCTGAACTTCAAATAAAACTGTCTATATAATGCCCATTATACATTGATGTTTTCCCACTGCAGGGAAACTATCTTTTACTTTAAGAAAAACAGAACACACAGAAGTCTACTACCTCAATTTCAAAAGCTAGAACTGAAAGTAATATGAAGCAGTTAAGAATTCTCAGGGTTTTGGATTTGGGGAGCGGGTTTGTTGTTGTGGTAGTGAGTGTGTGTTCAGTAGCACTCTTGCATGTTTTTCTCTAAATACAGTCAAGGGTGTGCCTTAAGAAAATACCTGCTTGACACTAGCAGTCAAATGGGTTTTAGCAGAAGTTTTGACTATTAGGAATATGGAACTGATTTCAGAATAGCAGAGAGCAGATACCAAATATTCACAGGCACCGAATGAAGTTCATGCTGCAATACTACTTACAGACTGCCACATGCCACATGTAAAGAACATACCTCCTTTTGTAAAACTGTAATGCACTGAAGCACATATTTTAGTCTCTTCACTTTTGAGGAACTGAAAAAATTAAGTGTATCATAACAATTACCGCTTTCCTTAACCATACTTCATAATTAAGTTTGCAAGGTACACTTAAGATTTATGCTTAGTTAACTGTAACTCCTTTCTTAATAGGCACAATCTAGAAGTTATAACAGAGTCATAGCTCTGAAGTAAAAAAGTAATAGCTACCTTTCTGATCTCCTCTTTATTCCTTATCCTCCAGGGGATCCTTTCATTTCCTCCCACTCCTCCAGTCTAGTCACTGTTGCCTACACTTCTAATCAGTTCTTTCTCACCTGTTTGTAAATGCTGAATGAGGCATGATTCAGATAAGCTGAACAAAGGTAAGATACATATACTAGATGTAAGAAATAAATTCAAATAAGGAAAATAGGTATGTAAGTATCAAACAGCTTTCAAGTAAAACCACACATTCTGGCACAATTCAGCAACTGTTCTCATTCAGTTCACAGGCGATACTTATTAAACACTTACTAAGTTACTTTCACTGGAAAACTGTTTAAATTGACTCAGCTCTGTAAGCAAAACTGATTAGAAAGTTGTATCTGTTAAAGATGACACTCATTTAAATTAAGAGCTCGCAGACTGCCTTTTGATGACCCCCAAAACATGGAACAAACTAGAAACGTTGCATGACTGAATGATAGCATCATCTCCACGTTGCTCACCTCCTCCTCATGCACATGCAAAAGTTAGCTGACCTGTTGGACTAGTGTTCTAGTCAGTCACACCTTCAAAGCCATTACTTTCACTTTAGCTTTGAATCTTCTTTTTTTTCTTCTCCAAAACATAGCTATGATTTTATACATAGCAGAAAAATGCACTTTAACAATACATGCACACCTATCAAAGCATTCACTGAGGCTGACTTTATACACAACTTGCCAGACACAGAATTGCAGCTTTTGAGTTTTTTTTTTTTTTTCTTTTGGTGATCAGACATCCTAAGTATCCTTAAAATACACCACAGAAAATTTAGTTCCCTGTTGAAAGACTAAGGCTGGTGTACGTTAATCATTGAAGTTGTTCAAACTTCATTTCTTCTAACTTTTAGAAAATCAAAATATAGTAACACTCAAGAGCTGGCTTTACAAGCGTGTTTCATGGCAAAAAAACCCCAACACCTGCCGTCCCTTGACAATACCCTAATCTTTTCCAATTTTAACAGTGAAGCTTTAAGTAGAACATTTCTCTTTTTAAGGGTATTCAAAAGTATCTAAGCAAACAAAACAGACTTCAAACCTACAAAGAACAAATAACCAAAAGACCAACTGATTCAGGGAACAGCATTAGGACTAAACTAAATTGATTTACTTGAAATTTGAAAGCTACAGTATGATCATTATTATTAAATCAGTAAGTTCAGTTTCATGTAGACTTGTCAACAGGTAGAAGTATAAATTCATATTAATACAATATAACCAGTATAGCTTCATTATACTAAAAACCATACAGACTAGTAGTAGGAGTAAGTTGAGTTTCTACCAGTCTACACATTGGTATGTATCTTTGAAAGTTTGTCCCATCCCCTATTCAGCACATAAGTTATTTCTTTAGGAGAGAAAATAAAAATAAAAGGCAGCAACAAAAGAGTTCAGGATTATCCATTGCTATAACAAAACAATGTTTTAGTCCAGCAGTGTAAATTCACTGTTTATAAGAAGTTGTGTGTTGCAGAAAAGCAGTCTCAATAGTAGTTCACTGCATTCCCTGTTGCTATAGAAACTTAAATTAATTAACAACTGCTACAGTTAAGTTATATTTTTTAATTACAAAGCTCAATAAAAGTCAAATACAACAAAGCAATGTCTGTCCATCAAGCTGAATTATGCCTTTTCTGGCTACTGCTGGATTTTGCAAGCCCTGCAGGAATACCAGACATTTCTGATACAGTGGTTTTAAGCAACCATAACTCCATCATGTTGCAGCATGGTAATACTACCAGAACAAAGCCCTAATTACTTTTGTACTAAAAATAAGATTCAACTGGTCTTATTCTAAGAGCTCCAGAACAGTTCCAAAGAAGTTATGTGAATAAATTATTAACCAAACATATAACCTATGCTTCAAAACCAGAATGAGACCCACCGATTTATGATTTTTCTGATCATATTTAGTAATAGACAAACAACACAACATATTTGCCTTAACTCTTATTCTTAAGTTGTTACTTGCAATGCATCTCCCTTCTGGGGCTGAAGACATATCATAACAACCCAACACAATAAGGTAAAAACTGCTATAGAACAAGAGTAGCAGCCCAGGCTCCTAGAAAGCAAATATCAAGGACCAAACCCCTAATACAGATGCACTGCAGTGAACTCAGATTTCTCACAATCCCACAGGTAGCAGTTCCAGGATACCACCTAGTCCACAAACCAGAATCCTGCTTCAGAAGTTTTAGAGCAAAAGGCAGAATGCTCCCAACTTCAGCACCAGTGTTCCCAATAGCTTTAAGTAAGCAAAGCATTAAGATACTTTAAGTGCTGACAGTTTCACTAGTACAGATATTGGCGGGGGGGGGGGGGAAGGGACGGACACGGACACAACCAATCTTTTGCCTGCTAGCTGTTAATAACTTCCTTTAAAGATTATCATGAAAGGGCTAAAACTGTTAAACCAAATGGCCACACAACGCTGTTTCTTTCCTCAGGCCGATTTTTGTCTCAAGAGCAGGAGGCAGTGAGCAATCTATCTATTGTCACCTACTGATCTACTTCGCAGACAGTAGCTCAGGCCACTAAGTAGCTGCCCATATCTGAAGTGTTTTGCTCAAGTTCCTAACAGAAGCCTAAATGAAGGCACAGAACCGAACACAAGCTACTGACAGGACATGGGCCAGCCATTAAATCATCCCTCCCACTGCTACAGGCATACTAATACTACACACACTAGGGATTTCTACTGTCCAGAATACCTTTATCCAGCACTGATACCAGCAGACTGTCCAAATCTAAATTTCTCTTGTATCAACCTGCACTAGAAGTGCCACAGCTGCAAGACACCTACTAATCAGAGGGGATACAAATGAAGAAAGGGTTCCCAAATGACTGAAGAGAAGGCACAGCAAAAGCATTTTCTAGCATCGTAAGACTGGACTTCTCCAAGCACTGGTCTTACAAACAGTCCCATTTGACTCTCTCTTATGTACAAGCAAAGCCACTATCAATTTAGGACTAACAAAAAATACACAGATCAACCAGATCAATGCAAGCCAAATACTTTTTTGCAAAAAGGGCTAACTATTGCTCAGAAGAAATACATGCATGCTGATAGGGTCCATCTGTCAGAGAAGAGGAAAAGCATTTTCAGGCACAGGCTTGCCAAGCTGGTGAAGAGGGTTTTAAGCTAAAGTTGCCAGGAGAGGGGAACATCAATCCATCCCTTTCCTATCACTACGATGGTGGAATAGATGCCAGCAACAGATGTCCAGAGCTTGGAGAGGGATCACGGGTCAGCAGGAGAGCACCTGAAGAGCAGCACAAAAGAATTCAGACAATCCAGCCTCTAAGCCAGATTCACCGAGGGCCCAGCATTAATACCTCTATGCAAATGCACATAGCATGGGGAATAAACAAGAGGAATTAGAGATGTGTACACACTTGCAGGGCTGTGATCTTACCAGCATCATGGAGACCTGGCATGGTTCCTATAACTGGAGTGTTGGAGTGGAAGACTACAGATTCTTCAGGATAGGCAGGGGAGATGAGGAGGGGGTGTTGCCCTCTGTGTCAGTGACCAGTTGTAGTCCATAGAGCTCCACCTGGGAATGGATGAGGAGCCAACCAAAAGCTTATGGATCAGGAACCATGCTAAGGCACATGGAAAATAAGGAGGTGACTGGTGACAGCCAACATGGCTTCTATAATGGCAAATCATGCCTGGCAATTTTGGTGGTCTTCTACAATGGGGTTATGGTGCTGGTGGATAAGAGGAGAGCAACTGACATCATCTACCTGGACTTGTACAAAACATTTCACACTGTCTCATGTGACATCCTTGTCTCTAAACTGGAGAGGCATGGATTTGAGGAATGGAACACTGGGTCTGGATGGCTGCACTAAAGAGCTTAATGTCCAAGTGTATATCAGTGACGAGTGGCGTTCTGCAGGGTTCAGTATCAGGACCAGTGCTGTTCAGCATCTTTGTCAGTGACTTGGACAGTGGGATTGAGTGCACTCTCAGGAAGTTTGCTGATGACACTGATCTTAAGGATCCTAGTTCAGTCTAATGCATTTATAGAGGTTGCATTTTGGCTCAAACATAGAACTACACTTGAACAGTCACTTCACCAGCACAGAATCTATTCTGCCCACCCTTATCATAAGGTCAGAAATTTAAAAAGCATCTTACAACTTGGCAGGCATTTGCTAACTGTACGTGACACAGAGCCCCAAGTTATTCTGTACAAGGGACCACAGAAGTCACCTCTTGAGATGTATCACTAATACTATTAAACAGCAATAATTCTCTAGTGAACCCAAGCATCTTTCTTTTACAAGCTTCACCTTGTATTTCTGAAAAAAATCTTCCTGGATTAATACATCACACTGAACAGCCACTCTTAAAGTTGGGGGTTTTTTTATAATTCTTTCATTAATTATGAAAAAATAGATCAATGATTTGAACTGACCTACAGTGACACATGCAAGATGGGATATAAGACAGCTAAGAAATCCTGCATTCAGCAGCATACAGTCTGAAAAATAAATCTGTTTGCTATATAGATCCTAGTAGGAAACAAAGGTGGAAATTTGAAGGAAAATGCAGGCTAAGCCTCTATCTATGGCTTCACAATACAGTTAGCCGATTTTTAGAGGTAGTATTTGCCATAGCAGCCTTCCAGTATCTGAAGGGGGCCTATAAGGATGCTGGGGAGGGACTCTCCATCAGGGACTGTAGTGACAGGACAAGGGGTAATGGGTTCAAACTTCAGCAGGGGAAGTTTAGATTGGATATAAGGAAGAAATTCTTTACTGTTAGGGTGGTGAGGCACTGGAATGGGTTGCCCAAGGGAGGTTGTGAATGCTCCATCCTAGGTGTTCAAGGCCAGGTTGGATGAGGCCTTGGGTGGCATGGTTTAGTGTGAGGTGTCCCTGCCCATGGCAGGGGGGTTGGAACTAGATGATCTTAAGGTCCTTTCCAACCCTAACTATTCTATGATCCTATGATTCAGACCACTAAATTATACAAACCCAACCATCTAAACTATAATTTAAATCTTATGAACATAATTTAAAAAGAAATCATAAATATTCTTCTATAATACTGAGGACAGTAAATAACAGAAAAGCAGAAAAAAAAATCAAGACAAAAAAAGTACTCTACAACAACATCTGCCAAAATTTCACTTCAATGATGGCTTCAAACTTGTACCAGGGTCATGTTCCAATATCCACCTCTAATCTGAAGAAAATCTGCACAACTATTCAGGTTTACTGTGTTATCCATGTGACTGTGCAGGTTAAAGTGCTCTGAGAGCATCGCTCCAACAGTTTATTTCACCAGGCTTGTGGATTTTTAACAGACAGTTTCAGTACGTATTGGCATCTCATGTTGTCAAAGCTCCCCCTTTCTTTAGTTGAAAGGGAGCACTGAAGCCATAAACTAGAAACCTCTCAAAGTGTGACATTACTTCCCTGACAAAACATATGTAAAGTTCCTGTAAGATAATACTAATATTATTACTATTCCTAGGAGTCTGGGGATAATGAAGTTTGCTTATAGCATCCAACGTTTTCTCCCTACTCCAGGGCATTAAGTTAACGTTCTTGCTTAGACTAGCATTTGGGTTACTACAGCTGTCAGATTCACTAGGCATACAAAATGAGGCATTATTAAATCAAGAACTGCTTAATACATCTATGTTCTAATCCCTCACAGAATGAAAAAAGTATTTATTTGACCATCACAGCCACATGAGAACCTTATGGTTAACTCATGAAATTAAAGACAGATTACAGCTGGTAAACCAAAACTGAAATCACTTTGCAGAAAGCATCTATTAGAGATCTTATCATTCCATTATGAACAGCTTTACTGAATAATGCAAGAGAAAAATCCCAGTGCAAGTTGACACTACCACTGGAAAGATTTCAAGTGTAGCAGCTAGTGGTCCTGCCCACAAAGACTACAGGGCTTCATCTAGTCTACCAACAGTCTGCCAAACAGAAGCCAGAACAAGCAAAAGCAGCTGCTTCATTTTAAGTTACAGAGGGAAAGAAATGGGAAGGATGTAGATACTAGAATATGGACTGCATATACTTTTGGACTTAAAAGGGGGGGTGAGGAAAGGAAGGAAAAAATACTCAATTTCCAAGAAGGATACAACAGAATATTATTACTTCAACATACAGTATGGCACATTTAATGTTACTGTTTAGTTTTCTTAAGCTTTCTAAGAGGATAAGGGTATTATTAGGCACTAGCAGCACTGTTTTCAATACTAATTTGTCCAAGTGTGTCAACTCACAGTCATAACAACTGGACAGCAAGTGGCCTTCAGATACCTGTCCTTAAAAAGAAAGTATTTTAGATGGTTCCCCTTAGCCAGAGAAATACAATAATATTTCAAAATAGGGCATTAAATTTGATTCTAGAATGTCAAACATGACAATTACGGCTTTCATATCTCTGAGAGATGGATCTAGGCAACGTTTAATTAGAGCTTGAGGTATCCTCAGTGTACATCCTAACTATTAATGGTTAACAATTTAAGGGTTTTGTAGACTATCAGATGTCAAAGCATAATGCAAACTCCTAATTTAAGCATATAGCACAACACTTGGAAATAATCTGACAAAGCTGACCCACAAAACTCACTACAGACACAAAAGCATTTGTTACAATTGACTATTAGTTGCATCTGTGAAACAGTGACTAAAATTTTGTCAATCTGCAAAGATTAAGTGCCACAATTAACGTCTTCACACTAATTCAAATTCCCCCAACTGAATTCATGTAAGTACAGTATTATGACACATACACGCCAATACAATGAACAGATCATACCAGCAGTGGAAGAAAAAAAAAAGAAAAGACAAATCCCTGACAAATTCACTGTTTACAAAACACTGCATACCAGTTTGGGGGTTTGGCCAGCATAGCTTAGTATTCACTCTCAAACATGCCAGCCAAACAGGCAGCCTTAGATAAAAGAACTGTTACCTCAGAGAGCAATCCTTCAGAGGCCATACTGCAACAGCTTACTGAAGTCAAAACAGTTGCGATACAGGCTTGAAACACAGGCTAAAAGAAGTAAAAGCACTTCAGACTAATGCCACTATCTATAACTCACAAGTAGCCTCCAGATAACAATCATCTTGCAAACTGTCAATTGCAGATATTTTGCTCTCTCCCACAGCAAGAAACATTTAACAGTTTAACACTGTCATTCTAAAGCAGCTTTTCAGTCTTTCCCTGAGCCAGTCCTAACTGCTCTATATAAGCTTCACAACAAATTGTTAACGAAGTTAAACACTTTATCTATACTCCTGCAATCTACATTAGCCCTTCACTATTTCCTTCAGAAGTGTCACTGGAAGGAAGGGGTTACCAAAAAAAAAACACCCTTCAGAAAACTGCAGATTATTTTGTGTCTTGTCAGTACAGCCCCGATAGAATTGAGAAAGAAAACATCTATCTACATCATAAAACTCAAGGTGCTAAGTATATCCATCCATTAAACACTTGAAACAAGTCTCCAAGACTTTCAAATACCTTCACAACCACAGATCAACAGCTGATCTGTATTTCTGATCTAGGCACAATACCTCCACAGGACTAGCAAATACAGTCCCAACATAACTATTGTCTACAAGATAGAGAAGAAACAAAAGCTCAGCAAGAAATTAAGGGATTTTGGTGGGGAAAGGAATTTAAAAGAATCTACAACACCCTTTTGAAGAGGGACAAAACAGACTTACAGTGTCACATCCAGCACACCTGAGACATGTGGACTATGCGAATACCTCCAGCACAGAAAAACTGTTATCTTCCCAGATGCTGGATGGGACCAGATACCTTTGAAAAAAGTCCTGCTCTCTTTACTGTGGTACGTACATTAACCAATTTGCCTGGCATCTCTTTCACAATAATAGTGATGTCTGATTCTGGTATAAATAAACATTTAAATGCAGAACACTTTTTAGTAGAATTCAACTAATCATAGCACTAAGCCTTTCTTTGGTATCAAAACCACTGAAACAGATCAGACTGTAAGCACCTAGACAAAGGAGAATAAAGCACACAAGGTAAACTTGCATAAAGCAAGCACCAAAAAAAATCTAATAGCCTTCTGAAAAAATAACTGGACTAGAGAAAAAGGTCAGCAGCAAATGTAACGTGTGGTTTTTAAGTTCTCATTAACAGATGAAAGCACACATCATATCTGTGAATGATATCAAGACTGATATTTTGCAATATGCAGCACAATCAGAAATAAAAACACTCTAATAAATACAACAAAAATCAATGAAAATGGTACATAATATTTATAAACAACAAAAAATATCAAAGCATGGATAAAAATGGAGAAAAGTAGCAATATGATAAGAAACAATCCAAGTAAGTCTAAGCAGAATTAAAAAAAGGCATCATTATTCAATGCATTAGCAAGAACATTAGACACAGCAAGCAATAACTGCCCCTTACTCTGCACTGAAGTCACAGTGGAAGTACTATGTATCTACAGTGGAAGTACTATGTATCTAGTTTACCACAAATGCAAGCTAACAGAAGCCAACAGAAGAGCAATCAAACATTTGGAATTCATGATCTCAGAAGAAAGGTTAAAAGAACCTTAGGAAAAGTGAGAAGACAAATTAACAAGTTTTCAAATATGTAAAAACTGAAGACAATAATCAACTGATCTCTATGTCCTCTATGTCCACCATGAATAACTGCATGCAGGCTGTTTGGTTGTGAGGTTTTTTTGCTGGTTGCTTTTTTTGTTTGGCAGTTTGTTTTGCTTCCCTTGAACAAGAAGTTTAGTTAGATATTGGGGAGGGAGCAGAGGGATGAACTAAGCACCAAAACAACTTATTCAGGGAGGTTGTGAATTCTTGTTACTACTGCGAGTTTAAGAACTGGTCATGAAGATGCAGGTATATTTCCCTCTGCTTCAGAGCAAGTGTATTATCAGAGATCCTTGCAAATCTCAGCATTTTTATAGCTCATATCTGCTATTAAAAGGTGCATCTTTTTCAGGGGCCTGACACAGCTTAGTGATGTCTAAATATACAGTAATATAAACTCACCTTCCCGCCACATTTTGAGAAAATTTGCTGGTTTGCTCCACAGATTCCAGCTTCCTACCCAGAAGTGTCTCACACTACCCTTGCCAGAACAATATATTAAGCACAGCAACAAATGCCACCCATTATCATTCTGTTGTTGCAACAAGATCCTAGCTAAACAGTCTATTGAATAAAAATCACCACCAAGGATAACACTTCTCAACTGGACAAAGACTCCATTATCAAGCCAGAAATAAAAAAGGTAATTTAAAGAGCTGCAAAGAAAGGAATCCTACATATCATCAATATTTTTGCTCATAACCAGGGGCTGCCAGTTTGCTAATTCTTAATAAAATAAGTTTAAATATGAGATTACTTTCATCTTAGTACAAATCATAGAATCATAGAATAGTTAGGGTTGGAAAGGACCTTGAGATCATCTAGTTCCAACCCCCTGCCATGGGCAGGGACACCTCACACTAAACCATGTCACCCAAGGCTCTGTCCAGCCTGGCCTTGAACACCTAGGATGGAGCATTCACAACCTCCCTGGGCAACCCATTCCAGTGCCTCACCACCCTCACAGTAAAGAATTTCTTCCTTATATCCAATCTAAACTTCCCCTGCTGAAGTTTGAACCCATTACCCCTTGTCCTGTCACTACAGTCCCTGATGGAGAATCCCTGCCCAGCATCCTTATAGGCCCCCTTCAGATACTGGAAGGCTGCTATGAGGTCTCCATGCAGCCTTCTCTTCTCCAGGCTGAACAGCTCCAACTTTCTCAGCCTATCTTCATATGGGAGGTGCTCCAGTCCCCTGATCATCCTTGTGGCCCTCCTCCGGACTTGTTCCAACAGTTCCATGTCCTTTTTATGTTGAGGACACCAGAACTGCACACAAGTGAGGTCTCACGAGAGCAGAGTAGAGGGGCAGGATCACCTCCTTCAACCTGCTGGTCATGCTGCTTTTGATGCAGGCCAAGATACGGTTGGCTTTCTGGGCTGCGAGCTCACACTGCCGGCTCATGTTCATTTTCTCATCGACCAAATACAATTACTTTAAAGCAATCTGCTTAATGTAGGGTTAAAAAGACTGTCAACAGATTCTGCCCTTCATGCCTCTGCCAACCTGAGCTTATCACCTACGTATGCTTCTACTCCAACACCATTACAATATGCTATAATATATACAATTATTGACTGACTTCTGCTTTAGGTAGCTGTGGTGTGTGTGTGCGTGCATGTACGCATTTAATTTTTGAATTATTACCTTATAACCCTACTCCATGAAGAAGCAAACTCCTGAAATAATAAAAAGGGCTTCCTTTAACACCTATAACTCTCAATCAAAATTCAGTCAACAATCCCATGTAAACAGATCCTCTAAATATGACTTAAGGCTGAAGTAAAGGCTTTATTAGGGAGATACCTCATAAGGCAGGGCATCCGACCTGATAGCTCAGGCCACTGAACAGGGTAGCTTTGTTCCTTCTTCTCACCCACCACCAGCCCTTTCTTTGCTCTCACTGTGCCTGCTAATATCTGACCCCAAGATGAGAAAGTTCAACTCACCAAATGAAAAGAAAATCTACCCAGAAAAAGAGCAAGTACTTTGCTGCTGGTTTAACAAGCTGAACTAGCTCAACCAGAGGCTGAGCACTGCCAAACATGACAAGTAGATAGGAGCACACTGCCAAGAGGATACTATACTGCTAAACCATCATTTTAAGCAGTGACTAGATATCTGAGTTTATGAAAGTTTACCCCTTCTGTTTAACAAGAGATCACTGTACGCACCTAACCTTAGAACCAAAGTTAAGGAGGACTGAAAGGGAAACCCCACTGACAGTGTAGTTGAGAATAACTATATACATAAGTAGGTAAAGCAACCAGATATTCCATCACAATTTAATCTCTCCTTACTAAACTATAGGGTTTTGGTTGGTTTTTTTTTTTTCTATGGATCCAAGTCAGAAAGCAGCAGTTTTCTGGAGGCCTGCATTGCCTTATTAACACAAAGATAGCTGCCTAGGTTTTATTATTAAAACAACAATGCACTGGCTCATAATTGATGTGCTTTCTATGACACAGAAATCATGGGAACATGGTGATGTTTCATAGTAAAAGTAAAGTTTAGTGGTAACATGGAAGCATGAAAAAGTAAAAGTTCAGCTTCCTTTTTAAAGAGGCAAATAACAAAGTTGGGAGAAAATACCTTTTTGCTTCAAAACATCTCTAAAGACAGCCTGAACTGCTGCCCAAAGCTCTCTCTTGTCTCTCTGCCAAACTATTATCACAGTTTATTACTACTCCAATCTCCACACCACTGTCCTAGACATTAGACATAACTTTTGAACCAAGTTTTGTGGAAGAAGGATCAAGGTTAGAGGAACATCACCAGAAATGTTTTTTTTCTTTAAGTGGGTTAAATATCCTAAGTAGAACACATACATTAGCAGTCTACTTGTCCTGGGTTCAGCAGTAGCAGTCAGTTTTTCTCCTTCTTGATAACAACAGATGAAGGTTGAACCCAGGACACTACTTTAAAAGATGACTTACAAATTAACATTGCAGATGCAATGTATTTAGAATTTAAGGGAAATTAAAAGAATCTTAGCATTACTGATTTCAAGATGTGTCCTCTCAAGTGGTATCTTTGATTCAATATCATAATATTTATTCTTAAGTGTTGTTCATGGCTTAAGTGTGACTCTTACTTCATATGTACTGATCTGCAATGGATTACCAATGCAAGAATTATCTCAATATCCAACAGATACAATCACTTAAAGTCCTGGTGGTTCTTCCACTCATTAAAAATATAATACTTTCTTAGCAAGAAAAGAAGCAGATCTTAAAAATGGTAAAAAAAAAAAAAAAAAAAAAGGCAAGATCTTATCTACCTGATACATACCCACAACACAGCTTCACTGAATTCAACTCATAATCTAATACGACTTTACGAAATTGACAATTATAGTCTTAAAGTAATTAGGGAATTTCTTTTAAAGGATACTTAGATAATTATGAACCAACAGTTAAAGCTTGAGTTATTAGCATATGTATTGTGCAGTGGATCCCAAATTGCTTGGTCTTCAATAGATGAAGTCCCTCTCTCCTTCTGCCCCCCCAAGACCAAAACGGCATGCAGTTTGACAGTTTGTCCTTAAAAGGCAGAATTATATACTGTCAATTTAGATAATAACAGCTCTCTCCCTTTTATGATAGCCACAAGATACCTTTTGATTCTGAAAAGCTCAAATAATCAGTTTGAAAGACTGTCAGCCTGTTTCTATGTCAACTTTGTACACAGAAAAAGCAATGACTTGCAACTGAATAGTTTCAAAATAAATTCTAAAGCTGCAAGTATTACAAGCTTAAGACAGACCACCTTCCTCATTCTCATTTAAAGCATTTTTCTTAATTGTGTTTCAATCTATTTCAACTATTTCTTTAGGTTCACTTTACTAATGTATTACATACACATACAGAATATACACTGTATTTTAAATTGCTATCACTGTAAAAGGCTACTGAAATTAATTCTGTTCTAACAATGTATTTTTTATACTACTTCGAGAAAAAAAATATTCAACACTAACAGGTACACTTCAAAGCTCTCAATTTAACAATCTGACAAACTAAAATGATCTCAGTCACTGTGTATCCCACCAACAGCTTTAGCATCTTAAAAGGAGAAAAAAAATCAAATACTCAAAATTATTTTATAATTTGAAAAAGTTATTAGTTCCCTATTTTTAATGAAATTCCAGGCTTTAGTTTTTATTTTTCAGAAGTGTAGCAAGAGATGACTAAGACAACTTGCAACAATCACATGTATCATTACTAAACTACATAAAGCCCTGCTCTGCAACCTTAGTGAGAGCACTCTTCAGTTACTTTGTATGGAAAACATGGACATATCAGAATCCAAACATGGTAATAATTTAGGATATAGATTTTCAGAGAAAACTGCCAGCCAAAATACCTTGTAAATAGTAAACACAGCAGCTGCTTATAAACAGCAAACACCATTTGACAAAAAATACTGCATGCTGAAAGAAACTATTGTTTAAGTACTACTTAAAACAAAACTAGACTATTAAAATTCATTAAAGGATGAAACTAAACTCTATATGCACACTTTCCCATATAATTATACAAGACATATCAGATCTGTTAAGTCACAGTCAACAGATAACCACATAGCCTTTACTCTCCAGTTGGTGCTTACACTTTATACAGAGAAGGAGTGAAATGGGCACTAGTTTAGAACACTATCGATTCAGATATAATTCCTTGCTCATGCACAAGCTTCCTGCACATCCTTGTGTATGTCACTAGTTCTGTGTACCTTCAGCCCATATTGACTTGCGGGCTACGAGCAAAAAGATTTCAAAGTACTCACATTCTGGCAGCAGAGTCCCAAGTATGTAAGGTAACAAACACCCACTTTTGGAAACATAAAACAGAAAACTGACAATCGTTGTGCCTGCATTTACATATATCAGGAGTGACACAGGTTCACTCAGTATGACAAATTCTGAATTCCCCTCTAAATCCCATAAAATCAAGGACCTTAAGAAACAACAAATAGAAAGTGTTTGTTCATAGATGTGGTGACCCAAAAGATCATATCCATGCTCTGTTAGTCCTGCATCAAATAATGACAGGTAAGGAGTCTCTATCAAGTGCATCAATGGTTCTTGCCTGCAAAAGCAACTTTATCCATGTTAATTATCTGACATTTAAAACTCAGCTCATCCCACTGCTCCCATTTAGAAACAATCCTAAAACCAGTTCACACTTCAAAGTCACAGTGAAGGCCTAAAATTACAGTTAATATTGTAGCCATTCAAAGCTAGAAAGATTCTGGAAGCAGGGACTGACATCACCATAATTATGACAGGCATCGGTATTCAGCAAACTCAGACCTGAAGCAGCAGGTGAAGGAGGCCCAGGGTTGCCTTGCCAATGGAAAGCCAACCTTGATTCCTGCACGCCAAGGAGGACCCAAACAACTGCATCCCTTCAAAGGCTCACACACACAACCGTTGGTGACACCGTACTTGACGTGGCTCTCTAGTACTGAGCCAGCGCCGGTCTCGTCACACAGCCCTCCAAACCCAGGCCTTCGCTGCCCCTGCCCTAGCCACTACGCCGCAGGCCAGTTAATCGGGAGAGCGGCTCAAGTCCCAGCCACAACCGGGCCGCAACCGAAAAGCTGCCAGGCGCAAGGCCGCCGGGCGGCAAGGGGGTCGGAGGAGAGACGGCCCAACGAGGCGGCCTCAGCCCCCCGCCCACGGTGCAGCTCCTGCGGCGGGGCTCCCACGCTCCCCGGCAGCTTGCGGACCCTCGGCGGGCGGCCGGCGCACAGTCCCCGCCACTCCCCCCTCAGCCCAGAGGCCAAGCCAGGGTACCTTGCGGACCCCCTTGTAGATGTAGAAGTAGAGCTCCCGGCCCACATTGAAGCAGAGCCGGTCCCCGTTGCCGCTCTGGTCGTTAACGTTGACGAAGGAAACGCGGACCGGGTTGGAGCCCTGCGAATTGAAGGGCACCCGGTTAGGTCGGCTGTACTCCGAATGGGTCAGCAGCTTGTACAGCCCCTCCCGGGTGGTGAACTGGGTCTTAATCTCGTTCATCTCCTTCCCTCCTCCCTCCGCCGCCATCTTGGAAAGGAGCATTCATCCTGCCCCAGTGCCCGGATGTAGCGCCACTGCGCAACCGCCGCCGCCGCCGGCGCTCGCACGGCTATGCGCGGAGGCGGCCACGCAAACGACGTAAGGGGGAGGAGCGGCGGCACCTGTTTACTGCGGGTCTGCGCACACGCCGGCTCGCGTCGCCTGCCCTTGGGTGGGCCCTCGCGGGGAAGGGCGGGGCACTGGGTGGAGGGGGTCACCCGCTGAGATGATGGAGCGCGGAGAGGCAGTGGTGCAGGGGAGCTGCCGCGGGGAACAGGGAGAGCCGGGGCGTGGGCTCTGGCTGGAGGGTGTCAGGAGGGGCTTTGCGCGCTCACAGGGACCCGTTGCCGCAGGACGTGGGAGGTGCGTGGGGTGAGGGCGTAACCGGCACCGTCTGAGGGGCCGCGCTGGAACCGGAGGTGCCCGTCTGCCCTGGGGCAGAGCCGCTAGTGAGGGGCTGATAGTTCCCGGGTGAGAGATCAGAGTGAGGCGCCATCGCCCTCGCTATGTCCATGGGCTGGTTTGTCCACACGTTACTGCCGGAACACCCGCCAGCGCCTGCAAGCCTGGTCAGGTGGGGCTGCTAAACCCCTCTGGGAGTGTCCCGCGGGTAAATCAGTTGAGACAGCAAATACAAGTGTGCAGCTGTGCTTTGACGCTTCATGTCAAGCCCACGCTGCCGCTGAAGAAGACAGCATCGGCATTTCTCCAGCTGTGCACCACCTCCAGCTGCTAGCTGCACGCACAGCCAGGCTGGGGAGGTGACCTGAAACGGTAACCTGAAAAACTGGTTGTCAGATAACTCACCTCATTGTTCCGATCATCGTGCAACTGTACAAGCAGCTGTGTTGCACAGCAAACTACATCAACATCAGGTGGAAGTCGTGTAGGGTTGGAAAGATTGTTTTCACTGGGCAGAGGCAGGACTATTTCTTTTGGCAGCAGTGTCAGCTTAAAGAGCTTGACTAACGAGAGCCTCATGATTGACTCAAACAAATCTAAGACTGATCTCCACCTGTAAGAAAGGGTTTGACTTCTGTCTTCAGGTACATATCTCCATTACCTCCCTTGTATCAGTTCTAGTAACCATGGAACCAAAGGGTGAGTCAGATCCACTTGAAAACTAATACACACAAAGAAATTACAGGTTCTTGGGTAAGCCAACTGTTGATCAGCAGCCAGACCGATGCAACTCATCACAGAATTGCTAGGATCAAAATAAAGAGGGACTTGGGAATGTGCAACCAGGGGGAGACAAGCAGCACAGAGTTAATCACCATATTAATAGTAAAAGCACACTTTAAAGGTATAGTTTCATGCTGTAGGTGTGTTGCTGCAGTGCAGCTGCTACCAAAGGCATTGTCTTGCTCTCTGCTTTCTTGACTGTGACTATCTGCTGCTGTTTCTTCCCTCCCAAGCAGCAGTGCTCATCTGGCCTGTAATGAGCCATTTCTGAAAGATAAATGGATACAGAATTAAACTCCCATAAAATGTGAGATTAATAGAGTTAAATGAAAAACATGGACTGTGTAAGTGTGAGGACAGGAATGCGCAACAGAGCTGGAGGGAAGCAGGACCTCCTCTTCTTTCCACTAGGTCAGCTCAACCACAGAAGTCCATCCAGACTCCAGGGGGTTAAAGGGATTTCAGATTAATTGTTTCAAATTAATTTAGTTCAAAGAGATTTAGTTTGCAGCTTAATACTTTCTTGCTGCTGACCATCAAAATAGTAGTACAAGGTAGCTGAGAGACATGCAACAGCCGAAGTTCTCCAGGTTAACTCATGCAGAGTATGTACCTGAGTAAATACCTGTACAAGCTAATCAAACTTCCAAAAGGTGGTCAGGTATTGAAGTCTTGCCTGAAATTCTTAAGATTAAAACCAATCAATAATAGCCAATAGATTTTATCAAGTTAGCAGCCAACCTTGCTAGATGGTATTGATAATCTAAAAGCACATAGAGGAGGTGAGCAGACCTGCAATTAGAATAGAATAGTTAGGCTTGGAAAGGACCTTAAGATCATCTAGTTCTAACCCCCCTGCCATGGGCAGGGACAATTATATTAAGAATCGTACTGAGTGTGGTTCTTGCATGTGGAAATTTCACGAATGGACTTCCAGAGAGAAGGCAAGAATGTTTTCAGTCACCAAAAGGAGCAGGAAGCGCAAGAATCTCTTCATAATCATCATAAGATTTTTTTTAAAAAAATATTACTCTAAGCAGGCATACTCACTGTATCTCATTCGTTACACACTGACAACATTGGATAGATCACTTTGAAGAACAAAGCAGGCAACTTTGTTAGAGGAACCATGTGGAATGCAAATTGTACTGTAACCGCAGCAGGCCCTCTGTCACTGATGGAATGAGTGTGATCCAAAGAATAAACAAAGCTAACAAGTACCTGGTTATCAGCAGTATATGATGGTGCAGAAAGTCGAAGAATTGATGTAGTGTTTAACATTTACCAAGAAACATCAACAGAAGCTGCTGAGAGATTCCACTGAGTATCCAACACAAATATTCATTTGAAAAACACAGCTGCAAGTCACAAGAACACTATTGTACAGCACCACCAACAATAGTCATCAAATACTTGGTCAAAGAATGGGAAAAGGAGATTACAGAGATAAGCCCTCTGAAAAAATTCTCTGTACCACTCGTAAATTCTTCTGTTTCAAGCTAACCAAAGATGATAGTTCTGAAATGATCCCATGAGGACACTGCTAAACGTGCTGTTTTCTACGCAGTGTGTAACCAGTAAATACAGGTCAGTCAGTATTGTGCTGCATCATGCCTTTGCTTCTCATAAATGTTTTGACAAACTGAAAAATGAACATGAGCAAAATTCACTCATTAATGCATGAGTGAACAATAAAACATTAATAAAGTAGTATGGTCCTTTGAGATTGACATATGCAGGGCATAAATTGGTCCTGCAGCTTTTCAGGATGTAGTGTTGTGCTTTTGCTGGCCACAAGGAAACTACAGCCTTAAAACTTACGCAATACAGTACAGTTATCAACAAAACTTTTCGGTGCTTTAATTGAATGCTCTCTGTTACTTGCTGAAAAGTGCAACAACTGATCTTAGTGATGCTTTTACCAGAGAGGATGGTGACTACACCCATATTCCATCATGCAAACGGTATCTATTCTGGTGTGCACTGCCTGCAGATTGTGATATAGAAACCAGGAGACCATCTTTGCAGTGTCTGTCAACTCCAGTTAAGACTGACAAGTCTTCCTTGGATTTCTGATGCCAAAACCAGTTTAGGCATTTAGTGTGTGACTGGCTTAAGAGTCGTAAGAGTCAAAAACTTTGCAATGTGTCAAATTTTAACAAATCATGAATATGTGTGAATTACTAACAGGCAGAGGCATAGAAAGATACATAAGCAACGCATCTGAACTACTCAAAAGATTGATGCTGATGAGGGGAATGGCATGCAAGTTCCATTTAGTATCGGGAGAAGAAAAATAATTACAGTGTTGGAAATCTGCTTCCAATGACTTACATGGCCTTTAAAGTACTCCTAACTTGCTTTCATCATGAGAAAATATTGCTTATGGCTTAGTTTTGTAGCACTTTATTTGCGTTAAGAATCTTTTCTTAACCACTACATACATTTAACACTAAATACATGAGATAATGCATTATGATATGTATTACAAAATGAAAGGCTGTTACCAAGTTTCTGCTATGCTAGAATACATCGCATGTTGTTTGTATTCTCATCCCTCCTCCAGGGCAAGAGCGTGTGAAACATTTTGTTTTCATAGTTGGGGAGGGTTATTACTTAAAACTAAATGGGTATTTTTACAAAACAGACATTTGGATTGAAGAAGACAAGGTAAAAGAAGTCTGCTTTGCAGTTGGGATTGGATAACAGTGAATTCTGTTGTGGTTTTGGAAGGCTTCATTTTGGTGTTTGCACTCAGCTCTCTCCAAGCTGCCTCTGGAACAGACTGCCATACCTCCATAGTGAAAGTGCTGGTCTTGTCAATACAGTGCTTATCTTGAAGCTGTAGCTGTCCTGGAAATTATGTTCTCTGAAGATAAGACTGAGATAATTAATTTAATTTAAATTATATGGGAAGCCAGAGAGATTGGTTGTGATACATCTGCAAATACCTTGTGTTTCTAAGATGTACTACAGTATTATGTACTTCTCAAAACTCCCTAAATATGGAAGACATCCATACACAGTATTGCTGTAATCCATGTGAGGAATGAGAAACCTATGAATTAGTAAGGTCTGACTGTTGGCCAGCAGCAATGATTCAGTTTCTTACAGAACTGGAATTTCTAGCCAGTGATGCTTATCAGTACTGCAGTGTGAGAATGTAGTGCCGTTGAGAAGGTTGAGAACACTCCTAAACTGCAGTCTTCAGTAGACTATTACGTGTTTTTAAGCAACAAAAGATTCAGTCCATAAATGTGTCAAAATTATTTTATCTTCTATCAGAATCAGCTATTTAACTTACCTGGTTTTCATTGGGAAGCTTGTGGTTATCATGTTATGATAATACATGGTTACTGATAGGTGTTGTAGGTCAGCTAAGCAACCTGTACTTGGTGTAACAGTTAACAGCCATCCATGCGAGCAAAGTTGTTGCCATTGTGTGTTTTAAGACTCCCTAAGCAGAACAGGAAATAAGGAAAGCTGAGAAAGGTGTCCTTGGAAAGAACAGACTTTAACAGCCAAGGAAAGGGAAGCATTACCAGCCTAAAACAAAGAAGTGAGTAAGATCTAAAAGGTGAATCGAGAGCCTCTGAGCATTTTGCACTTAAGAGAGGTATGTTTATGATGTCTTGAATTTATCCTAGGTTCCTCAGTCTCCTCCAGGTCATCTGCCTAACTGATGATGAGATCCTTCTCTGTTGCTTTGGTGTGTTTCTCAAAGAGAAACTGAAAACTTGTTAGCACATTCTACTTTCCCTTATCACCTTTCTCACATGAGGCCATATTATCTCAAAGATGTCGCAGAGTGCTTCAGAAGAAGAATGACTATCTGCTTTCTGTCTAGTCATAGAAGGAGATTCTCCATCAGTGTAATAAGTATAATTTCAGTTCCATGGCTGGAATGGCCGTCTCCAAATTGTTTTGGATGAAGCATTGAAGTTTTAGATAAATGATCTTCTAATGTGATTTTTTTGGAGTCTCTACAAGTTCACCGAAGCACAGGAGCTTTGGATACTGCATAGTACAGGCTGTTCGTTCAGCACTAGTAGAATCATTGCATGTATAAAGAAAGGAGAGCTTATTTTTCTGAATTATCTGCTGGCTTCATAATGGTCATTATTATGATCACGCTCATGACTTTGGTTTGTAAGTCAAGAAGGACACAAGTTAAATTCACAAGTCTTTGTCATCCATCTGGTGTCCAGAACTTACTCATATCTAGGAGCTGGAAGATTAGTGGGTGGAACTGTGGAACTGTTTAGACAAAACTTTCAAATACAAATTCTGCAGCCTTTTTCATTACGGCGATTTTGTCATCTACAAGACAAAGGAGAGGTTGGCTGAGGAGAATGGGGATTTATTGATATGATGCATGTATTCTTATCATACGCACATTATAATTTCATCATACAAAAAAATCATTCATCATAAAAACTTACCAGCACTCAGTCTAACTGCCTAACTGGAAGTCTGACTTCTTCCATGTTTAATGAAACTTGTTTATTTTCTCTCTACTCTCTCTCACTGCACATATAAAGCAGATGATGGGATTACTAAAGAGAAGTGTGGTTTGAAGATTACCTATGTAGAGTATGCTCTTGGGTCCCTGCTTTTCTGGTTTACCTGAAACTATCATCCTTATCCAGCTCATACAATGTAGTCTTCTGTAACATACACTTACCAGTAATCAAGTAATCATTAATGGTGTGACATTCCCTGTCTTTTGCCTCCATCCTTCTATGACCAAGTGCTAGGTATAATGTGATTAATGTAATTTCCCAATAGCTGTTCAGTCAGTTTAGTTAAATACATCTGATGTCTATTTTTTTACTGATTTTTTTTCATAAGTAGGTATAACATGCTAACATCAAACATAAGGTAGATACATACTAAATATTGATGTATTTTCATCTCCTTTGATAGCAATAATGATAGAATTGCTTGTTAATAGAGAACATTAGTCTGACATCTTTCACAGGCAAGTACATTCAATTTTCAGATACTAACTTCCTGATTCGGTCATTTGACACAGATGAGGACATCTGACAGATGCACTGGCACACAGGAATTGCCTTTCTCAAAAAACAGCTAACTAAAACTTTACTGCAATGTCTCAGTATGTTCAGAGTCTGTACATGAAACTAAATCTGGGAGGTGGAGTTAGGAGACAGGATCAGTCTCTTTATTCATGTACCACATGAAAAGGGAAAGCTGTACACTTTTATATGCTTAAACTAATTTTTTAAGTTTTATTTGTATTTTTATTTAACCACAGAAAAAAGCATAATATCTAGAAATGGAAGACAACATATATACCCTTCCATTTTTATGTATGTGATGTTGTTTAGAGATTTAAAAAAAAAAAAAAAAAAAAAAAAAAGCAAGCCTAATCTAACATACAGATTTCCTGAGACAGCTGTTGATTTCTGGGGGGGGATGGTGAATGGTTGAATAGTTGAGCATACAGTTCATAGAAAATTATTGAGATAAAGTTTCTATTGTAAATAATGGACTCATTGAGTGGGTTAACTTCAGAAAAAAAAGGTTTAAACTCCTATGCCATATGTACAAATATATGTTGCTCTCTACCTATCTATATTTGTTCAGTGTAACTTCTATAGAGAATATTTATACTTGCTGTATTAGCCCCATCTGGTGAATTCTAACAGCATTGCAAACGAAAGAGACTTCATGCTGAACTCTCATGTCCCAGCTCTTAGATTGGTAGCAGGGCATACACAGAGACCCGTATTCCTCCCTTTGCCCACTGCAGCAATAATGCAAGCACCAAGGAGGAAACCTCATTAGTGTGTTAGTAACATAGTTTCTAAGCTTCTCCTTTGCTTTAATGGATTGATCTTACAAGTTAGGGTGCTACTATCTTCATTTGCATTCAAAATCATGAAGAGTACATTAATACACTTTAGCCAAACAGCCCCATTCACAAAGAGAGCATTTCTGTTCTTCAGTGCTCTTTGAGGAGAGCCCATGCGTGAGGGGCAGAATCAGCTGCTCTTGCAGACCATCCAGCTTTAAAATTGTTTCTGAGGGGGCTGTGGTTCCAGTTTGCGTAACTGTAAAGGGATGTCACCCTTCAATGGGTTCATTTCAGAGCAGCTGTTAGTGGACATAGTCATGGGCAACCTGCTCTAGGTGGCCCTGCTTGAGCAGAGAGGTTGGATGAGATGACCTCCAGAGGTTCCTTCCAACCTCAAACCTTCTGTGATTCTGTAGGTTTACCCTTATCATTTGTATTTGTGCAATATCAATATAAGTCAACATTATTTTGAGTAGGTAGCATTTTACTTACCTTCTGCAAGGATAAATTATAAAAGATCTTTTTAAGTGCAGGATCAGGATCATAGTTTCTGAACAACAAATGAGGAGGCTGCTTGCCTCTAACATATGGGCTAGCAAACCCAGTCAGCCTTTGGTATGTCAAAGTAATACACCCTCAGCACCTGTCATGACTTGCTCCATGCCTAAGAAGTCTTGATCAGTTTCTCTCTACCTTCCCTCTGCTGCTGCATGTTTCTACCAAGTAATGGCTGATTTTTATAAAAAAGCTTGGACTGAAGGTTACCTACATAGAGTCAATTCTGCAGAAAGATGAGTGGTAACAGTGATTCTTTTACTGACAGACTTAGATCATGAAGATTAGTTGCTCTGCTAAGGTAAGCTGAAATGTGGCTACAGTGTGTTTCTTTCCATCACTTCCCTTTGGAAAATTCAAACATAATCTTGTTTTAATCTTTCTAGTCACCCTGATTTTGTTTCTTGTCTTCTCTCTTTCCCACAGCTGTAACAGAAGACAACTGTGGGCAAAATAAAATCAGCTAATAGTGAGACACAAGGCTCTCATGGTCTTTATTCAACACAGATTAATAATGTGGGCTGTTTAAGCATAACTTACATAGCAACATTAAATATGTGCGTATCTTAAATAGGAACTCTACATCTTTGGGTGGTTTCAGGCTTGGTTACCATTAAATGATCAACAGAAGGCACTCTACAACACTTACAATAAAATGTGTTGCCTTGCAGTATTATTCTGACTTTAATGGATTATAAGTGAGTCCATATTAGTCTCACCATTATACCAATTAAGCAAATATCTCTTATTTTCACAGAGAAATTTCAAGCTTATTCTTAAAATTAAATCATTACCTCAGAGTGTACCTATACAGGTGGCCTTTCAGGTAAAGGACAGTGAGAATCTCCAGTCTTTCTTATTTTGTTATTTTGTCATAACAGTAAAATTTAAACTCTGGGATGTCCCAGAATGTAAATGGAAAGTTAACTAATGATAATAAATCAAATCTTGTGATGACTTTTCTTGCTTTATAATACAGTCATAGAATCATAGAATAGCTAGGGGTGGAAAGGACCTTAAGATCATCTAGTTCCAACCTCCCTGCCATGGGCAGGGACACCTCACACTAAACCATGCCACCCAAGGCTCTGTCCAGCCTGGCCCTGAACACCGCCAAGGATGGAGCATTCACAACTTCCCTGGGCAACCCATTTCCAGTGCCTCACCACCCTCACAGTAAAGAATTTCTTCCTTATATCCAATCTAAACTTCCCCTGCTGAAGTTTGAACCCATTACCCCTTGTCCTGTCACTACAGTCCCTGATGGAGAGTCCCTGCCCAGCATCCTTATAGGCCTCCTTCAGATACTGGAAGGCTGCTATGAGGTCTCCACGCAGCCTTCTCTTCTCCAGGCTGAACAGCCCCAACTTTCTCAGCCTGTCTTCATACAGGAGGTGCTCCAGTCCCCTGATCATCCTCGTGGCCCTCCTCTGGACTTGTTCCAACAATTCCATGTCCTTTTTATGCTGAGGACACCAGAACTGTACACAATACTCCAAGTGAGGTCTCACGAGAGCAGAGTAGAGGGGCAGGATCACCTCCTTGGACCTGCTGGTCACGCTCCTTTTGATGCAGCCCAGGATACGGTTGGCTTTCTGGGCTGCGAGCGCACACTGAAGCCGGCTCATGTTCATTTTTTCATCGGCCAACACCCCCAAGTCCTTCTCTGCAGGGCTGCTCTGAATCTCTTCTCTGCCCAACCTGTAGCTGTGCCTGGGATTGCTCTGACCCAGGTGTAGGACCTTGCACTTGGCATGGTTAAACTTCATAAGGTTGGCATCAGCCCACCTTACAAGTGTGTCGAGGTCCCTCTGGATGGCATCCCTTCCCTCCAGCGTATCAACCGAACCACACAGCTTGGTGTCATCAGCAAACTTGCTGAGGGCGCACTCAATCCCACTGTCCATGTCACCGACAAAGATGTTGAACAAGACCGGTCAAGTGGAATGGGTTGCCCAGGGAGGTTGTGAATGCTCCATTCCTGGCGGTGTTCAAGTCCAGGTTGGATGAGGCCTTGGGTGACATGGTTTAGTGTGACGTGTCCCTGCCCATGGCAGGTGGGTTGGAACTAGATGAACTTAAGGTCCTTTCCAACCCTAACTATTCTATGATTCTATGATTCTATGACTGTACATACTGTTGTATGATAACTTCTTGTTTTCCTATGGTTTAGTTTAAGAAGACTACCTATGTACTAGGATCCTACGTATGTAGGATAGCTATACCACGTATCAGTTGCATCTAGATGGTGAGCTTCTCATGCACCAATCCAGAGGATGTCTTATAAAGCTAACGTTTATACTAGTGAATATAGCAAGACAGAATTCATGCTGTTGGTAAAATCTGCACTACTTGACAATGAAAATACGTATTCTAGCTAAGGATCCTAATTATGCAGGTGAAACAATAAACTCTGTGTATTTTATACTGATGTATCCTAATATTGTATATTTGGAGCCAAAGAAATCTGACGTATTTAGACATGCTTCTGAAAGAGGTCTGGCACTGACTGATTAGTAATGCTGGCTTTTAAGCCAGAATTATTATGGTTCTAGTTCCAAAACTTAGCAGAAGGCAATTTAGAAAGGTTCTTTGAATGCCCAGTGTATCAGTATTATTTAATGAATAATTTCTACAAAACTGCAAAGTTGGAAATACTTCTCATATGACCTGCAATGATGATGATCTTCGACTTTTATTATGATCTTTGGACTTGATGATCTTAAAGGTCTTTTCCAACTTAGTTGATTCTATGATGTTCACTCTTAAAAAACCAGTGATATTCAGGGAAATCAATCAAGATGGAATTAACATGCAAATTAAATAACGTGAATGTGAACCTAGGGGTTTCTAGAGAAAAGAATGGCCCACTGTACCTTCCTGTCTTGGACAACCAGAGATAGGGAAGCCAAGTCATCACAGTTATATTTGGTATAAATTCAGAATTGTATTTCTGTCAGATGAAACAAACTTGTAACAGTTCTGCAGAACCACAGGTAAGAGAGATAGTTCATTGTGAACAAATGGTCTCAGAAAATACAATTTTAGGTAAGTCATTAGAAAGAGCAGCTATGTCCTGAGGAATAAAAGCTGAAAAATCCCTTCCTGCAACTTAGCTTTGCAGATCTACTGTGAAGGACAGCAAAAACAAAACACAGAAAAATACATTTTGTCATCAGTTTTTTATAGATTTATTTTATAATAAAAAACTTTTCTGGTTAGAGTGAACTTGCTGCTTTTATTTTAAACACTAGAAATTTTTGAAGTAACTCAAATTTGACAAAATAAAGGTACTTTTCCTATTCCATACATATCCAACTGAAGTAGAGATGCAAAAATCCTGGGCTGCCAGCAGCTGAAACAGTTTTTGGTTTGTTAATCATAGGAGTCAATATGACTCCCACCCAGCTGAAAGCGCCATTCTGGAGGGTTCTTTATCTCTCTCTTGTTTTGTTTTGTAAATGATGAGAGAAAAAAAGGCAGAAATATCTCCTGGCAAGTATTAAGCAGCACCACTCCAAACAAGAAATAACCTGGTGACTTCTAGCAACTCTAATCTGTCCTACTTGTATAATGTAGAGCATTATACTGACATGCATACTAACTAGCCTAAGAATACCCTTAGCTCAGCTGACTGCACAGGATTTCAGTGTAAAGAGCCGAGTTACTTCAGGAGATTTGCCTCAGTATGGCAGGAAGCATCTCTGAAAGAGATGAAAATTGACTTTCCCTCTGATTCACTATGCCTCGTTACTGTAGCCTACAGATAGATCTGTGTGTGATTAATCAAGTACTTACACAGCTCTTGACAAAATTTCTCAAAGTACCTACTCAGAGTCAGCTTTAATCAGAATTATCTTACTGCTACTATTCTTTCTTTCAGCATTCTTTCATGGAGAAGAAGCTGGGATTCAGATCTCTCATGTTTTTTCACAAGAAATAAATCTTTTGATCTGTCTGACACAGCAGGAAAGTAACATTAAACTGCCTAAGCAGAGTGTTCATCATGGATAGCTGTGAAGCCTTTATCTATGATTATCTGAAAGTACTCCATCATTTTAGTACCTTTTTTTTTTTCCCTGTAGCAGTGTATCTCTAATAAAATGTAAGTACTGCCTGAAATACAAAAGAAAAAAAAAAACAAAAAACAAAACCCTATCATCCGTGCACTAAGTAATCTACCCACAGCATATGGCCAGATTTAAACCAATTTCTTGCCTTTTCTTTACAAGTATAGAGTGCCAAAGTAAAGACTATATCCTAGGTTTGAAATACTAGAAATAATCAATTTCATGGTCAATGCTAATGATCTCACGTTCTGAAAAATGTGGAATCTGAACCTGCAGATTTTTTGAATTCCTGTGACTTCTGAGATTTTTGTTGAATCATGCTTTGTGATGAAATGTGAAACTTTAAGGCACGTAGCAGACTCACAGTATACTCCAGTGTGTTCTGAATTCTGAATAGCTGACTTTAAATATTTCTTTACAGATACTGCAGCAGAGCAGAATTAAGAAGTTGACAAGTGGATTAATAACATTCTTCAGAGTTTCCTTGACCATCACAAGGAAAGAAGACATAAGTTTTGAAAGAAGTTTTCCAGAATATGAGGTGTTCTACCTGGTCACCTCTTTCAAGGAGGGCCTGACCATACTGTCAGGGTGCAAAAGAGCAGACTGTTCCATCAGCAAGGATGAGCCAGAAGCCAAGGGTAAAATCAAGGCAGGCCCAAGCAGGGGAGCATACTGACAAGGTCATAATCCCACGGTACCTGAACAAGAAGAGAACTGGTCCAGTGATGTTGCACCCAATAGGTCAATGATCACCACATGCATCTGTAATAATGAGGTATGTCTAAGGACAAGCCAAGAAGTCAGGTCAGCAAAACAAGGCTGGAATCAGCAAAGTACAAGGCTGAACCCAGGCACAGCTCAGGCAAAGATCAAAGCCAAGGCCCAGGCTTCAGTGCAGCTCCTAAGCTAAGATGGCAAACTCCTGGCCAAGGTTTCCTACAGCTTCTTCTCACACTGCTCCATTCATACTAGTCAGATCCAACTTAACTTGGCTGTGTGATATCAGAGCGAGTTTCGAGCTGTAATTCAAACTCAGTAATGAACTACAAGTCCTCACTGCAAATTCCTTTTAGAACCAGATTCATCAGATTTTTACACTAATTTAAGTAGAAGTTCCACAAGATTCTTTAGTTCTTCCCATTTCTGTGCCCTCTTAGAAGTGAGATGGTTGAGGTTATTGCATGCTCAGTATCCTCAATAAAAATGTGTAACTGATTTTTTTTTAACATAATTACCCTGATTCCAGCCATTGCTGCTTTGTAAACCTACTTTCTCAACCCTTTGTAAACAGCTAAAATTCGATTCAGAACTAGATCTGAAAGTGTAAGTAAGATCTCTACACCAGATTGCTCTCACTCTTTCCCTAAATCCTCTGATTTTTAAGGTAAATGTTTCTTTGAAGGTTTTTTGTCTCTAAAAATTGTACTTATTAAGAAGCAGATGATTCAGAAGTGTTCCTGAAGTAGGTGAAGGCCTTTCAATCAATTTTTCTTCTTGCTTTTGTTGAAGGCACTAAACCAATTTGATCCAAATGTCTTCTTTATATAAAATAGTATCTTATTTGCATAAAATAGTATCTTCTTCGTATAAAATCTCCTTTATGCAAAAATGTGATCTTTCAAGTACAGGTGATTGTATGAACTATTACCCTCTGCATCTGCTTACCTGCTTAGAATCCAAAACTAGAACTTATCTTCTAATTCTGGATTCATTTAAAATGAATCCAAAATTTGTTTTCTACTATCAACTTTTCTGTCACATTCTAATTATCTAACTCAACTCTGAAATGACATCTGTATTCAGTAAGCTGAAAAATAACTACTATCACATCAAGAATAAGTTAGTGAAGTACAGAATATATACTTTGTGACATAGTTTCCAGTAGTAGATATCTCCTAGTTTTAATTAATTTAGATTTAAGATTTTAGAGTCTTTAGTTCTACTTTTCTGAAGGTGACTTGAAGGATAGTTTTGTCACCAAATTGACCAGGCATGCAAAATAAGGTAAGTGATCCATACATACCCATACCTGCAGGTGAATATGCAACAGCATTTAGCTATTACATGTACTAAACCCACAGCCTTTACTGTTGCACGGAATGCAATTCTTAGAACTGAAATACATACATGGAAAAAAGTAGCAAGTTTATTTCCATGCTTGTTGATGCTGAGGCACTATTAAGTAATTTTCCTAGGGATGTAACTTCACTATCACTATCATTTTTTTACGTCTTCAAGGGACGTCTTGGATTTTGTTTCTGAGGGCTTTTTAGTCGAAGCTCCTGCTCTCTGAAAGAGCTTGTTCTTCAAGTTCCTCCTCCCTCTGATTTAGGATCCATTTAAGCTTAATACCTATGAATGGAAAAAAGCTCATAGTTCTAGATAATAAATGTTACAATTGCCAACATACCTATCATTCTTCCTCCAAAACTATCATTTTTATGTAACTATTCCTGATTTAAGGGGGATTCTGATAGGCATGACATTCTACTGTCATTCTGTAAACCAAGTAACTGTGTCAACTGGATTTTTGGTCCCATGCTAGACAAAACCTGCAGACATTTCTGCAAACAGGTCCTGCAAAGCTCCTGAAGCAAAGAGCAGAACCAGATACTAGAAAGAAACAATTATAACTGTGGAAGACAACATGCCTGTGTTGGTAAGTTTGCATAGGTACAATTCTTGCTTTGTACATAAAACTTCAGCTTAGAAATGCATAATTATGTATTTATTCTGGGAAAGTGTAAATCATGATATAATGTATAGAACTACAAAGGCAGTTTCCCTTGTTCTAGTCACAAGGAAACATTAAGATGAGGACCAATTTAAAATATCAAATTGTAGTGCTTATAAACCGAACCTAATCATTAGTTTTGTAGCAACCATCATATAAAGTAATTTCTGATAAAACAATTACTCTGGACCTTGTTAACATTCCATGAATCTAGGCCTTTCCATTCTCTCAGCCTTCCTACGCAGCTGAGCTTTTATTATAACTGACATTTGTTAGTAGTGGAATTGTTGACTTTTGCTATAATATTCTTGTACAACAGTTTAAGTCCCTTCAGAATTCCTTCTGAGAGCAACGAGTCTGAGTTATCACACTCCCTATACACACATTTCAAGAACCTGAGGCTTTTAGAGGAAAAGATGTGTCCGTATTGCCCTTGGTCGATACAATTACTGCTGCCACCTACAGCTCAAAAGTACAACTACATTTTATGAGAGTAATTCTCTGTCTCTCAGATACCTCTTCATCGCAAAAATACTTTTTCTAAGTGACTATCCATCCTATTTCTAGTATGAATCGCTTCTTTTTGTGACGTTTAAATCTTAAGATCACTTCTTCTTCCAGTAAGACATGAGAAATTAGGAAACAAGCTGGCTCAAGGAAAGCCTGAAGCTTTGCTCAGAGATCCCTGGCCAGCTTTACATTTCATTAATGATAACACAGATTTTACATGCATAATTCCATGTGTTAAATAAAACTACTTTCTTTCTACTTATGTCAGTCTTTGAAATCTACTGTTTAGGTAATTTCAGTTGCTGCTGTTTTGTTTTCCTTAAGTAAACCCTGAAGCGCTGAGGTAACAACATCACAAAACTGTCAGAACTCCAACAGAGTTAATTTTAAAGCAATGTTACAAAAGCATTAAGGCTACAACACCAAGCACTCAAAAGTTAGTTAAATGTTGGACTCAGAATTCTCTATGCAAATGTAATTTAATTTCTTTGTGGCTTATAAAAATAAAGTCTTATTCAGCAAAACAAAAGAAGCCTTTGATCAAGAATAAACCCCAGTTTTCCTGGGTTATTTCAATGCTTCAAACATTAAACAAGTATTTTCCAAACATCTTTTACTTTGTTCTTTTTTAATTTTGTAACTTTCATAGAGCAAGGAGTCCTATGAAATTGTGTAATTAAATACTCTAATACAATTAAAATGCACATAGGGAACAAGTATGGGGCTAATCCTTGGGAAAGCGAACGCAACACTGCAGCCCATACAGTTAGCGCAGCAATGTCACTTCCTAGCACATGCTGTTGGCATAGAACTGTGTCTGGTTTAAAAAGACATAGTTCTTCAACATTTGATTCAAATCTGGATTTTCTGAAAGCCAAAGTTTCCCAGATTCTGACAAGAAAATTGCAAATCAATTACCTGCCTCGGCTTCAAATTTTGAGTTAGAATTTAATATTGTGGTTGTTGGGCATTTTTACCTTTGCATTTGCAGTAATGTTTGAAGTAGCAAATCTTACCAAATAAATGGCAATTTCCCCATGTTATTTATTTATTACTGTATAATCAGAAAAAATTAAATCCCATATAACCACCCCTCAGACACTGGCTACAATAGTTGTTAAAAAAAAATGGAAGAATGTTTGACTAAAAACATTCCTAAGGAAATGAAGTACAGGCAACAATGTGGTTGTTGTCCGTCAGTCTCTCCATAATAATTTTGACCTATTTAACCAATTCAATCAAAGTTAACAAAATACAGAGATCACAGAGATACTAAGGTCTACAAAATCAATAGGTGGGCAACAGAGCCATGTGCTCTTGTTGCCTCTTTTGATGGAAGAAGTGGCAGGGAGAATTCAGCTTTATCCTCGCTGTTTGCTGGCCTAACAGCCAGGAGGAAGTGGCACAGCTACGGCCTTTACCAAGCACACCTGCATGCACCAGTTCTAGGACATACTGCTTCTCCCTCAGGCAGAACATTAAAAGCAGGCAGATGAAGGATAGATGGGTTTCGGATGATGGGGAGAGGGGTCAGTTAAAATATGAAGTATATTAATCTCTTGGTTGAAAAGTGGAACTCTTCTGCTCAGATTTTCCTCCAAAATAGAAAGAAAGCAAGTCTGGAACCAGTCTGCTTAGCCTAAAACTGAAGCAACACAAACTAGGATCAGTTAAAATAGAGTAACCATAGGAACAAAGTGCCTATCTTCATAAGCCCTCACTGCATACCAGAACAGAAAGAATATAGATTATTTACAAGTCATGAAGAAAATATTTGGTTTACACAGGCACACAGGAACTTGGGTTAAGCAGAGCTAGGAAAACTTCAGATGGTTTGGCATGAGATTACTTTCTCCTAGTGCACTTGTCAAACAACTCTGACAAAAGAAATCAGTCTGCTTTTGAAGATTGCTTTCAAAAGTTGAGTAACATGATCACAAAAGAGAAAAGAAATATGGCTGCTACATTAGACAGCATAAAGGTGCATGATCCTGCAGACATATGCAAAACCTTATATAGGTCTTCATACGCTTAAAATTACATCTGTCTCTAAGTCTGAATAACTGAATCCACATTAACCAAAAGATTAGAGAGGAAAAGATTTTCTTAGAACATCTTGAATATTTTGATAAAAGTGGTACTCTTAAAATTCTGGATATCTCCAAAGGATGTCCTACTAAATAATATCCTGAATAATATCAGTAGGATATTAGCGAGAAAAAAAAATGCTTGGGCGAATTTCTATAAATCGTAATAGTTTAGCAGTTCTCTGTAATACGGCAGTTATTTTTTCACTAATAAATGTTAGAAAACATTTAATGGAATCTGAATTTAAGAGGCTTTCAGCCTAAAAGGCATGTCCTATGGCATTTATACTATACCAGGACTATTTTTAATCTAACAAAAACATGAAAGTTCCATCATTCTGGTTGGGTATAACTGCCACACTTTATTAGGGAAGTGGTAAAAAGCAATTAAGCTCCTTTATGGAAGCAGAGAACCAAAGCAGCTGTCACACCATTGAAATCATAATCACTATGCAAAGAAAGGCACACGTAATATTCAGGAAATTATTTTGGTGCATATTATTTTGTAGAAGTGTGTGTGTTTGAAAGGAAAAAGAAACCCATGGAGATCATAAATGCATTGAAATCAGACTTGACGAAGGTTCAGAAAACCACCAGAGTACCCACCAAAAGGTGACCCGGACATAAGCGCAGAACTTTCTAGGCTGAGTTTTGGCTGAAATCCAGCTTTTTCAGTGGCTTAGAATGGTGAGCAAATAACCTCACTCCTACTCCTCTCCTGTGTGCTGAGCAGCAGCTCATCTATACACCCTCATGTTATTGTTGACACCACAATTAGTTTTTCTTTCTAATTAAATCAACCTGCAGGACCCAGTATGTAGGCCTACTGCTTTGATCAGAGCTGTAGCACATTTTAGAATGGTAGAGTCCTGTAAGCCATTGTATCAATGCACATACTGACCCAGATACTGCAGAAACTGCAATGAAACAAGCTGTAACTTTAATTCCTTGATGGGTCCTATGTTACGGTTTACATGCATACTTAATGTATTTTCTTGTCAGATAATGAGAAGTACTGAAAACTCCCTAAAAGACATAATGATGCAACAAAACCAAGCCTGTAAGCCCCAATTCAATCAGATTGCTTGTCTAGGCCAAACTGCAGGAAAGTGGATGCTAAGAATGGTAAATTCAGCATGAGGATCTTTGGTTAAACACATTAATAGACCCAAGTATTGATGTATCTAATTCATGGGGCACACTACCCAGGGTAATTTAGTAGCAGAAGGGGAGTTAGGCGTGTAAAAATTTCATTCCCCAAAATCAGTCAGATGTTGAACTAGACAGCACTCTGGGGTACATCTAAGAACCAACAGAAAATGCCAAAAAGTTGCACCTGGTATGAATTCTTTCTACAGAAACATTTTTTATATTACTCAAGCAAGCAAATAGCTACTCCTTAGAGCAGAGAGATTGTCTAGATTCACTGTTACATCAGTGTACAGTTTTAACATGTGGCTTCACTTGGTATTTATATCCCCAAAAGTGGATCAGCTCCAACAACAAAGTTTTAGAAGCCTGCTCTGGAACATTTGTGATGCGGAGCACTTTCGTAAGAGATGGAAAACCTGCATTTAACTCCCTGCTCCCAATCAGGTTGCTCAGAATATAAAATTAACACCCCTGGTACGTGCCATAATCAGAGCTACTGGGTATAGTCAGACATGTACTTATCCTTTATGCATGATCGATAAACTTATGTATGAAGCTGTGCCCTTTGAACATCAACTGAGATTTCCCACAGATTAGATAGCCATATCCAGGAAGAGAATCCCATCAGGCTTCATGCTTTGGCCTGGTAATTGAACAGCATTGGCATCTGACAGCTACTATTAGCACTTAAACCCTTAAATAACTGCATAGCTGTGTAGGTCTACTGAGCTTCTTCGATTTAATCACTTGACCCTGCACAAAAATATAGTCTAAGACAGACGTTTTTGTTTAACTTGCAGACTGACACTGCTGGGGGTGAAGTGATTGAGTTTTCCCCGATTACGCGAAACGCTTTACCACAGCATCCCTAGGCCACGATTCATGCGGCTACGCCTGGCAGCACAGACAGGTCTGGCCCGAGAAGAGGGAGCGAGCACAGCCGCAGCCACCTGCACAACCGGCCTGCGGGGAGCCGCCCGGCGCCAGTAATCCAACCGGAGCCCAGCGGGCACGGCCCGGCCCAGCCCAGCCGCTGCGGCTGCCGCCCCACACCCCGGTTCTGGGCCCTTCTCCCGGTGGGTGCAGCCGAGTATTTTCTAGTCCCTTCCCAGACCACCGCGGGGGAAGGGTGAAAAGAAACACGCGCGGCACCGCCCGCTTCTAGGACGTTCTGAGAGGCGCGGGGCAGCGGATGACGTCACCGCCGCTTGCGCAACCCCCCGGGCAGCTCCCCCAACCACCACCCTACGCAGCCACTTCGCATGCGCCTTCCCCTCACCTCCCCCCTGCTCCCCGGGCGGGCCGGCGGTTGGACAGGCGGGGAGCGCGCCGCTCATTCATCCGCTTGCCCATGCGCAGAACCGGCCCCCGCCGGGGCGGGTGAGGTAGGGGGAGACGCCTGCGCGAGACCCGCGCACCAGCCGACGCTATTCACTAACGGCTCCAATTGGCTGCGAGCGGCTCGACCCCGCCCCATAGCGGCGTGGCCGGAGGTCTCCGCCCTACCCTTGGTCACCCCCCCGCCCGCAGCACCGCCCCCCTCCACCGTTCCTCTTAGTGAAGGTTCCCGATGGTTCTGGAAGGAGGCGGAGCCCGGCATATATAAGCCAAGCAAGCGGAAGGGCGCGCGCACTGGTGAAGGTACGTTTGTGAGAGTAAGCGCCCTTGTGGTTTCATTGAGGAGACTAGCAGCTTTTTCCCCCCTGCCAAGGTGAGCGGTGAGGGAGGCTGTGGTGATAGTTGGTTATACAGGGGGATGGTTTTGCTGAGGGAGTGATTTTTTTTTCAGATCCTGCTGGCTGGTGGATGCTGACGCGTGTGCTGGGGATGCAGGGTTGGGAGATGAAGGCGGCCGTGTGGTGCTGCAGCTTTTTCAGTACCTTCCCTTATAGTACCTGTAAAAAGTGAAATGGGTTCAGAGGCTTTTTGGGGCCCGCAGTCGGGGTATGGCTGGAAAGGGGTGAGGGCTGATGTATCTAAAGCCTGCATCGTTGATAGTTTTGGTGTTTCTGCCCTTGGAGTAAGGTGGTGAGGAAAAAATGGCGGGGGGGGGAGGAAGGAGGACGGCCATGTTCCGCTCGCATGATGGGGGTGGGAGATGATGGGTGTTGCAGGCTCTTGGTTGCGGAGGGGACCACAGGCAGAAGTAGCTTACTTTTCGCAGGGGTGTGAGGGGGGTGACCCGGCCCCGCTTTGGTGCGGAGTGGGGAGTGGGTCGGACGGTTGGGGATCATTCACCTCAATGAATGACTGCTCGGCCGCGCCGGAGTGGGGGGGCGCTCGGCAGCGCGCTCTGTGCGCGGGAGGGGGGGTGGGTGGGGAAGGCTCTGGCAGTTTCTAGAACCTTTCGTGCTTCCGTGGAGAGCCTGCAGGGGGCGCTGCGCGGCGGCGCGTGGGATGGTTCTTGCCGCCCGCGGGCTTGGCTCGGAATCGTCTAAAGGGCACCGCGGCGTTAGAGTTAAGTGCAGTAGATGGTGGTTTTCTGTTTTATTAGCGTTTGATTGGAATTGCAGTGCTATACTTGGACTCGATTCATTCCGTAGCGATTAAAGTCTGTGGTTTCAGAGGTCTTCGGTTTTGAGTTGAATTCGTCGTTTCTGAGCTTTGTCTCGTACAGAGGGTAGTCTGGGCAGCAGGTTTAGTTCCGATATTGAATTGTGTGGATAGTGTTTGTATCTGAAGATACGTTGTACGAGCAAAATACGAGGTGGGTAAGAGAAAGGGGAAGTACTAGTTCATGAAATGTAGGAGCCCAGATCAGCGTGTTTCTTCGCGATCTATACTTGCTTTGTGATAAGGGAAGCAGGAGTTGTATGTTGCTTTCCAAACTACTGGAGGAGAGGAAAAAATCTGTGTTGCACCAAACCGGTGCAAATCTGTAGTTAAAATCTTCTGCTTAGTTTCTGTGTATCTCAAAATTTCTGAGCTTTTGCTGGTGAGGAATCGGAGCTAGGTGTTGGGTTTTTTTGGTGTTGCTATGGTGCTGTATTTGAAACAACAATTAAATGTGTTTATCTTTAAATGTTCTTACTGGTTGCAAATGGTTACGTGCACCAAGCTGCTGTGAATGGTATTTCAGCTTGCTCTGTCCTTACAGATGCCGGAAGCTGTGCAAACTCAGGACCAACCAATGGAGGAGGAGGTGGAGACCTTTGCTTTCCAGGCTGAGATTGCTCAGTTGATGTCTCTGATAATCAACACTTTCTACTCCAATAAGGAAATTTTTCTGAGGGAGTTGATTTCTAATTCATCAGATGTAAGTATAGGCTCCCAGGCTGCTTCATGTCAGTAGGGATGCTGGACTTTTTAGGAATGCTCAGGGAATGCTAAAGCCTGTGCCCTTTTTTACAGGCTTTGGACAAGATAAGATATGAGAGCCTGACTGACCCAAGCAAGCTGGATTCTGGAAAAGACCTGAAAATTAACCTGATCCCAAACAAGCATGATCGCACTCTGACCATTGTTGATACAGGCATTGGGATGACCAAAGCTGACCTGGTCAACAACCTTGGTACAATTGCAAAGTCTGGTACCAAGGCGTTTATGGAAGCACTGCAGGCAGGGGCTGATATATCCATGATTGGTCAGTTCGGTGTTGGCTTCTACTCTGCCTACCTGGTTGCAGAAAAAGTGACAGTGATCACCAAGCATAATGATGATGAGCAGTATGCTTGGGAGTCATCAGCTGGAGGATCTTTCACTGTCAGGCTTGATAATGGTGAGTGTTCAACGTTTTTTTTCTCAAAAAACTTAAAGCTGGTTGTCATTCAGATACTGTTTGATTTGAAAAAGACAAAAATAACACCAGATGGATGGTGGTATTAGTCATGTGTTACATCAAACACAGACACAGCTGTTTCCACTTTTCAAGGTAATGGTTTATATGTAACAGGATGTGTGAGTAAGTTATACTAAGGTGAATTATAATGAAGACTTGAATGTTCGAAGCTTTACATACGGAAATACTGACTCTTACAATTACTCTACACTGTGCGAGCTTACGAATGTACATGCTAGGTACAGTGAGGCTGAGGGAATGTTTGTGAGGTACACAGAAGCTTATGTTCTTCCACTGGTGAAGAAATCTGTTGGTAGAGCAGTGGCTGTTTAAAGAGCAACATGTTACAGAATGTCTGATTTGCTTCACATGTAAAGCATGTAAACTCCATTCTAGGTGAACCTTTGGGACGTGGGACAAAAGTCATTTTGCATCTCAAAGAAGATCAGACTGAATACCTGGAAGAACGTCGAATCAAAGAAATCGTGAAGAAGCATTCCCAGTTCATCGGCTATCCTATTACACTCTTTGTATGTATCTTGCTTGGAAAGCTAAATAATAAGTATTGCCAGTTTAGAGAATGAGTTTTTGAAGTGGGAGAGTAGTCTGTGAAGGAGAATTGTAAGTGCTATATGAATGCAGCATTTAAATTCTGTTAATAGGACTCCATTTTACAGAGCTGTTGATTACAGATTCATAAAGTTAAGTTTAAATAACAAAAACTCAAAACTGTAACATGTTTAACAAAGCTGATATTTTTAATAGTTTCCAAATTACTGAAAACCTAATCTTGATGTATTTTTAGTGATAAGGAAGTGTGATTAAACTAAACAGCTTGAGCTACTTACTATACAGCTACGTGGAAACTGAAACACCTTTTTTTCTGGTGCCCAGAATGGAAGTCTTCAGCTGAATGTAGGAGGAAAATCTGCTGCCATTGTAATTTCTAGCTTTAAGACTACAAGGGATACTTCAGGGCTGATGGTAAAAGAAGTTCTGGGTTTCTCAAGTAAACTAATAATTTCATTGTAGGTGGAGAAAGAACGTGATAAGGAAGTGAGTGATGATGAGGCTGAGGAAAAGGAAGAAGAAAAAGAAGAGAAAGAGGAAAAGACAGAGGATAAACCAGAGATAGAGGATGTTGGTTCTGATGAAGAAGAAGAAAAGAAGGATGGAGACAAGAAAAAGAAAAAGAAGATCAAGGAGAAGTACATTGATCATGAGGAGCTGAACAAGACTAAGCCCATTTGGACCAGGAATCCAGATGATATAACCAATGAAGAATATGGGGAATTCTACAAGAGTCTAACAAATGACTGGGAAGACCACTTGGCTGTCAAAGTAAGTGCTTGTCAGTCTTGAGATACAATTCTGTTGCCCCTAAAGCTGTAAAATGGGTAAAGATGCTGCTGAACTGGATGCATTGTCCCACATCTTAGTCTGATAGGTTGCTTTGTATTTGGAGTTGATAGTATGTGAGGGTGAGACCTTGTGTTACAGTTATTTTGGCTGCTAAGGCTGTGTTCACAACCTTGATCCAGATCAGTGTTAAGTAAAACTTAGGCTGCCTTCCTAGTTTGTAGCTTGTTATCAAATGTAGTTTAAAAATTTGGGGAGTAGGTTTCAGGTAATTGTAAGGGGAGTTACTTGGGTTTATAGCTTAGTTTTAAAAAGGCCTATGGCTAAATGGGATGAGTGAGTGTTTGGCTTTTTTTTCTGGGTCTGTAGTGAGAGGTGCTGTAAGAATTTAGTTGGTTCCTGAAGCTCAATATGTAATATAGGGAACTGAGTGTGTCTTAGAATTCATCTGCTTGTTCAGTAACAATTGACTAGAAGTTGGATATGTCTGACTGGAGAAAGTGCTTGTTTCTGATCCATGTTTCGTTTGTTGTCTGAGATCTCTAATAGTTATTGTTTTACTTGCGTGTTTGAAGAGTTGTTAAATGGTCATGCAAATGAGAGCAATGCAGATATACTAAAATGACATTGTTTCCTCACAGCACTTCTCTGTGGAAGGGCAGTTGGAATTCAGAGCTCTCCTCTTTGTCCCACGGCGTGCACCCTTTGACTTGTTTGAAAACAGGAAGAAGAAGAATAACATCAAGCTGTATGTACGCAGAGTTTTCATCATGGACAACTGTGAGGAGTTGATCCCTGAATATCTGAGTGAGTATATCTTTGAGGAAAGGGTTTCCCAAAATGAGAGGAAGTGCTTATCAGTCTTTTTTGTTTTTCCTTCATGTTTAAAGACATTCGGAAGGATGAAGGCCAAGTCCTTAAATGTAATGGGAGTTGAAAGTGCTGCTTGGTGTTGTCTAAAAGTGTAGACCCCAATTAATTATTTTGCAAGTATAGAGCCACTTAGGTGGTGACAGCTAATTTTGGTTTCTTGGAGACCTACAGCACTCACTGTCTACAATGCTCAATTCTCGTTCTAATCTTCCAGATTTCATGAGAGGTGTGGTGGACTCTGAGGATTTACCTCTGAATATTTCTCGTGAAATGCTACAGCAGAGCAAGATCCTCAAAGTGATCCGGAAGAACTTGGTGAAGAAGTGTTTGGAACTCTTTACTGAATTGGCTGAGGACAAGGAGAATTACAAGAAGTTTTATGAGCAGTTCTCCAAGAATATCAAGGTTTGTGGTAGTCTTTCTGATTTATAATACTGTTACTTGTTAGCTAATGCTAACCAACAGTCTAGTGTTTATCTGAAGAAATCACTTTTTTATTATTTCTGTAGCTTGGAATACATGAAGACTCCCAGAACCGCAAGAAGCTGTCAGAATTGCTGAGGTATTACACATCTGCATCTGGTGATGAAATGGTGTCTTTGAAGGATTACTGCACTCGGATGAAGGAAAACCAGAAGCATGTCTACTACATCACTGGTGAGTTGGTAACAATTTATCTTTCGGGGGGTGGTAGAAAACAGAAAAAAACCATGGTGGCTCTTCTTGCAGGACACGCTTGTCATTACTTACTCTGGTAGTCAGTGGAACCCTAAATACTGCACTGTGTCCATGAGGATAGCAGAACTAGCTACAGATAATGTAATGCCCTTTGTACAGCTAGTTTGCCCATCTTTGTACTTGTAAGCATACTTTCTAAAGTATGCTTTAGAATCATCATGGTGGCTTTAACATGACTTTTTTCAGGTTTTAGCTATTAACAGCCAGGAGTTTGAATTTTTTAAGACTTAATGTTCAATCCACTTAACTATTTCGGCATAAGATACTTTTTTTTTTTTTTTTTTTTAAGGTAAATGCTGTACAGGTCTCCTCACATTATTCTTGGCAGAAATGGGAAACACTTCTGCCTGGCATTACAGGAAATTTTGCTTACTTTCAAACAAGTAAGAAGTGTACTACAGGCTGTGGGTGTCAGTTTGAAAGGTTTGAGTCTCTACGGGCCAGCCTAATATTTGCTTGTGATACTAGTTTTGTGCCCCTTTTTCCCCTGGTCTGGGCATCACATGGTGAAAATTTGGCATAGGTTCTAGAGAATAAACAAGCTGCTATGTTAGTGTTGAGGCTCAGACCACAACTGTGGCCTTTTCATTGTTTACAGGTGAGACAAAAGATCAGGTGGCTAATTCTGCTTTTGTGGAGCGTCTTCGCAAGCATGGCCTGGAAGTGATCTACATGATTGAGCCTATTGATGAGTACTGTGTGCAGCAGCTGAAGGAATTTGAAGGCAAGACCCTTGTTTCTGTAACAAAAGAGGGTTTGGAGCTTCCAGAGGATGAGGAGGAAAAAAAGAAGCAGGAGGAGAAGAAAGCCAAGTTTGAAAATCTCTGCAAAATAATGAAAGATATTCTTGAAAAGAAAGTAGAAAAGGTAATTTAGCAGTACTTGGTTTGTCCATATGCAGTAAGTTTAATGGTCTGAAATGAATTTGCTGCAGCAAAAGCTCAAGTAATAATGTTACAGTTGCCCTTCTGAAGGAGAGTAATTATGCAAAATGCAGTATTACAGATAAGGTGTCTTTCGTTTTTTTTTTTTTTTTTTAGTGAAGTTAAGTGGTTCTGTTTAATTGGCATTGCACAATTCTGCTTTGTCTTGTGAGTCTTCAGTCTTACATGGCCAGCAGCATTTTGTAGTTAAACCTTGGTTAAATCAGGGGGGATAGTAAATCCCATACACACATTCAAATACTAAATTCCAGATGTGTGCTTTGTATGCGCTTTTCTAGGTGGTTGTGTCCAACCGTTTAGTTACTTCTCCATGCTGTATTGTAACAAGTACGTATGGCTGGACTGCCAACATGGAGAGGATCATGAAAGCACAGGCCTTACGAGACAATTCCACAATGGGATACATGGCAGCAAAGAAGCACCTGGAGATTAATCCTGATCATTCCATCATTGAAACTCTGAGGCAAAAGGCAGAGGCTGATAAGAATGACAAGTCTGTGAAGGATCTTGTCATCTTGCTGTACGAGACAGCACTGCTGTCTTCTGGCTTCAGCTTGGAAGATCCTCAGACACATGCCAACCGTATTTACAGGATGATTAAACTTGGCCTGGGTAAGTTACAAATGTGTCTTGTTTCCCATGAATGCTGGGCCTTTGGAGGGCGGTGACTGTCCAGAGATCATTTTGATGCTTGTGGGAAAGGGGGAACCCTCTAATATTTTTATTAAGTTAGTTCAAATTGTGCAAAGGAGAAAGATCTTGCATCCTCACCCTTGGCACCAATGTATTTGTTTCCTGCACAGGCATTGATGAAGATGATACTGCTGCAGAAGAAGCTAGTCCAGCAGTTACTGAGGAGATGCCACCTCTGGAAGGGGATGATGACACATCACGCATGGAGGAGGTGGATTAAATGAGTTCACAGGAAGTCACGAATGTTTCCTTGGCTAATACGAATAAGTTATATTTTGTATATTATGAATGTTACCTGCCAAAAAAAAAAATCTTAGACACTTTG
Source organism: Psittacula echo (assembly GCF_963264785.1). NCBI lineage: Eukaryota > Metazoa > Chordata > Aves > Psittaciformes > Psittacidae > Psittacula > Psittacula echo. Next base: position 66,383,577 of record NC_137739.1, on the reverse strand, counting down.
TCTGCATTCCCTCTTATATTTATTTTCAAAGATGTTATACCTTTATTTTTGTTACATTGCTTTTTCAGCTGATGTGAGATACAAATGCCATTGAGGGAATATTTTCTTTTAACACTGTACAACCCTAAACAGGCAAGTAAGGAGTAGTTATTTTCGTCTCTATTAGCTGGTTGCAGATGGCAGGGTTTTTGACTTATTCTTAGTTGCCAGAAATGTGGGAAAGAGGTAACAAAGACAGTATGACATCAGGATGTTCCAAGTAAGTTTGTGTTAATACAGCTCTTCAACTCTAAACCTGTCTAACATACAGTACCTAGTAACTAGGTATCTAGGAGAGCTGAAATATTTGGGGAAGCTTTAACCCTTTTGCCTCCTAACAAGATCTTGATGTTTAAAGTTGTTTTTTATACTGTTTCAGGATTCTGGATTGCACTCTACCATAGAATAGAATCCACTGTAAATCTCTATTGTGACGCAACTCTGCATGTGCAGTTCAAACCTAGAACTGTAAGAATAAAAGTGTTAAGAATGAGTCATGTCACAGACTTGTCTGTTAACAGTGGGAGTTAAATCTGCAATGCTGCTGCAGTGCTACTGCAAACTGGTAATACATAAAAGTTCAGCAGTTCTCAACATATTTTAAGTCTGCTTTAGTCTCTGAAGAAGTGATTGTTTGCCTCAAGTTTGGTTTCCTTTGTGTTCGTATTACAGCAGTTTTCCAGTGGCTCTACATGCGGAGCTAGGCCCCTACAAGCCTGGGTGCTAGTGTTGTACTGAGGTGATGGTGTTATATGCTGAACAATACATAGCACAGGGTTTCAAAAAAGTACTAGGTTGTGCGTCCTTACATACTTCTACCATTGTCTCCGAAGGAGAAATAATAAAAGGAAATTGAGTTGGTAGTAGCTAATTCCAGCAACTTTCAGTGCCTGTCAGCTGCTTGGTGCAGGTCAAATCCTCTTCAGTGCCTTGGGTAGTTACAAGCTTAAGTTCAGTGAACTTAAGGAGGAAGGGGAGGGGTGGGTGCAAGTTCTAGGCATCCTGCCTGGTTCTCCGACAGGTAATGACTTAGTTTCCTGGTCCCCAGTCTTACTTCGTGTGATACACATATGACAAAGGTGTTTTGGGTGGTTTGTTCTTGTTCTTCTTTCTTGCAATAATTTAAAAAAGCGAGCTGGTTCTGGTTGCAGTGGTGTCCTGCAGGTATCTAAAAGTATGGCTTCCTGCAGTCTAAAAGCTGTTAACAGCAGCACTGCTCTGGGGGTAGGGAGGCCTAATTTGGGCTTCATACACACTGGGGAGTGGACACACTGGCACTGGTTTGGTGGGGTATGAGGGCTTTTCAACATGATGATTTTGCATGTAAGCTTACTATACTGATGTGCTCCCATGTTTACATCTAATGCTGAGTTATTCCTCCAAAATAAATTTCAGGAACTGGATATGAAAGTGCTTCACTACTGCTTACGCTATTTCCAAAGGCCTAACATCTGCCAAGGCTTCTGGGTGGGTAGGTTGGTTTTGGGCCATTTGTTTATCTGCTTAGATCCTCAGCTGCTCTGCTGAAGCTTTTCTTCTGTTGTTAGGCCACACTTGGCCTTGGATCAAGTTACTGTGAGAGGGAAATGAAGTAGGGGCAGAGAAGAAATGGAGACATCTTGCATTTTGTTCAGAGTGTACAATATTGAAAGCTCTACTTGAAAGTTTTTTGGGGTTGAAAACCAACCACCAGAACTTGATTCCCACAGTTCTCAGTGCTTTATGTGCCCAAAGTGTGTGTCAAAGTTTGTTCGAGCTCTTGGTGATTAGAGCAATTATCTTCTTGTGCTTTAGTCTTGCAGCTCACTAAATGTGTGGTATGCCTCCCATACTTGTCATTCTGTGTTGTAAGATGCCCAGAACTGCTTCAAATGAGGGGTTTCTCAAAGACTGCTGCAGAGATGGGTGCTGCTTGTGCCAGGAAGGCAAGGTCACAACATGGCTGGAGCTGTGGTTTCACTCATGCCCCAGCTTGGGGCAGGTGCAAATTTAAACAGTTGTTAGCCCACCTCTCATTAAGGTGGCTTGTCTTACATGTGTGCCATGGCTGCCTTGTGCTGTTGTCCACTGTTGCTATAGCAATGAGTATGACAAAAACATGCACTCGCCTGGCTGGTAAGAGGAATACTGGCTTGTGGTTTGGTGGATGGATGATGGAAGCCATAGGAGCTTGATCTTGGTGATACCCAAATGCTGAAGGCTCTCAGGATGCTAGAGGTCAGCCTGCTTTAGGTAGTTTTTCCAAGGCCTTGCTGCTAAAAATTCTTACTCGGAAGCAGTGTCCTAAAACTTACAAGCAGGGTTTTTTTTTTTAAGATAATGTGCCTTATAACTGAATCCTGTTTTAACAGATCTTTTATAATGTGTAAAATACTGAGAAAAAAACTTCTTAAACAGTACTTAGAGATTTAAAATTCACAATGACAAGAGGTGCTATGGACAGACTTCTAGTTGGTTGATGAAGTAATGGCACAAGTCTGATTCAGATCTTTACCGCTCCTGAAAACAAAAATACTTGTTAGAGAAGAATTCAGGTGAAACTTGAAGGTTATTTTTTAATGAGAATGTATTGGTGGTGGTTCTGTGTTACATGGGGCAGTTAGACTCTAGATCTTGCAGAGACGTGACGGTGGGTTGTGCCTTGGCACAGAGTGTGGAGCTGCCTCATCTGCCAGGTTTTTCCTGAAACACATTTTAGGAAGTCATGATGCTGTTCTCCAAAGTTTTCTTGCTCAGCTGCCTGTTGTAGCAATTAATGGTCTTGTTTCTCACATTTTGTACTGCTGTTAACAGGAGATGAAAGCGTTGGGACATCACAGTGGAGTTCAGGGAAGGTTGGGTGCCCTCATAAGAGTTTCCTCTTTTCTTGGGCTTCTTTGACCCTACTGGGGGCTTACCATATTATAGCTGCTAAGCTGGAATGCACAGCACAGTTCAGCAAAGGGTGGAGTGCTGACATTAAAATGTTCCTCTTCACTTGGGCTGCAGGCCAGTGAGGCCAGCCACTGAGTAACTGATTGCAGTAAAGCTTGGCACAGGTTGGCATTCGGCTTTCTCTGTCTCCTGGCTTGGAGCTTGTAGTGCTCGTGGTCTGAGGTTTCACTGCAGCTCATTGGAGTGTTTTGCCATTGACCACAGTCTTTGTAGCTGAACTCAGAAGTACTTAATTCTGCTACTCTTTCGGGAAGGAACCCGGCTCCATACATACGTGGTTTGGGTTTTGGAGCCTTGGGAGCAGAAGTGCTGGTGCCCTATTGCTATAGTGAAAAGCCTTCCACCTTTGCATGCTGTGCAGTCGGAATTTCAGGTGGTAGCAGAAAAGGAAAATGCTTCCTTTGTCCTGGAAATTGTAACAGAACCTGATGGATTTCCAAAGGTGACAAAGAAAGGAGCAAAAAAAACAAACCCCAAAACCATGGGTAAATGCTGTGCTGGATGAGAGGGGGAACTGTTGGGTCCAGAAACAAAGATGGCTCTGGAATGTGCTATTGAAAATCCCCACACATAAACACTGTTGTTACAGTGGTCATGGCTAATGATGTGTCTTGCTGATGAAGAGGGTTTTTTCAGGTATTTTGTATTAATTTACAGCTGAACATGAAATGCCCCATTTATTTGTGTTCTTAATTTGTATTTGGAGGTCTTAATTTGATAAAAGTCTTGGCAAAGGGACAGTTTCAGGTGCTCTTCTGCCTTTGTGTAAATTTAACTTCTGTCAGGATTTGCTCAACAGTGAGGTCACCTTAAAGAGCAAGTGACCTGAACTTCAGCTGTATTTATAATTTCTGGTACTTAGTTATGCAGATCTTGTTTAAATGTTCTGCATTTTCAATGAAGCAAATAAAAAATTATTTCAGACAAAGGTTTGCTTTTGTTCTAGCAAATCGTAGAAAACATATTTTTTCAAAATGTGAGATAAAAAAAAAAAAAAAAAGACTCGTGAATAAAACTCCATCCAAAATAGGGCTAGTCCAAGTAGGAGCAGAGGTAACTGTATGAGGAGAGAGTTCAGTGCCCTTAGCAACAGTGTAAAGAGGAGAAAGAGATGCACATTCTTCCATACGAAGGTGCTGTTTCCATCGGTCAGGAGGAAAAGGATGTGGGGTTTGGGGTTTTCAGCTTTGTGCTGCATGGGGTTCTGATTTGAACTGTTAGCCAGACATTTAATTATTAGTGCTTTAAAATACACAGGGCTGGCTAGTTCCCACATGTAATTCACTGTGTCATTTTTATGTTGCCTATTTACAACTGGTTGTAAATTGAGTTTCTGTATTAGAAAAAAACAGCCCATAATTGTTTTTAAAGCAAAAAAAATTCTAATTTTTTTTAAGTACTCTTCCACTAGTTTTTCCTGAAGCAGTTTTTAAAAAGCTGCTAATAGGCTTCTGTTGCAAAGAATCATATAATAGTTGGGGTTGGGAAGGACCTTGAGATTATCTAGTTCAAACTCCTGGATGCCTCACGCTAGAGCATGTTACTGAAGGCTCTGACCAACCTGGCCTTGAACAGTGCCAGGGATGCAGCATTTACCACTTCTTAGGGCAACCTGTTCTAGTGCCTCACCACCCTCACATTAAAGAATTCCTTCTTACATCTAACCTGAACTTCCCCTGTTTTAAGTTTTAACCCATTAATTCTTGACGTGTCACTACAGACCCTGATGCAGAGTCCTCTGGTGTCCTTATAGGCCCCCTTCAGATACTGGAAGGCTCCTATGAAATAAGTTACATAAAAAGATGTGTTGAGTCATCTATGGAATGCAACAGTGACAGTCTCCCCTGCAAAGAGCCACTGGGGTTGTGCTCTACTCACTGCATTCTTGCTTTGCATTTGCTGGCCCCCGTGACAGTTTTGTGTGCAGGAAATCTGTGGGAAGCCTCCCACCCGCATCTCTCTCAGTGATTCCTTTGGTGGGAAACAGATCTGGCAGCCCAGAACTTGCTCTTATGGGCTACTTTTAACTTCCAAATGCTTGTTGTGGTCTCCCAGAAGAGGGATCATTTTGCCCAGCCTGAAGTGTGAAACGCACTCGTGACCATCTGAAAGGTGCAGTAGATGTTTTCCATTTAGAAGATCCACAACTTAAACCTGAAAACTCAGTCCTGCCAGTTACAAAGGCCCATAGTGATGTTTATATGGGAACAGAAAATGATTTTCAAACACCAATGGGAGTAACTGATAAGACAGGTGCTTTTGCATCAAGACTAGTGGAATCATATGAGCTGTCTCAGAAATCTGGAACTACTGCAGAGACCAAATGGCCCCAGATGCTTGAATGCCCTTCAGCCATGGAGATTGAGCCTTCAAGTTCAGTGGGATTTCTGGAGGACTCTTACAGCTGCTCTGCTCTGAGAGTGGGACAGTAACATCTGTGAACTAAGAGCAATTCTTTCTGGTGCAAGAATGGACTGGTGAAAAAATACCAATAAACCCCTTCATGTGGCCTGAAGTAGATACGGTGTCATGGTGCCAGTCTTGAGCGCAGGACGTATGGCAATAATAATGCCCACACCACTTGGTCCTGTCATGAATGTAGTGTGAGATTTCTGAAGTTATCCTGAGGTTGCTTTGTGCAGCGGTTGAAGGTGTGTACTAGAATTACAGCTTCAAAATCATTGTTATGGATAGGGCTGGGTCCTGCTTTCTCTATGGAATCCCATGGTAGATCAATGCTGAACCTAGGCCAACCACAAAGGCCTTGTCAATCTGAGATGACAAAACCCACCTCACTGGTCCCAATTATTGCTGTCTCTCTTAGGAGCTTAAAGGAAGCACTGGCTGATGAGGTTGGGAAGGTGAGGCTTTGGGGAAGATCCACCCCTCCTTCAGACTTACTGTTTCTTTTCCAGGGAAACACGAGCACAGGTTTGGCTAGATGTTTTTTTCATTAAGGGTAACGTAGTGGATGATATGTGGTTGTATGCCTGAAGTATTCTTGTTGCCTCCTCTCCCAGGTTGTTACTGAGGCCTTTGAGAGTGAGGCTGTACCTTTGTAGCGTGCTGACTATTGCTCATTTTCTTCAGGTTCTTCAGGGGATGAGCCAGAGAGTTTGCTGTGCTAATCCCTTCTGGAGTTAGTAACTTCAGTGCATTTGCTGTGTTTTATTAGTTTGGAACAATAGACCTGATTTCAGTCATTTTCTAAACTGTTTTGGTCAGAGCTTACGTATGTTGAGGCAGATCTGAAATGGAAGACGGAGTCAAGAAATGTGCCTCTTGGTCCCATGGTATTCTTTCTGTGGTTGCAAAGTCATCTGGCATTTGAGACTGCTCTCAGAGGAGAGGTGTTTTTTATTTTTCTGCTGTAAGTTGCGCAAATAAGCATGTACACAGCAAGTACGTATATAGCAAGTATGTATACAGCATCGTCGTTCCCAAGTGCTTCCAGCTACACATACAAAGTATTATTTCCAGCACACTCTGTCATAAGAGGTGTCCAGATCACTCATGTTACTTCCTAGCTTTTTAAAGAATCAAACTCCAGGTAAAGGTGCCAGGCTCCATTCCTGGAGCTACACTGTGTGAAGCAGAAAGGGACCCAGGTTCAAATGCAGTGGGGCCAGTCCTTGTACTCACCTGCCATGGAGACATCAGTCCTGTTCTGCTTGAGAGGAGAGCACGAGGTGCATTCCCGACAGTACAACCAAGCAGGATTTCAGGAACTCCAGGACCAGGATGATATGAAGCTAAGCCAAACGTTAAGGCTATTGCAACAAAACAAATCCATAAGGGAAGGTCATGCCAGCTCAGTGAAGACATTCCTTGCAGATGCTGAGATAATGCTCTTAATACTGTCAACATGTACTGTAACACTAGTGACCAGCTGCACCATTTCAGTCTGAAATTAGATCCAGAGCAGCATATGATACAGACTGTAACATTCCTTGAATGGAGTCATGACAATTGTTAGGGAGAAGCTGCTGCCTGAGCATTCACACACCATTGCAGGCACACACCCCACCCGAGACTTCAATTGCTTGAACTGGTGTCCCTTCCCAGTGGGTGGCTAATGTGAGCTATGGGTGCCCCTTTCACCTTCTCATTCACTTTCAGGGGCACATTCCCCTCCTTCATACTCAACCCAAGGTTTCCTGCAGCAGAGTCTCAGTCATTTCATTCCAGGTTTTAAGCTGCCTCTGCTGCCTGACCCTACCCAGGCTGGTGCTGGCAGCAGGGTCATTGTCCAAGGCTTGGCTGGCCTGATCTCAAATTACAGTCACCATTTCATCCACAGTCCATCACAGACTGACAGTTCTGTTGAGCCCCAGTTGCCAGGGCCATGTTGGCAACAGCTGTGGCCAATAAAGCATCTGGGCAGGCTTTTGTGGAAGTAATGACTCCAAGCCATGTGTTTGGTTTAAGGATGATGATCATATGTGGTCACCCAACTCAGCTGGCACTTCGGGCACTTAACACAGCTCCTTAGCTCCCACCTCAAGGGTGGGAGGGTGTTGGATGAGGCTTTTGGCTGCTCTGTTTTGTTTTGAAAGTGGTTGGAGACTCTGAAGAGGGGGAATAGCCATCAGATGGTCCTGTTCTGGATAGAGAAGGTAAGGAGATGTCAGGGAGGAAAAGTGGTGTGTGTGACAGGGCCTATCTCAGCTGGGGACAGAAGTGGGGTGTAAGGAGTTTGTGTCCTGCTCTCACTGTCACCTCCTTGAGGGCTTGATGTTGGTGCAGCAACCCGCTGCTGGCTCCAGAGTGATGTGCTTTGTTTACTGAGGCTTTTACACTCCTTTTAAAATTATCTAAACCAGTAGTGCCTTCTGCACTTTACGAGAAGATGCAAGAAAGCCAGATGGGAAGAAAATAATGGGAACAAAAGGAATTTGCTTTAGAGAGTTCCTTGTTTCCCTGTTAGAAGGAGAAGTAAGGGAATGGAGATGTGGCCTTTAAAGGGTGAAATCAGATCTGCTGCTTTGTGAAAAGTGGACCTGATTCATAGTTCTCTGGTAAATCTGAAAGCATACAATCCCAGGTGTTTAAAAATTGCAAAACTGTCATTCCTTTTCTCAGCAAGCAATGGCAAGTAAGGGTGGTGGTATCTGAGTCCCCCAAATCATGAATGATGGATTTTAAGTGTTTAAGAGATGTTTAAAAGTGCTATGTGTCTGACCACAGCTGTCCACCCAACAGATGGGAGATCTGCTGCAGCAAAGGGCAGGAGGAAGCCTCTGTGACTGTCCTGGCTGTCTCTGGTCAGGGAAGGTGCTTTTCCCTTTGGCTGTTGATCATCTTCTGTCAGCCTGAAGGCTGCATGGCTGAAACAGGGCTACAAGAAGTAAATCTGCAAGAGCAGAGGAGGAGCATTGTGTTTCTGGCCACCAGGCATTGCAGACCCAACTGTGGATGTGTGTGCTTGTCTGTGTATACATGTGCTTTATACACGTAGAGAAATGTAGTGACTAGCGGACTCACACTGCCGTGCCAGTACATGCGTGCTTCTGCTGTAGATCTCCATGCAGTTGGCTCTGGTGAACACATTGTGAAGAGCAGCCCAAAGCCTCTTGCAGTGGCACAAAGCACTTTCTCTTTGGTACTTCCCTCTCTTTTTCCTTGCTTCACTCCTATCTTTTCAACCGAGGGAGGCAGCCAGGCCGAGGGAGCTGAGCAGGGCATGTGTGAGAGGCTGGGGGGAGGTGTGGCTGTGCTATAAAGCTGTTGGAGGGTGAAGGTGCTGGGAGCAGGATGGCTTCCCCAGAGAAGAGGCAGCGGTGGCAGAAGCAGCAAGGGGCTGGGCAGCCCATAGAGGGTACAGGAGGAAGGGAGTGCCCTGTAAAGGAAGCTGGGGGGCTGAGGGAGGAGGGGGTATGGAGACTGAATGCTGGGGTGGGGGGCTGGGACAGCTGTCAGTATGGCTTTGTGTTGGAACTCCTCTGGTCTGGTTTGATGTCTTGAGTACAAATATCTCCTTGGGGGTTCAGAAGGCTTGTGATTGCTTTTAAAAAAGAAAAAAAAAAATCCACTTTATGGAGTATGGGCTTTAAAAAAAGTATGTATTTTTCTCATGCTGCATGAAGGGCCAGTGAACCGAGTCATTGTTCTGATAGAAGACAGTGGCTTCTTGTTTGTTTTAAACAGAAGCTGCCTTTGATTGAGAACTTAACACAACTGACCAACCCTTCTAGCATAAGGGGAGTTACCATATCTGGGCAATTTATCTATGAGAAGATTTCCCCTAATGTGCTCTCCTACCTTCTACCTGTTTTAGTAGACGCTCAGGAAATGAAGGATTCTGTTAAAAGCCCAGACTACATAGAAAGACTGGCACGTAAATACATGGTAACTTTCTTCTAGTTGCTGCTTCTCTGTCTCTGTATTAAAATATAATTCAGAAAGCGTTAGTTGCTTTGTCTTTAGCCTGCAGCCAGCTGTGCTGGAAAAGAGGGCATGAAGGCATTATTAATTCAAGTGGTGTCACCTGCAAAGAAACAGAAAGGGAGGGAGGAATCTCTTCCACTTTCTTGCTGCCACCTGGGGAATTTTGGGGCTGTCCTTTGGTGAGGTTTCTGTAAGGATGTGGTGTTAGTTACTATCTGTAGTTACATTTCTGAGATGTAGGCCCACCAAAAGCAAAGAAACAACCAAAACCTCACTGCAAGTCAAAAAGCATTTTTGTAAAGTTGCTTACAAACTTGGCGTAACGGCTCCTAGCAAATACAGGGCATGTTCTGGCTAGCTTCCTTCTGTATTTTTTTGGGGGGGGGATGGAGATGAACTTCTATTTTTCCCTTGTGTCGCACTCACACAACCCAACCAGCAGCAGAAATGTGGGATATTTGGAAGGACAAGCTGGTTTCTGGTGGGAAAGCTTTGGAGAAACAGTGTCTGCAGTTTGTACTAGGACTTCAGCTTCAACCTGAAGCTGCAGTAACTTCTGCTTGAGTAGCATTTCTTTCCCTTCCTCCTCTGCAGCAGAAGTGCATAGTAGAGTCAAGTACAGAGTCCGAGTCTGAATCCAGCGCGGAGGTAAGAACTGGCTCCCTAAAGCATTTTGATGGTGATGAGGATATCCAAATCTTCCTTCAGTCTCAGCAGGGACAGTCTGAGGGATGGTTGCTGGGGTTGTTTGGTTTGTGATGGTAAACTGGGCCAAAAAAACCCTCAAACCCCAACCACCCCAAACCCAACGCTGTTCTGCGCACTAGGTTCTTCTTTACAACTGTTACTAATTGTATCAAAATTGATTCTGGGGGGATGAGGTAGGAAAGTACTGGTGTTTTCAGTAGACAACTGTAGCATGAACACTTCTCTGCTAAGAAGTGCTTAAAGCAAAGCTGGGATGTTTCTGATGATTCACTTTGAGCAGCAGAATTTCCACAGCTCTGGGTGGAGAACCTTCTGACTGTCCATTTGGGGTGAGACTGAGAGAGCAGCTCTGTTGCTGTGGGAGTTCCTTATGAATACTGGCTACTTCCTGAACATTGTTGCTTCCTGAACAGTTGTGCTTAATCGGTGTGTTTAATGGGGATGAAAAAAGACCTGATTCTGCAGTGGAGAACTGGGTACTTAATTTCTGGGTACAAGTCTTCAGAATCGATGATCGCTGTTAGTCCATGTGAATGGCTGTGCTCTGTGGCTTAGAGAAGCTGTCTGCCAGGAACCAGCCGCTGCTTTACCTTCCAGAAAGCACAGGGGAAAGCGGGATTTGTCCATGGTTGTCTTCTGGGAGAAACAAAGCTGGAAGTCCAGCTTGGCTGGACTCCAATGGCTGGGCTGGGTGGAAGAGGGGCTTGCACAAGTGCCAGCCTGGACAAAAGCTGGTTGCTCTCACCAAGGGGGCCGAGGCAGGTGCCAGGGCAGGCTGGGGGATTTCTGGGCTTTTTAAAGAAGCAGAAGCAGCTTTTCTTCATCTCTGGCTTTGGGGGGATGTCTCTGTGTCCTTGAACCAGCACAAGAATGCACTATTTCAGAACAACATGGTCTCGAGCATAAATTCACGAAGAAGGCTCTTTGGCCAAGTCTGGACAAGGCCATGTTTAAACATGTGGGAAAAGAAACCTGAAACCTCAGTATTACAGCGGTGACACTGAGACTAATTGAAAGGATTCAGACCTTTAGAAGTTAGACTAAGATACACTTTTTCCCACCTTTCAGCAAGGGGACAACCTGGCTTCCTCTCCTCTAGTATGTTTACCTACTCTGGTTTTACTTGGATTAATAATTCGTAGAAAGGTGCTTTATAAGCCTATGTTAACTTCTCTTAAATAGGTTGTGCCTAGCACACTTGCTGGAAGACTCAAGAAAGCAAGAGACTCCAGGGGACTACAGGTAGGTTTGGCTATAATGCAGCAGCCTTGTTCTCAGTGTAGCATCCAAAAAATAAAATATAGGTGGGAATGTGTGGATAAACAGAAAAACTTCCATAGCAAGTCTGTGACTTACGTTGAAAGTACTTTTAAAGGCCACTGTATGTTGCCTCTTGTTATTTTTAATGGACTAATAATCACCCACCGTATTTAGAGATTTATTTTAGTTTTTAGATCCTTATGATGGTGATTCAGAAGATGAATCCATTCCTTCTGACTGCAGCTTGAATACTTTCAATAATCTAGAAGTTGCACGATGGTCAAAATGTGCCCCAAAGGCAGCTGCTTTGGAGGATGCTGAAACTTCGGAAGAGGGAGAGTCTTTCCCTGAACCTCCAGACTGGCTCTGCCCAGAAACAAAAGTGAGCGAAATTCAGGCAGTAAATGACTGTAAAGCACCTCTGGAACTTCCCTGCCAAGAGAAGGATTTCCCAAGAAGCCGGTTACAATCATCTGAATTGCCTAGAGCCACAGAAGCATTTACCTCCATGAGGCTGACACCTGAAAATTCCTTACTGATAAGTATTAACCCTTCACCCTCTGCAGATCTCCCTGCAAGCTCAGATGACAGTGCTCCACAGCCCATACTAGAAGCTGACTGTGATGGCACAGTGGCCAAACAGCCCCTACTTAAAAGAAAACAAAGGGTTCTCATTCCAGAGGGTGCTAGTGAAAAACTAGGAAGAAAGAAATTCTGTGTCTCTTAATCTAAGGTATGAAAAAATCATTGGACAAGCTGTTCTCAATAATACACCTGGTAGAGATTTCTTTTGCAGATGTTACCTGACCTGCACAAGCTTTAAACAAAGAAGTGCAAGCCTCACTGTGTTCTGTTAGCTACTATTTATAAAAGCATAACGATATCAACCTTGAAATATGTTGGTACCAGCTACTTGGGAAAGCATTAATTCTGTATGACTGTTTTTAGCTTGTAGTTTCTTTCTTAAGGTGGAAAGTCACCCAAAATACTACTGACCTTCTAGCCTTGAACCCTTCCACCACCAGCAGTGTATTTACTTTATTAAAACAGCTTTGCTTTCATCCATATCACCTATGTGGAGATATGGAGATTTTTTTTTAATCAGCTTGGAAAAAAAGTGGATAGAACAGTAAAATTAAGAGGCCTTTGTTTTAAGGCATAAACTGCTGTGGCTGCTCTCTGACTTGTGCCAGTTGCAGAGAATGCTGCAGTGAATACTATGAACTTAACTGCAAAAAAAGCCTCCTTGCAGGTGTAGATGTGTGTGTACTGCAACAAGGCCACAGGTCTTGCTGGAATTAAGACTTGTGGAAAGCTTCAAAAACACAATATTGTATTGGCCAAAGCCCTGTGTCAGGGAGGTCATACCATGTCCGCTGAATGGTCTTCAACCACCTTGTCTGAGGCTAATTAAAACTGAATTACTGACCTTCAAACTTCAGCCAAGGACCCTAACCTCACCTAGCGAGGCTTTCACTTAAACCAGTTGTTTAACACAGCATAATGAAATATATAATTCACTAGGAAAAAATAATACAGGGCAGAAATAAGTGGAAGCCCCACGGGACAGTAAATTCTCAGACGCTCAAAGTCTGTTTATTCAATATGAGAATCTAATTGTGGATTAGCCACTGAACTGAAAAGGCACCTTAATTCAGGCCTCACGCACAAGTTAACGGATAGATAGCTGAATAGTTTGGGAAGCTCTAGCTACTTCAAGCATATTTAAGACTCTCTTGCTCTCATCACCAATACTTGCTAATAGGTGAAACTGGTTTAACTGAAGATTTTTTTTTATAGTAGCTGTAAGCTGGTCCCACATCCCAGGTGCTGAGGTATGCATAAAAAGTAGTTGCTGACAGGTGCACTCAGCAGCTAAGAGCCAGACCTTGTACATATTTAAGCTAATACTTTCCCTTGCAATTGGTATCCAGAGCACACTGCTAGTAGGAGATTTTACTTCCTCATTGTATAATATCTGAATGTATGAAGTTCTGGTGATGGAAAGGGCAGCAGCTCCAGGAAGCTGAAACAGAACAAGAGCATTATGTATGGTTAAAACTCATCTTGGACAATGGCCGTTAGATGTAGTTCCCATCCCTGTTCCTCACAAATGGGATATGAGAGCTACAAGCAGCAAAGTTTACATGATGCACGGGTCTAAGGATTCATTCTTTACAAGGTAATAAAACCGGCCAGGACAGTTCAGGCTACAGAGATTAACTATATGGACAGTATGGTGAGAGTAGAGAGCAAGAATTCTCTGTTTCAGTAACTAGTAACATCAGCTGAAACGAGTATGTGAGGTATGTAAAACAGTTTTTCCTCCCAGCACCAGTGTGTGCTGCAGAACCACTTATCACAGAAAAAAATAGTTGATGGGGGTTCAGGAAGTCACTGCTTTCGTAGGAGAAATCGCTGGAAGGATGGAGCTCCTGAGATTTCAGTTTTGCGGTTGAAAAGCTACACACCTGTATTCTTTGAACACTTGATATTAGCCACTGCTACAGTGGCTGATAAAGGTAAACTCAGTTGTTCTGACAGGCTTGGCAGAAGTGTTTACCCAATTAATTTAGGATCAGAGAAAGCAAGCAAATATCCAAACCATTACACAATGATGCAAGCAATTAGCAGAACTCTCAGCTCTCCTAATTTGGTAACAGTTGGTCATGTGTGTATCTGAAATGGCATTGTAACTCCTTGTTCAAGCATTTAATACTACCCTCCTGGGTTTAATGAGACATGAAGCTGGACACTTGTTTTGTCACAAAAGCAGCTTAAGCAAGAGGAAACGCAGTGTTCAACAGGACAAGAGAGTCTGGCTTGGGATACTGTGGCTTCTGAGTGCATCTCAGCAGCTGTATAAATGCAGGTTACTTGAAGCAAGAGACAGTTCTTTGCAAATAATTCATACAATGGCACCAGATGTCATAGCACATGATGTCAGGCTTTGTGTCTTACTGCACTGAAGACTTACATTCCAAGGTTCCTGCTACTGGAGGTTAGCTGAACCAGCTGCTGAGCTGTGTGAAGGTTAACAATATGCTTGAATACTAACTTCTCACTTCTTATGCTCTAAGAAGATCACAGGTATAGTTTTTCCAGACTACTGAAATAAATTACTGTAAGAATTATATTTCCAGAAATAGAGTCAACAGTCTCGCTACAGATTTTATTTACTATATGATGACCCATCAAATACCACATCTACCCATTACCACCTAAAAATCTCAGCCAATTTTCCTTAGAAGAAATCTAGCCTATTGGCTTTCCAGTGCGCTGCCCCCTTTCTTTTTACTCATTAAAAATCCATCTGACAACATAACCAGGTTACAAAAGTACAGGTGAATACTACACAGAAGACTGACAACTACTACAGCATTAACTAGTCAAAATATGTATTTTCACTCAGTGCAGAGAACTGCAACACCACGTTCATAGAAGCTACGGGGGTCTTCCTTGGTAGCTATTTCGAAGTCAACGGTGAAAATCAGATCAGCACGAGTAAAGTTCAGATAAACAGGTAAAGTCACCTGGGGAAAAACATAAATATAGAAGAAAAGTTATGTAAGGCAGCTGAAGAGTGTTAAGAAGTTTCTGTACTACAACATCGTATTTATGAGATGGGATTTTAGTCTCAGATAACTCAATACTCAAAAGATGAGAAAAAAGCCCAGGCCTCATAAATCTACCTGAAGCACAGGCACCTTCAGAGGTGTAAATTCAACTTTTGGCCTAAACAGCATTAGTACTTTTGGATGCCTGTCCTTCTCCTTTCTTTATCTAACTACAAAGGAAAGATCTAGTCAAGACTAGGTCTGTTTGCTGCTAGCCTGGAATTCAGGTACCAACTGTCTCTGAGAATGTTAATAAAAACCACAGAATGTGGTGCCCAACAGAAGTATTCATAAAGCTTCAGGAAAAAATATTGCTAGGTATATGTAATTATGAGAATTATTTTAAAAATTGTATTTATCAATACTTACAACATTTGCTTTTTTATCAGCATTTGTCTGCTTGATCCAGCGAAGCTGTGTAATGGGCAGTACAGTTGAAATAGCATTTGAAAGGGACAGCTTGTTGTTACTGCATGTAGCTCCCTGAAGCTTCAGGCCTGTAAATTGAAATACACTTTAGAGTTCTAAGAGCTTTCATAAAGTCAAACAAAGACTGTCTCCCTATGTATCATTTAATGACTAAGTCCACTAAATGAGAGGTATTTCATACTGCAAAATAAAAGAGGTTGTAGCAGATGTTCTATCCAATACCACTTAAATATATACTGGCCCGAGTCTTGAGGTTTATTAGCATTGTAAGTGCTTCCCTATTAATTAAACAATTTCAGAAAGCTTTTGCAGTATCATCTTTTTCATCTGATATAAAACATTTAATACCAGAAGCTTCTGAAAATATTTTATATGAAGGACCCCTTTCTGGTTGAGTTTACCTGTAACTCCAAAACTGCATGCATCCAGCACTGCATTCTGTGTAGTTGTAACATTGACCTCAAGACAGAGTTCTTCAAGGGACCAACTGTTTGCTTGTGCAACATACTGTCTTGTAGCAGTAATATACGCCTCTGGTACGAACAGGCCACCAAGGCATACGTGGATGTTCTATTTGGGGCGAGAGGAGGAATATAAAAAGAAAAGGCTATCAGCTGCAGCATTAATTAATGATTGTCACGAACATTACATCACAATTTTCCTGCTGCTAGTGGAACACTGTTAAGTGCTAAGCTGGTTTTTGCTCTTAAGGCTATGTTTTTTGTCACTCTAAAATACTAAGTTTCCCTCTGTATGAACAATTAGCCTGCTAAGCCTCACCATTTTGAGGCCAGCAGATACTCAACAGTATTCTAGATGAGGAGAGAGTCAGGCCTGATGTGATGAAGAAATTTGTTATGGTGAGGGTGGTGTAACATAGGCAGAGGCTGCCCAGAAAGGTGGTAGATGCACCACCCCTGAGTCGTTCAAGGTTAGGCTGGATGTGGTTCTGGGCAACCTAATCTAGTTGAAGATGCCTCTGCTTATTGTAGGGGGGTTGGACTAGATGACCTTTGAAGGTCCCTCCCAACCCAAACCATTCTATGATTCTATAATTTACAAAGTACATTTCAGAGAACACTGAAGTTGTTTTTCCTGAAGAATTATTTAGAAGCCTTGATGGGAAGACTCCATGAAGTAGCTATACAGCTCCACCAATGACCTCTAGAAGAACTCAGCACTACATACCTTTAGTTCTTTTGCTCCACCAGAAGCAGCTGCCTGGGAGATATTCTGCAGCTGTTTAATGCGCTCACTGAAGTCAGACACCCACTGAATAACCGTCATACCAGCTGGCACTGTGTAATGAGACCAGCTCCGAGGCAAGATGCCTATGAAAAATGTGATTTGAATTAAGTTTTGTTGATATACAAGTTGGAATTATGCACTATTCTGACACTTCATTTTTTCTTCCAATAACCATTTAAGATTTGGACCAGGATACAAGCCTCTATCTTAAAAGGCTCCTCAGTAAGTGAAAAATTTTTCTCCTAACTTTGAAAGATTACAAAGCAAAAGGCCTCCAGGTCTACTATTTGTTCAAAAAGTCATTCATTTACAGAAACCAACAGTTACACTGTTACACACATGTATATACTCCAGTAACTGACTGAAGAGGTCAAGTATCTGTGTTTCAGGAAATGCTTTTGTTCTAAGCAGACAGAAGATGATCGTGTATTGCTAGAAACAAGATGTCTGAAAATACTACACATATGTACAATCCTGAAACAGAAGTTTAGAGACTCTGAATATTTTCTAGGAGCAATATTACTCACTTTGTGGTATAAATAATTTCGTTCACTCACAATTCAGAGACTGAAAATTCAGTAAGATTTCAACTTAGAAATTCAGCTGCTGATATAAACTGTACAAAAAAGCCAGGTATTAGCTACCTCAACTTGAAATCCCAAACCAAACCAACCTGAATTTTATTGCTTGACTCAAAAGTATTGTTTGTGTCAAATGGTGAAGTCAATGCCAACTTTTCTGCAATTTTTTTAAGCTGCTGACAGCAGCTTACAGAGTGCAAAAGGCAAAGAGCACTGGGAGGTGCTAATTTGAATTACCATACCTTTCACCAGTTCATTTATAAGCGTACGCAAATAGTTGGTTTGTTTCTTTTTTCCTTCACACACTTGAACCACATCTGCAAGGTCCTGACGAACATCTTGAAGCAGCTTAGCTCCCATTTTCACCTCTCTCTCAAAGAATCGGAACAGAGGATCCTGATGGTCAAAGTAAGTTGCAGATCAAAGTTCTTGCTGAAAAACTGCTACAAAAAGCAACCCCAAAATCCTGGATGGGCGGAGCAGTGACACTGACTATACAAGCATTAAACATGAAGATGCAGTCTTCGGTGCAGAAAGTAACTGCGGAGACTGTTTACAACCAACATCTCCTCTCCCTTGGAGAAGTAAGGAAGTAGAAGTCTTAGCTGAGCAATCAATGCAGACTGCCTGCTGCAGCTCCTTCCAATCAACTCTGGATTTATTTTAGTCAGCAACAAAAAGTTCTCACCTACTATGCCAGAGTAAGCCTTTAGAAGCAGTTACGCAATCATGATCTCATTCATTTGTGGAGCTTATTCCCGAGTCAGAGCTTAGGGTACTACTGTCTAGATCTCAAGAGTTACCCCCAGCCCTTGCAACTTCTGTTCCCAGTTAAGAGAAGCTGCTGCCCTATCTCCCCTCACTAAATTACAGCCGTATTTAATGTACACTGGATGTAGAGGCAGTATCAAAACTAGACGTCAGCGTGCTAAAAGTACAACAGGAAGCACTTGTTTCTTGCTACCTGATCACAGAGAACCTTTGAAAGTGATACCCTTGACAGTTTGCCATTGTATTTCTTCAAATAATACCCACAAGACATAAACCAACTTTTAAGAGCATTTCAAGAAATCCAGAGGGGCTCTACATAGCTATGGCAGTCAGAATCAGCATCAATACAAGTTCCATTTCCCCCCAGCAGTTTCATCAGTATTTGTAAATCACAATGCACTCGTTCCAGTGCACATGAAATTGCACACTTCCTATGCTCACATTAGACAAAACCTAGTTCTTACCTTAATGTTTTCCACAGTCCGCTTCAGATGGTTTAGGGTTTGTGGGATAAGGTGAAGCCAGTTAGACGCTGTGGTATGCAGTGTTCTCATCCAGGCTGGGCGGCCATCTGATGTGGAATCAGTTCTTGCCTTCTTTTCAGTTTCTGCATAAGCCAGATCATCCTCATCCTCTAGCATCTGCATTTTCAGCATTTTACTGATCATATCTATGCCTAACACAGAAGATATGCTATTAGTCAGAGCAGTGGCATCAAGATGAAAACATCCTGCTACATGCAAAAACTATGACTTCTATTTTTCCCTAGTCTAGGCCTAAAATTCAGAACTACCTAGCAGTAGGTGGCTCCAGAGCCAACAATAGAGCTTTCCAGGATCAGGATGGGAAATTAAACAAAATATGTTGGGAGAGGAGGGGAAAGTCATCAACTGTTCAGTCGGATTTACATTTCTCTTCTGCTTTTTAGTTAATGGTGGCCTAGTAATATATGTGAGACATTGTTATAGTTCTGGTTTTACCTTGTGTGGTTAGAAGAACTTTCTCTGCATTATTTGGCAGGCCCAGCCATGATGGGGTTTGTGTATCTGGCAGCATCTCAACCCACTGGACAAATTCTTCACGTCTGTAAGTAAGAGTTTTAATACGAACTAGAAGGTTTTCTCTATTAAAATAGCAAGGTAATTCTTTGCCCAAGACAAATATTTACGCACCTAAATCCCAGCACAAGCATACAGGTTAGGGTAGGGGCTTTTTAATTAAAAAAAAAAAAAAAAAAAAAGTTGCACATACAGATCAGGATAAGAAAAGAATGATACCTGATTCCATCTGGCATCTGGATATCTTTGTGTCCATCAACTTTACAAGCCAGTTTAAATTCACTATCAAAACTTAAAGTAGTGAACAGACGTTCCAAGAAAGTGTTTAACAAACGCTGATCAAATTCGTTATCGATACGACCTCCATAGATAGACTGTGCCATCAGTGTCTTTAATGCAGACCAGGGGATTTTATCAGGTGAAATGTTTTGGCGACCCTGTAAGTAACATGCAACGTAATTAGCAGAAACAAACCATTTAACGTTTACTCTGATTGAGGAATCAAATTCAAGAACTAAGTTAAATTGCCATCAGATTATTTGTGCCTACTCATTCAACTTAGTATATGTTTCCAGAACAGACTGTTTCAGTGAAGATCTTCGGTAATCTAATAACCTATACTTAAGTACACAATACTTGCCTTTGCTGTATCATCCAGCCATGTATCTACTGTGTCACAGGCAGATCTCAGATCAGATTCTCCAAATTCATACTTCTTGGACCAACCCAACGGAGCATAGCGCAAGCGCTCTTGGATAATGGCATGGAACCAGGCAAGGAGGAAATATAAACGAGCACGCTCATTGGGAGACTAGGAAGTCGAGAGAAAAAGAAGTATAAATAAACTATTGCTCAAGTGATCTGATAAAAATCAAAGCCTGCTAAAAGAAAACACCAGATTTAATGCCAGATTGCTACCAAAACTGAACATATTCTAACAACAGAAGAAGCAACCACTACTTTAATGGTGTGAGAAAAAAAACCCCAAACCTTCTATGTGCATCTTAGAAGCTGAGGTTCTATCATTTAAAGGCAAGATTTTAATGAAGACATTCTCCCGTTTTCTTTCATCTACGCATACTGCAGCATTACCTTGCACATTCTAGAAACTGGAATGCTACTGAAAGTCCTCAGCATGTTCGCCTTTACACCAGGAGGAGGTTCAAACACAAAGATTCGACCAGCACGTAACAAATTCACTGGCACCTAGAAATGATTAATAAACAGCTCCTTTAGCCTGTACTAAATTAAATCCCTCTAACAGCACAGTTTGCATTATCTTCCAAACCTCTTTGCGAGCACACACACTAACAACCTGCCTTTCTTTTGGAGGGCATGGGAAACAGCAAAAGGAATCATACAATGGTTTGGTTTGGAAGGTACCTTAGAGATCATTTAGTTCCAGGAAGGTACCTTAGAGATCATCTACTTCCAATGCCTCTGCCATGGGCAGGACACCTCCACTAGAGCAGGTTGTGCAAAGCCCCATCCAACCTGGCCTTGAACCCTGCAGGGATGGGGCATCCACAGCTTCTCTGAGCAACCTGATCCAGTGTCTCACTACCCTCCCAGTGAAGAATTTCTTCTTAATATCTAATCTAAATCTACCCTCTTTCAGTTTGAAGTGATTCCCCCTTGTCCTGTCACTACATGCCCTTGTAAAAAGTCCCCTTCCAGCTTTTTTTGTAGGCTCCTTTACTGGAAGGCTGCTCTAAGGTCTCCCTGGAGCCTTCTCTTCTCCAGGCTGAATAAGCCCAGTTCTCTCAGCTTGTCTCCATAGGAGACATGCTCCAGCCCTCTGGTCATCTTCGTGGCCCTTTTCTGGAAGGTCCTCCCTCCCTCCACAGCAGGTCCATGTTCCTTTTATGTCTGGGGCCCCAGAACTGAACAGAGTACTACAGATGGGGTCTCACGAGAGTGGAATACAGGGGAGAATCACATCCCCTGACCTGCTGACTTCAAATCAATGTTACCTTTGGATTTATCTCCATGGTAAGGAAGAGTCTGAAACAAGCATGAGGTTGTAGGGAATGCAGCTTCTTTTCCAGTTGCATGAGCCAGCCAGGAGCCAGGTGAACATTCTTCAGCATTACCCACCTGTGAAGTTTTGAAACAGAACAAGTGCTTTTCAATGTACAGCTTATGGATCCTGGCTATAATCACAATAAAGAGTCACAGAATATGGCATCAATGTTACATATTTTTCTTCCTCTTTTAAATCTGTCTTTTACATAGAATCACTTACTGTGTATTGTAAATGGGCTAACTTCCCTGTTTTGCAGATACAATCTACTTTTCTTGAAAATATTTATACCAAATAGAAGTTGTGAACAGCTGAGCTTCAGTTATTAGAAATTTCAGTTCAGAATATGGTCCCACTTTTTTTTTTTACTCAATTTTGTCTATTTAGCCAATAGATTAGTTCCTCCTTCCCCCTGTTTACCTTTCTACTAGACAATATGCTAGCTAGAAAAGGAGATAGAACTTACCTTCCAGATTTCACTGCTGTGTTTATTGCTTTATCTGCTTGGTTAAACCCTTCAGCAGAGCCTGAAAGACAGACAGGTTGCTAAGGCTCTTACTGGTAGCAATTTCATTTATGCTTAGATGATGAAATAAGGTGTGTTCTTACCAATAGCAATAGAAGTGATCTGTGTATTCTGCTCAGCTGCAAGATCTTCCACATGGCCACTGGCATCATAACCAGGCACTGAACACATCAACACTGGGGTATTAGGTTTCACCTGGTTTAAAAGGATACAAATCAGTCACTACATGAATATGAGAATACAGTAAGCTCAGTCTTTTTTCCGTCTGGCCAGCTAAAGACTTTATGCTACTTTAAGTTTTACATTAACAAATAGGAAAAAAAAATTACCATCATTCCATGGTGACAAGGATAAGTGAAAGAAGTGTTCTGGTGGGCAGCTTTACTCACAATGGAAAACTCATGTAAGATGGCACTAAGGTAAAATTACCCAGGATTTTAGCCTTTCAAAACCAAGTGAGTTACCTCTGTATCTACGATATGTGTCAGATCTAAAGGCTGCTCCATAATGGACATGAAAGACTCTCCAAGATTTGTTGAAACAAATGTATGTGCCATTGCCAACAAACGATCTGGACGGAAGGCTTGGATGAGAAGCAAGCGATGAATCGCCTGTCCAATAGGAGCTGAAAAAAGCAGAGAGGATGGACAGATAAGAAAACCATCCTCAACACTTCCCTCAATTTTCCATTCCATTTTTCCCATCTTATTATGAAGACTAGGTATTTAGAAATTATTTATCCCTTTGAAGGCTCTGCTGCAACGTTTTAATGGAATGCTTATATTCTATCTTCACTTTGATGTCAAAAGAAACTTACCATCTTCAGCTGGTTTGTCTTCTGCAATATTTTAATTACCTGCTCAATTGCTCATGTTGTAACCCTTTAAAAGCCTACCCTGACAAGATGCTTTTGGATTCTACTGAAATGCTACCGGTTTCCAAAATCTACAGTCCAGAAGTATTGCAACTAAGTGATTTTAACTTTCAGGGATAACTTCCAGATCTCTCCTTCTCATTCAACAATCTGCTGTTCTGCCAGACTTTGAAGTATTATGTACTTGTCTAGTATGGACAGGACAGATAACCTAAGGTTAATATTAAGCATTAACTCTAGGTTAAGCTTAAGTTAATAGTCAAGCAGCTTTACAGTAGCTAGTAAACACAAGCTTAGAATCCCTGATTTAGAAAGCCACCTACAGGAATGAGCCCTGAATGACAATACGGCAAACACTTCCTAATGTTACCTTTCAGACAGGGGACAAACTGAAGAGCAATAGTTACACTTACACTGTAAGTAGACTAGCCCTGTCCTGTCCTCAGAAATTGTGTTTTGGAGCTTTTTAGAGTATTGAGTTGCCTCCAGATTTGCAATGACTAAGGTTAATCCAAACTATTATGTAATCTAATGAGACTGCAGAAGTACATTTCATCCACAGTAGAAGACCTGAAACCAAAACCACCAGACTTGAAGTTCTTTGAAAATTCCAACTTTATGATCTTCCCAGGCATTAAGGTCCAAATTAAAATTCTACTTCAGAATTGCTGTGAAATCACAATAATTCTACTTACATCAGTACAGAAGATTGGTGTGGACAACAGTGCAACTTAACTTACTTGCAGGCTTTTCTTCACTCCAAAGATATGGTACAGTCTGCTCTGGTGAACTGCTATCCAGCCAGATACAGAATTGCTACATTGAAGGAAAATGCAAAGAAAATGAAACAGAGCTTCGTGGCATCAAAAAATCTTCTGCAAGGTACAGGTCCTGTTCCTGGTGCAACACAGATGTTCAATCTCAGCCTTAAAATCTAGAATTTAATGTAGTGCAGAAGCGGACAGCTACATACCAACTTCCACTAGGAAACAAAGATTACTAGGTTGAACTAGGTACAACAGTCCAAGCTTTACTAGCCTTGGATTTGCAAGCAAATATTTAAAATATCTAGTAAGTAGCTAAGTGTTTAAACAATGAAATATACAAGTTCATAAGATTTTTCCCATTTGATGCTAATACCTTATCATCTATCTTTAGAATAAAAAGTTAGATTAAGTACCAGCTTCAGTCTATGAGTAAGTCTTGAGAAATAAGACAAAGCTAACACTGTTAAACAGAACTATTACATTAATGAAATTAAGTCATACATTGAACTTAGCCCTCAATATTGCTCAATGCTCAGCATAGTCTGGTCTTTTCCAAGGCTTCCAGATACAGAATCATAGAATAGTTAGGGTTGGAAAGGACCTTCAGATCATCTAGCTCCAAATCCCCTGCCATGGACAGAGACACCTCACACTAAACCATGCCACCCAAGGCTCTGTCCAACTTGGCCCTGAACATTTGCCAGGGATGGAGCATTCACAACCTCCCTGGGCAACCCATTCCAGTGCCTCACCACCCTCTCAGTAAAGAACTTCTTCCTTATATCCAATCTAAGCTTTCTCTGTTTAAGTTTGAACCCGTTACCCCTTGTCCTGTCACTACAGCCCATAATGAAGAGTCCATCCCCAGCATTCTTATAGACCCTCTTCAGATACTGGAAGGCTGCTCTGAGGTCTCCACGCAGCCTTCTCTTCTCCAGGCTGAACAGCCCCAACTTTCTCAGCCTCTCTTCATACGGGAGGTGCTCCAGTCCCCTGATCATCCTCGTGGCCCTCCTCTGGATTTGTTCCAACAGTTCCATCTCCTTTTTATGTTGAGGACACCAGAACTGCACACAATACTCCAAGTGAGCAGACTTGCTGAGGGCGCACTCAATCCCACTGTCCATGTCACCGACAAAGATGTTGAACAAGACCGGTCCCAACACCGATCCCTGAGGGACACCACTCGTTACCAGTCTCCAGCTGGACATTGAGCCATTGACCACAACTCTTTGCATGCGGCCATCCAGCCAGTTCTTTATCCACTGAGTGGTCCACCCATCAAATTGATGTCTCTCCAATTTAGAGACAAGGATGTCATGTGGGACAGTGTCAAAGGCTTTGCACAAATCCAGATAGATGATGTCAACTGCTCTACAGCTGTCCTTCAGTTCCATAGCCCCATCATAGAAGGCCACCAAATTGGTCAGGCAGGACTTCCCCTTAGTGAAGCCATGCTGGCTGTCACCAACCACCTCCTTGTTTTTCATGTGCCTTAGCATGCCTTCCAGGAGAATCTGCTCCAAGATTTTGCCAGTCACAGAGGTGAGACTGACTGGTCTGTAATTCCCCGGAGCATCCATTTTCCCCTTCTTGAAAATGGGGGTTATATTTCTCCTTTTCCAGTCATTGGGAACTTCACCTGACTGCCGTGATTTTTCAAATATGATGGCCAGTGGCTTAACAACTTCATTTGCCAGCTCCCTCAGGACCCACGGATGGATTTCATCAGGTCCCATGGACTTGGGCACGTTCAGGTTTTTAAGATGGTCTCGAACCAGATCCTCTCCTACAGTGGGCCCAAGGTCTTCATTCTCACAGTCCCTGCGTCTGCCTTTCAAGACTTGGGTGGTGTGGTCAGAACATTTGCCAGTGAAGACTGAGGCAAAGAAGAACCTCAGCCTTCTCCAAATCCAGGGTAGCCAGTTTTCCTGATAGCTTCTGGAGAGAGCCCACGTTGTCCCTAGTCTGTCTTTTATTTGCAATGAACCTATAGAATCCCTTCCTGTTATCTGTCACATCCCTAGCCAAGTTTAATTCTACCTGGGCCTTAGCTTTCCTAACCTGGTCCCTAGCTTCACAGACAACATCCATGTATTCTTCCCAGAACTCCTGTCCTTGTTTCCACTTTTATAAGCCCCTTTTTTCCTTTGAATTTTCCTCAGCAGCTCCTTATCCATCCAAAGAAGTCTCCTGGCCCTCCTGACGCACTTCCTTCTAGCTGGGATGCAACACTCCTGAGCTTGTAACAGGTGATCCTTGAATATCAGCCAAGAGTCTTCGGTCCCCCTGCCCTCTAGGGCTGTATCCCATGGAACCTTACTAAGCAGGTTCCTGAAGAGGCCGAAGTCTGCTCTCTTGAAGTCCAGGGCAGTGAGCTTGCTGCATGCTCTCCTCACTGTCCTGAGGATCTTGAACTTGACCATCTCATGATCGCTACAACCAAGGCTGCCCTGGAGCGTCACATTTCCAACCAGCCCTTCCTTGTTGGTGAGCACGAGGTCAAGCATGGCACCTCTCCTTGTCGGCTCCTCTATTCTATTACTTGCAGAAGGAAGTTGTCTTCTACACAATTGAGGAACCTCCTGGATTGCTTGTTCCAGGCCTTACCATCTATCCAATAGATGTCAAGGTGGTTTAAGTCTCCCATGAGAACAAGGGCCTGTGAGCGTGAGGCTGTTCCTATATGTCTATGGAGTGCTTCATCCACAAGAGCCCTTTTGACCAGGCCGTTTGTAACAGATCCCCACAGTAATGTCTCCCATCGCTGCTCTCCCTTTAACCCTGACCCACAAACTCTCTGTCAACTGCTCACCTGTTCCCAGACAGAGTTCCATACTCTCTAGCCTATCCCTAACATAAATAGCAACTCCCCCTCCCTGTCTGCCAGGCCTGTCTTTTCTAAAGAGCCTGTAACCTTCCATTCCAACACTCCAGTCATAGGAGCCATCCCACCATGTTTCTGTGATGCCTGTTATACCATACTCCCGTAGACGTGCAGACATCTCTAATTCCTCTTGTTTGTTCCCCATGCTACAGGTGCTTGTACAGAGGCATCTGAGCCGAGCTCCAAATGAAGCCAGCTCAGTGGCTGGAGCGGCTGGAATATCTCTGCATTCCTCCAAGCATTTATTATAGGTGCTGGCAGCTGACTGGGTGTGTTGGGATGGAGTGATGCCCCCCTTCCCCAACACATCCAGTTTAAAGCTTTCTTGACTAGCCTGGCAAGCCTCCTACCAAAACCGCTCTTCCTCTTCATTGTCAGACCAGCTTCACCAGCCCCTAGTAGACCTGGCCTCCTAAATTGAGTCGCATGTTCTAGATACCCAAACCCCTGACTATGGCACCACCTCTTTAACCATTTATTAATCTGGCCAATCCTCCTAGCTTTTTAAGGTCCTCCCCTTTATCCTGGAGAATTGATGAAAAGACAATCTGAGCTCCAGAGCCCCTAACCACCTCTCCCAGGGCTCTGTAGTCCTTCTTTATGTTCTCCGGGCTACTGCTACCTATATCACTAGCACCCACATGGATCACTAAAAGTGGGTAATAGTCTGTTGGACTTACTAGAGCAGGCAGCCTCTCTGCAACATCCCTTATCCATGCCCCTGGTCGGCAACACACCTCCCTTGAGACTGGGTCAGGCTGACAGATGGGTGCCTCTGTTCCTTTCAAAGTAGAGTCCCTTACCACTATGACCCACAAATATGTGTGGCTTGAGTGTTTCATATAGAAATGGTTTCAATGTTTCCCTGAGCAAGACCGCAATTTGACCAGCATATTTATTAAGTTCTGGACTCATTTTGCTTCAATGTATTTGAAGCACAATGTTGTTGTTGTTTCTTTTTTTTTTTTTAAAAACCCCACACATAAAACTCAAATTATGCTTTGTCTATTACACTTTCTTTAGACATGTCCAATCAGTTCAATGATCTCCCTTAATTCTGCATTGCTCCTAACCCCCCTGGGTTGACAGATCTCTACCAAGTCACTGCCTAAGATGTATCTTCTTTTACACCTGAAGGCTGAAGAATTTGAGGGAAATTAGAGGTAGCAATGTCTAATTCAAAAGTAGAATTCTACTTTTAATATAAAAACTAGGCAGCCAAACAGGTACTATTTCAGATAAGGACATACTTTGTAACACAGTTTCACAGTCAGGACATAGATGCATTACTGTAACACGTCATGACAAGGAGCAAAGTGTCCAGAAGCAGAGCACTATCCAAATTTATTTCAAATAGTCATGTCCAAGAGCCCACCATAATGATACTATGTATGGCTAGGGCTGCTCTCATCTACTGCATCATTATCACATTAGTGATACAGTAAAAGAGATGCAGTATCACACTTCCTGCTATCACAGGAACCAAAGCTGACCTCAAAGTTAGGTGAATGGTGAAGCTGCTTCCAAGGCCAAGTGATGAATAATACTGGTATTTACAAGTCAATTTTCACAGCTGAATTAGAAATGAAGTAGGGGCATTCATTTCCACAACAACTACAACTAGTTAATCTGTAAGGTTTGCCCTTCTCATACTAGGATTACTTACTTGTAAGCATGAAGCTCTTAAAGCAGACACTGAAAATGCTTAAGCAGACAGTTTAGTACAGAAACGAACCATAGCTGACACTTACCTCATCAGCTTGCACTTTTGAAACAAGGTCTTTAAATGCCGGAAGGCAGCTCAACCTCATCATTGCTTCTGTTTGCTCTACAGTCAAACCACTGATTTTTGGGAGAGATGCAGAGTTTAGTACAATCTCCTTCCCTCTCAAGAAGTGCTGGAATTCTGCATCATATGTAGGCTCCCTAACGGTAAGGAAAAATAAGAGTTGAGCTAGGTGCTTTCAAGACAAGTCTCACTTTTCTAACTAAAGTGAAGAGAGAAAACAAATGTTTACCCAATAGTGCCTTTCAGTTTAATCCGGGCCAACAACATAGCAAACGTTATATGATCTTGATGCAGCATACCACGTGCCACTCTATTGAAAGCCACCTACCAACAAAACAGTGAAAACAGCAATGTAAGAGGCCTTGAACTCTGACCCTTCAAAAATATAGAATTACATTTAGTAATTAAAAAACTGAACCTGAAAGAGATCCTTTGTGATGATTGAGAGACGCTGAGTATTCTCTGTAATTCCCTTCAGATTTGGGTTCTCATACAAGACATTGTGATAGATGTCCAAGAAAAACTGGAGAGAGTATTGGTACAGGAAATGTATCTGAAAGACAAAAGTTTGTTTTTTCTCCCTAGAATCCTGCTGTTTGACAGTCAATGGTTTGTGCCTACCAAACTGCAATATGGCAGCTAGAGCTGGAATTAGGCTGTGCCTATTTAGCTTTGAACTGTAAACACATGAAGCTTCTGATAGGAAGAACAACTCACCCTACCTGTTTCAGTGACTCCATAGTAAAGTAGATACTACTGCATGCTGTAGAAAGAGGCAAGTACTGCTGAGAAACAGTCTCCACTTCTTGCATGACAATATCTGTTTCTTCTACTTTTCTGGTGACCTCTGCTGCTTCCTTCTTCAGATTCTCAAGAGTAGTAATGATGGTGTCATCGTCCAGGATACGTCCCTTCACTTCATTAAGCGCCTGTAGCAGGGATTTTTCTAACTGACGCAAGCGCAGCTGAAATTCACCTTAATCAGAAGAAAAATTAGGTTACAGATTATAGAGATGTATTAGTTCCTAAGAATTACATGAATTCTGCGTACTTTGTCACTGGACATCCTAAAAAAGTAAGAGTATCAGCTATAAAGATACTTCACTGTGTATTTCTACAGCTACATAAAATCACTGTACTGTTTTAGAACAGGAGGAAGTTACTTTAATTTTGGCAAGCATACCTTGAAGCTTGAGGAGGTCAGAGCGTTTCTCATCAACATCTGGTCTTTCAGCTTTCAGGACTTCATTCAGACACTGGCTCTGTAAGCTGCTGCGAGTAACTGTAAAGTTCACAAACGTAACACGAGAGCAGAGGTCTGGTGGGAATTCAACCTGTCACAGGAAACACAAAAAACTCTCTCAGTTCTCTGACATACCATTTCTATAAGCAGGACAGCCTTTTGTTTTACTTACTGTTGGATCTCTGGTGGAAAGGAAGATAACAAAGGATGGTGACAAATCAATATCTTGGTCTCCAAGAGTAATCAGAACTCTGCCTCCAGTTCTCCGGACTTCACGATTCAGAACAGGATTTAGAACTGGATCATAGCTCTCCACATCCTACAAGCAGAGATTTGTTAAAAGATTCTGCTGCTTGCAAGTGTCTCAAGCTAAAAAACCTGATCCAACTACGGCATATAGCTTTTGTGAGCAATCAATTTACAGCTGGTTTGGAATATGGGTCACATTCAAAGGCATTTCTAGTTTATATTTCTAGCTGAGCTACACAAGCACACAGTTTAGGCTACTACAACACAAAATCTTGGAAGGCGGGTATTATTAATGGTCATAATTGTGTTAGATCTAATTCATAGCAAGCCCTTTTCTAAGAAGCACAGGCAATAGTTATTGATCCCATCTGCAAGCTAATCCTTTTTCTTCCCCACTTCCATACTACAAAACAGAAAAATATATCCATCTGAAGTCAAAGTCACTATTCCTACCATTGCCCATTTTTCTGTATTACTGAAACTTCTTCCTGCTACTCAGAGTAGAGTAGATTTAGTTCTAGATAATTAGCCATATAAGGTACTATTACCTATGACTAGAGATAGCAAATAGAAACAAAGGACAGACAGGCTGCAAGTCATTTTGTAAAATGGAAGTAAAGAAAGATCATTTCAAAATAAAATCATTTGACCTTGAAATCGTGCAGGGAAAAAAAAGCCTTTCTCTGATTGTGTATCTCACCATATTTTTCTAAGGAGTTACACCTCATATATGACTGAGTACTAGTTTACTTGTTAAATCATGGTTTGAAAATAAAGTTGTTTGCACCTTAGTAAAAGAACGATCATAAAGTTTTCTAGTACATGGCAGAATTTTTAATAGTTTCTACACCACCATGCAACTAACCTGGACCAGAAGTGGGTTACCAAATCTCAAGGCACTTTCCAAGTTCTTCCTGAAAGCATCATCCAAGAAACTAGTACGAGTTATCTTACGGTCTTTATATTCATTCATGATAAACTCTGTGGCTTGCCCGGAGGGATCGATGATCAATGGATACCTAAGTTGGTAATAAAACACTGTCATTATTTGGGTTTTGACTGCAGACAACCTCTAAGCAGTTTTATGAATTTAGGTTGTGTTAAGTCGCAATTCTAAAAGCCTGTATATTAAAGGAATAAGCTGGCCAGGTTCAGTGACTTATTTCAGTTCAGAGTTCTGAAAGGTAAGTCTGTATTTGGGCAACAAAATAGCTTCAGTTCAGGCCAATTTATTTTAACAGCTATGCACAACAAAAAAGGCAAGGAAAGATGAATGAGTTTCTATGTTTACATACAGTTGAGAAGCTTTTACAAACACTGTAAGTTCTCACAATAGTGAAATTGCTGAAACTGCTTTGAGAGAGTTACTGTGATTCTTAGGTGCAAAGCTCCTGTGAGAATGTTGGTTTAGAATTCTGCATCTTAGAATGAAATACCTATTAAACCGCTTGAGCATGATAGCATTCTCAGTGCACAGGTCATCTGCAGGCAGAGAACTTGCTTGCCAGCGAAGCCGCTCATCTGCATTGGAAAGGTACTCTGTCCTTGCAATGTCTGTTCGGAACTACAAGAAGTACATCCAGTTAGTACTTGACTAGAGATTCTCCAACTAGGTGGCGAGGACATTTTACGTAAATGCAGTTCTACAAGGTATTATTTTCCAAAAGCTCCATTCTTTACTTACCAATCTTAAACCTTCTTTACTATTTATCATTTACTATTGCAGTAAATGCATACACGGTTAACTTGTAATTGCATCTTTACCTGAATATTTGCCTGCTGCAAATGGTGAGACCACGTAGTGAACAGATTCTGACGCATCTGCTGATCAAAGTAGCCAGCATAGGCAATAAAAGCTCCTGAAAGCAAGCAGTCTCCAGCAATAGTGGACATCTGGTTCTTGAAAGTTTCACTTGTCTTCTCCCATCTTTCACGTTCAGCAGAAAGACTCTTCAGAAGAGCTGTGCTACGGTTTACCTAGAAGTAAGTGGTTAGTAGAGTCTTCAGATGACAAATTGTTACAGTAGTCTTTCAGGACATCTGAATACTAACTCTAGGCCCCAGTTAGATTTAAAGCTCAGAATGAAATTAGTGCTTCTACACTTCAGTATTAATTTATTATGTTGTTTCTAACTGTTATCTTGAACTTAAAAGTGCTAAATAGTAGCACAGTAGTGTCTACTTGCTAATGATTAGATCAAATACACAGAAAAATTCTTCCCCTTCCGCCCTCCCAGAAGAAGCACAGTTAAGACATTACAATTACGCTACATCCATGCCTTTTTCCAAAGGCCTTCTACTTAGTTTAAGCCTTATGTGAACTGTCTTGTTAATCAACCAGCAACATGAGTTGGTATTTCCAACTCAAGCCACAGGTTTCAGCAGTTTAAGGAGCTTTGTGACATCCAGAGGTGAAACAGCTCAAATGCACTGCACAGGGGAAGCAACCAAGTCTGGTCACAAGTACAAAGAATGGTTCGATTTCCTACTGTCAAAGATTAAAGAATGGAAAACTATTATATAGAAGTCTTACTTTTGCTTCTACAGCAGCCAAATCTGCTTTAATAGCCTGAGCCTCCGAAATCAGCACTGCATATTCTTCTTTGTAACGAGCAATACTGGCCTCAAGATCACGAATCATCTGCTCTACTTCATTTGCTTTCTGTTGGTTATCTTTGGCATCATCCTCCAGCTTCTGCAGTTCATTGCGTAGAGGTTCCACTCTTTTCAACATATCAGCATAGTTCAGCTGTAAATAGTAAACAGGCCCTTTATACTTTTAAACCGATAAGTGTTAGTAAGAATCACAGCATTCAGGTATATGTAATCAAATGCATCTTTTCAAGCTTAGATACTTGCGACTGGTATGAAAATGAATAGCTACTTAACAGAAACTTAGAAATGTTTATCAGTACCTAAGAATTTTGTTTAAACCAAGCATAGACACCCAAGTAATTGCTTTCTGAAAGCTCCTTCTACTGCTCTGTAGATAGACGGGAAGCAATCTGAAAGGTTGAGACCACATGAACTAGTACACAGCACTGTTCTGCACAAATACTCAACTGCGTGTCCATGCCAGCCACTACCGTGCTAATCTGACTTTCCTAGTAAGGAACTGAGTATAGCTAAGCCAAAACCAGTTAGGATAGGGCCTATTTGCAACACTGAAGCTAAACAGTCTCTCCACATCATGCCATTCACAGCAGGCACAGCTTTAACAAGCCAAGCATTCTGTTGTATTGACCACCAATAGGCAAGTAAAACCATTTTTCAGTATCTCAGTCTGGGGACATCTTTCCAAAAGCCTATTCCTTTAGGAAGCTAGTCAAGTATTTAGAAGTCTGCCTGAAAGACCTTGACAGAGCTGCCTTTAAGTAATGCTCACTCTGAGGCAAGATAAAACTTATGCAAGTCTCTATTAAGAGGATGCACTGCATTTTCCAGTTGTGAACTTTGTCTTGCAGAATGGCACTACATACAGAAAAGATCTGGTTCACTGTAAACCTGAAGTTTCTTATGCAAAATCTTTATCACAACTGGCCATTAGCTCTCTGGCACAGTACTAGAGAGCCCATACACATTCATCTGAATAATCTACCGATTTCTCTGAAGCAAACCAGTTTGCAATATTTATTGAATAGAGGCAAATTCAGAGCCTTTAGACACTGTTATACACCTTCAGGGTCACTCTTTTCATGTTTGCGTCCCCAAATTACTGACTTTACCTGTGCAATTGCCCACTTCACCATAGGTCCACAGGCCAGTGATGCTCTGTTTACAATTTCATAGTTGTAACTTGGATTTGACAGGTAGTTTTTCTTCATCTTCTCCCGGATGGCATCACTGCAAGGGAAATGTTTTTAGAAACAGCATGAGTACACTGTATGTCAGCACACGTGTTCAGTACTCCTTTATCTGGCCTGCCTTCCACAGCTGCATGAACATTTCCTAGCGGTTTTGCTGACTGATAGCTGGGATGTTTTAATTAGTTCAACATGCTGCTTTAGCAATTACAGTTTACAAGGGTTAAAAGCATTTAACAGTATTTTAAGATTAGTCACTCATAAATTGCTAAACTCTGCCCAGAAAAATTTGGACTTGGAAGGGAATTCAGTATCTCTATAGTCTAGTCTGACCTTCTACTCAGATTCAGAGCCAGCTGGGTCAGCCTGGATAAAGCTTCAGCCACTTGGTCTGTAATTGCTGCAAAACTACCTTCAACTAATGATGTAGCTTTGAACAACATATTGCTTTGCAACCATGCCTTGAGGTTACTCAGCAGCAGCTGTTTTGTTCCAGTCTGCATAAGACACCTTTGCTTCAGTAGTCTTTTTCCTGTACTACCTACACATTCACTACATGCAAGAATAAATTGGTCTCAAAAGAACTGAACTGCTACCAAAGCAACTGCACAGAGAAAAGTCCAGTTATGACCTTCCGTATCTTTGTAAATAGATTATTCACATAAATAGCTCACGCTTACACTTTACCTGATTTCCTCAGCAGAAAAATTAACAATGGTTGGAATGAAGTTCTCTCTCATGATGATGGAACGTATTTGTTTCCAATCAGTTGTACTTTCACCTAGTAGCAGGCAGATGGACTCCAGTGCTAACTTAACAGCTGCAGGTGGATTAGCCATAGAACGGACCTCTACCAGGTGCTGTTTCTTTATTGACTTCACAGCTAACCAGTGCCAGAAAGACAATGAACATTGATTAGGAAGAAAATGAACAGTTAGCTAAATCCACTGAAGTACCTTGGATTTGTAAAAGCACTTCAATATTCTCAAAGGGAAGTTGAGATTATTAGAGAAGCAGATACTAGCGGATAACATTCAAACTACTGTACCACAAGATAAACTTCCGTGAATGTCAACTTCCAACTGGCCACAGTAAGTGAATCATTTTTAGGCAACTTATTCTGCTGCCTAAAAATGACTCACTTAAATAGTGATTCCTCTATCCAGTTTAACAAATGGACATCTTGATTGTATGCTGCCTGTGCAGCAATGAGGCATCAATGGCCTTTCTGATTATGAGCTTTTTAATGAATACACAAGACTGAATAACTAACTAGTGCTGGTCTGCTAGAAAGAAAGCCACAGGCCATAAAAGGAGCATCAGGTATCAGACCAGTAACTACAAACAGCTCAAAGACTAGGAATTTTTTCACCACTCTTCAGCTACATGCTGAACAGAGCCTACACTTCTGTTAGACAGGACCAACTCAGACCACAACAAAACACATTTCCATGGACTGCAGTTTCAGATTCAAGCCCACAGGGTGATCTCAGTTGATAACATACCGTTCTGAGCTTCAATGACAGCGGGCTCCACCTTGTCAAGATCTTCTTTCACACTCATCTGCTTGTCTGCAATGACCTCCTGCTGCTTGTGCAGCTGTTCCTGAATCTCCTGGCTCATGACCTAGAAGGAAATTACTGCTTTTTAGAAGTTGAAATTCTTCCAGTACTTGCTCTGCAGGCTCTGTTTTGTAAATAAAAATATTTACAAATGCACAGATAAAAACACAAGTATTTTTACCTTTTTCTTCTCAGCTTCCTGCTGATCTTTCACCATCTTTTTCAACTTGTCATTGGCTGCTGCATTTTTCACTTCCAGTTCCTGACTCTTTATTCTTAGGTCACGCCGCAGTTCTTCCACCTGAGATAGGTTGTAAGATGGGAGACAAAACCCATTTAAGCACAGAGATCTATTTAATCACTCCAGCCTTACAGACGGCAAAGTTTTAAAGATACGTACCTGATCAACTGTTTCCTTGATTTTTCTAAGACCAACATTTAAGTGCATTTGCTGTTCCTCCAATTCACTTCGTTTCTCGTTGAACAAGTTGGCATAATGGTTGATGAAATCTAAATAGTGGCGTGGTGTGATTGCCATGGTTCTGCCTCCCCGTTTTGCCAAACGAGCATTAGCCTTTAGGCAAGAAAAGGTTGTTGATTATGCATTGTTTTTAAATCTATTTGGATACCGAAGATCGTACTTTTTAGGAAACTGGTACATGATGCTGTTGCCTAAAGATCAATAGAAGTTAAGCAGTGTTAATAGCATACCTGATGAAGAGTCTGATGAACAAACACACAACTATTAACAATAGCTTCCCTGTGCGTTGGTGGTTGGGGTAGCTTATCGTATACAACTGGCATGTAATCAGGCACAATATAATTTGGTTTCTCAAGATCCATTTTGCTTGTGAACTCTTTGCCCACTTGGTACAGTGCCTCAGTTGACCAGTCTCCAAACCAGTTCAAGACACACCTGAAATACAAAGCATCTGTGAAGACTTTCCCCTTAAGTACTGTTTTAATAGTACTTGTAATACATGCTGGAATATACAGCAATTACCTGTTGAAGAGCGCAGGAGAAGTAGCTGCCCTGTCCTTCAGGCCCTCTGAAGATGGATTCATAGTGAACACAACATGGAGATTGCGAATAACTTGGCTGGTGAACCATTTGTAGAGTTCTTCATGTGAATCTAACATTAAACCTTCTTTCTGTGCTCCTTCTTTACACTGAGTCATAAGGGTGGCATATTCATCTCCTTCAAAGAGACCAGGAACCTAATTCAAAAGATAGGTCTGTTGTAGCTTATAGTTGTAAAAAGGCGCTTTAAGTATTTACTTAAAAATCTTCTTACCTCTCCATTGGCTAGGAGAGTGTTCATTCTCTCCAGGAATCCAGAATCCAAAACATTTGATTCATCCATTATGAAAGCTATTTTTTCATTTTTGCAGCCCGAACGTCTCAATACTGTCCTAAGGTCTTCATCAAAATCTTCACCTGTATATTTCCTGTGAACCTAGTAAGATTTAACAATGGTTATTAATATTTTGCTGTAGATTTTAATGCATTTTTTTAGGGGTCAGTATTTATGAAGTGCGAGCTTTAACTAACAGGGTGTTTTAGTTAAATTAGCATGCCAACCTTAATTTGGTAGACACTCAAACCATTCATCCAGGCAACAAATCTCGAAAGGGTTGTTTTTCCTGCTCCACTGACTCCAATAAGGAGCAAGTGGCCCTGTGGCTGACGGAAAATTCTGAAAAAGAACATAACGAAGTATGTTTGGCAAGTGTTATCAACTTACTGATCCTTTTCCTTGAACAGATAAACTTCCAAGTTAGTACCAAAACTGACACACCTTTCCAGATAGGATCCTGCTATCTGGAAGCCAGCAGTATATTGTCTATGGACAACAACAGGATCATGCTTCATGCTCAGAGTAGCCTGACTACAGAGGAAGTAAGAATGGAGCATAATCCTTTTGTTTTAGAAAAAGTCTCTAAATACCATTTACACAATCAGCAACTGAAGTCTCAACTTACCGGTCAATTCTTAACACATGATCCAAAACTTCATTGAACAGAACAAGTGGTACATCAAGTTCTTCTTCATAGAAGACCTTAAGCCTAGCTTTCACATAGTCTCTTAATTCTTCTTGATCCACTGGAATATAATCCTGAAAGAATCAGCCAATACAGTATGGAATTTAAGATTACATAGAGATCAATTTATGAGTAGATGAAAGCAGAACTATTCAAATACTTACTTAAGTAACAATGCTTTACAAAAGCTGTACTCATTTAACTTGCTTAGGAACATGCCAACAGCCTAAACTGCCACAGATAACAGCACGGGGTTTGAATATTCTATCTGCTGAACCTATCGTAGCTTGAATCTGTGCTGCCAGTCACCAAAGAGACTTGAGAAGTAGCATGACAGACTTATTCCCCTCCATTACTTCCTCAGTTTATTTTCAAGAGCCTTTCCTAGCCCCTTGTTATTGGCAACAGGCTAGATGAACTTTTTTCTTGACCCTGGAAGATTTCTACAGATTGCAGAGTCGTATGAGTTCAGATAGCAAGAAACAGTCCACCATAAAGAGTGTAACATCAGCATTATCCAAAGGTCACTGCCTTATCCAAGAGATTCCATAAGCAGTAACTGTCATCAACTTTCTATAAGTGTTTTACTGCTCTTGAGAAATACTAATTCTGCTTGTATGTACTGTGGTAGATCTTACAATAGCACTTCAGATAATCATAGTAACAGCTTCTTGGAGATTAGCTTAACAAAACGAAGGGCACCGATTATCATGGTAATATACATGCAGATAGCTTGTAAGAGCTGCACCACTCAGTTGCTCCCAAACTATTTTATTTATTTTTTTTTAATTTTTACTTACCTTTGACAGCCAGTTGCTGTATAAGATAGGTCTGCTCATAGCTTTTTCTTTGTCAATATTGGGGAAGTGTTTCAGAGCAACCATATCAATGTTTTCATCAGTCCAGCGCCTCTCTTCATCTTCTACGAGTCTGAATAAAGAAACAAGTCAGTGACTACAAATCGTCTGTAATAGGAGGATATAATCGCATCACAGAGCAGTGCTATGACTGAAGTATGTTTCTGCTTTCCACAGATACTACTCCTTAGAGTGTAAAGTTAAGAGTGAAGGGAAATACTCTCTATTGGATTAATGCTATTTAACATGAAGCACACTTCAGTTTGGCTTTCTAATGCAAGTCGGCAAGGAGTAGGGAAAGCTAATTTTGAATTTTTTCTTTTTCTGCTTCCCCATCTCATGTTTATTTTACCTGTCCTGGAAGAGACGTAAGGCTTCATGGGCCCAAATCCTGATCAGGCCTTCAACTGGTAAGGTTTCCAGTGGTCTTAATGCTTCAAATATGCCTCTCACCCATCGAGTCATTTCACGAGGTGAATAGATGTAGTGTGGCTGTGTGTCTTGAGTGAATCTCTCCTAAAAATTTAAACTTCATTGGTTAGTTCATCTTAAATTCGCATTGTATTTTTTACAGGCCTTGGCACTGCAAGATATTATTTTGTTAGCATCATCCAGTAGCTTTCACCAGAACTCTGTTAGTCAAGTTCCTGTACACGTATTATCCATATGAAAGGCAAACAATGCACGTTAAATGAAGGAAGATTTCTAATACTAGAGGATTGGGGTTGTATTTAACAACTTACCTGAGACATTGTGTAGAATTCTACCATAGCAGCAGTAAGAGGTTCTGCGTATGTGCGAAGTGATGGGATCAGCCTTAGCATTGCACGATTAAATGTTCCATATATCTGAGTGAGTGAAGCTGGTCCAGGATAGTCCACATAAACCACAGGAACATGTCGTAAAAATCTGAAGATTAGCAGATTACATGGTCCAGAAAGTCAAATTACAGCTTGTATTATTTTCATTATGTTTTGCCAAAACTAAATTAACATCTTGATCCAAAATTATTAGCAGTAAAAGCAGCTGGTCTGATTGTTCCTTGGTGATTCTGACCACAAAGCATTCTGAAGTATCCATAGTACTTCAGACAGATCATTCAAGGTGTGTAGCAGTGAATCCACTGGCTGGCTGTCATAATGAACCAACTAGCAGTTAGTTCACAAGTAAGGAACAATTTTGGCACAGCTGGCATTAAACAACTGTATTAAGAACAGATTACGTAGTCAATGCTTCAATTTTGACCCCTATTCTGTTGTTATATGGAGTTTACTAGACACACTACCTGTGTGAGAGAGGTTTTCTTCCAGGATCTGTGGGTGGATTACATGCACCAACAAACTGAATTCTCTCTAGTTTCACCCACGTCTGGTCTGATGTACGATAGAATCCTCCATGTTCCACCATCTGACAAAAAAACAGAAGTAAAATAAGATCAGTGGAATGCTGTATTTCCTTGAAAATAACTCCTGTGGTACAGCTGATTACAAAGAAAAACAAACCTGTCTAATGAAGGATATGACTCTTTGTGTGCCGTACTTATCCATATCTGGCAAGTTGATTTCATCACAGAATAGCACCAGCCACTTTCCTAACTGCACAGGAGCCAACACCACTCCATTAGGTGTACGCCTGTACTCACAGTAGTGATCGAAAGTTTTCAAGAGCAGTTCTGGAGTTGTAGCACTAGAAAAGTTGAGTCCAACCACCTTAAAAACAGAATATTGAAAAGAAATAGTTAGAATACACTAAGGCTTGAAAAAGAGTGTATCAAGAGCCCTGAAAACAGAAATACTTGGCTATCTGTGGTGGAAGTACATATACTATCTATTTCGGATAAGTCTGTATTATGACTGTATACTGTTGGCTTCTCACTGTATGTTCTCCATTTACCATGCAGCAACATCTCCTGCCCAAACTTGTACTTAGAATATTATAGCTTCATGTAACTGAGGTTACATGAATTGCTGAGGTGAGTAGCTCAAGAGAGGACACCTTCAACACCGGAGCGAGGAGGAGATCAGTGTCCAGGAGCCTCAACTCAAGAGGGGCAAGAGCCACGAAGGGAGCCTCAAGTCCTTGACAGGACTTGCCCAGGAGCCGGCAGCTCAACTGACATGAGCAGCTGACTCACAGGGGGCGGAGCCAGGAGGAGCGGCACCAGCCCTGACTGGTTAAAAACCTGCCCCTGGGAGCGTGAGTGAACAGGAGCCCTGTGAAAAGGGTGGGCAAACAGGACGGGTCAAGGCAGTTTGTGTGGCAGCTCGCGCAGGCAGGTGAGCAGGATGGTGAGTACTCATCGTACGATAAGTGGGCTGATGAAGAAACTCACTCGCACCAGAAACAACCAGATGATGCACTAATAAAGGAGACCTCTGTTGGTGCTGCGAGGAAAAAGCAGCGGGTCGTAGTAGTAAGGGACTTGAATTTGAAAGGGGCAGAAGCACTCATCTGTCGGCCTGACCCAGTCTCAAGGGAGGTGTGTTGCCGACCAGGGGCATGGATAAGGGATGTTGCAGAGAGGCTGCCTGCTCTAGTAAGTCCAACAGACTATTACCCACTTTTAGTGATCCATGTGGGTGCTAGTGATATAGGTAGCAGTAGCCCGGAGAACATAAAGAAGGACTACAGAGCCCTGGGAGAGGTGGTTAGGGGCTCTGGAGCTCAGATTGTCTTTTCATCAATTCTCCAGGATAAAGGGGAGGACCTTAAAAAGCTAGGAGGATTGGCCAGATTAATAAATGGTTAAAGAGGTGGTGTCATAGTCAGGGGTTTGGGTGTCTTGAACACAGGACCCAAGTTTGTAGGCCAGGTCTACTGGGGGCTGGTGGAGCTGGTCTGATAAAAAACTGGAAGAGTGGTTTTGGTAGGAGGTTTGCCAGACTGGTCAAGGTTGCTTTAAACTAGACGAGTTGGGGGAGGAGGGCATCATTCCATCCCAACACACCCAGTCAGCTGCCAGCACCTATAATAAATGCTTGGAGGAATGCAGAGATACTCCAGCTGCTCCAGCCAATGAACCGGCTTCATCTGGAGCTCAGCTCAGATGCCTCTATACAAACCCCCATAGCATGGGGAACAAACAAGAGGAATTAGAGATGTCTGCACGACTACGGGAGTATGATATAGTAGGCATCACAGAAACATGGTGGGATGGCTCCTATGACTGGAGTGTTGGAATGGAAGGTTACAGGCTCTTTAGAAAAGACAGGCCTGGCAGACAGGGAGGGGGAGTTGCTATTTATGTTAGGGATAGGCTAGAGAGTATGGAACTCTGTCTGGGAACAGGTGAGCAGTCGACAGAGAGTTTGTGGGTCAGGGTTAAAGGGAGAACAATGATGGGAGACATTACTGTGGGGATCTGTTACAAACGGCCTGGTCAAGAGGAATCTGCGGATGAAGCACTCCATAGACATATAGGAACAGCCTCACGCTCACAGGCCCTTGCTCTCATGGGAGACTTCAACCACCCTGACATCTGTTGGAGGGATGGTACAGCCCAGCACAAGCAATCCAGGAGGTTCCTCAATTGTGTAGAAGACAACTTCCTTCTGCAAGTAATAGAATAGAGGAGCCGACAAGGAGAGGTGCCATGCTTGACCTCGTGCTCACCAACAAGGAAGGGCTGGTTGGAAATGTGACGCTCCAGGGCAGCCTTGGTTGTAGCGATCATGAGATGGTCAAGTTCAAGATCCTCAGGACAGTGAGGAGAGCATGCAGCAAGCTCACTGCCCTGGACTTCAAGAGAGCAGACTTTGGCCTCTTCAGGAACCTGCTTAGTAAGGTTCCATGGGATACAGCCCTAGAGGGCAGGGGGACCGAAGACTCTTGGCTGATATTCAAGGATCACCTGCTACAAGCTCAGGAGTATTGCATCCCAACTAGAAGGAAGTGCAGCAGGAGGGCCAGGAGACCTCCTT
Organism: Psittacula echo; assembly: GCF_963264785.1. Lineage (NCBI taxonomy): Eukaryota > Metazoa > Chordata > Aves > Psittaciformes > Psittacidae > Psittacula > Psittacula echo. The sequence continues at coordinate 66,342,002 of NC_137739.1, read as the reverse complement.
GGATGGATAAGGAGCTGCTGAGGAAAATTCAAAGGAAAAAAGGGGCTTATAAAAGTGGAAACAAGGACAGGAGTTCTGGGAAGAATACATGGATGTTGTCTGTGAAGCTAGGGACCAGGTTAGGAAAGCTAAGGCCCAGGTAGAATTAAACTTGGCTAGGGATGTGACAGATAACAGGAAGGGATTCTATAGGTTCATTGCAAATAAAAGACAGACTAGGGACAACGTGGGCTCTCTCCAGAAGCTATCAGGAAAACTGGCTACCCTGGATTTGGAGAAGGCTGAGGTTCTTCTTTGCCTCAGTCTTCACTGGCAAATGTTCTGACCACACCACCCAAGTCTTGAAAGGCAGACGCAGGGACTGTGAGAATGAAGACCTTGGGCCCACTATAGGAGAGGATTTGGTTCGAGACCATCTTAAAAACCTGAACGTGCCCAAGTCCATGGGACCTGATGAAATCCATCCGTGGGTCCTGAGGGAGCTGGCAAATGAAGTTGTTAAGCCACTGGCCATCATATTTGAAAAATCATGGCAGTCAGGTGAAGTTCCCAACAACTGGAAAAGGAGAAATATAACCCCCATTTTCAAGAAGGGGAAAATGGATGCTCCGGGGAATTACAGACCAGTCAGTCTCACCTCTGTGACTGGCAAAATTTTGGAGCAGATTCTCCTGGAAGGCATGCTAAGGCACATGAAAAACAAGGAGGTGGTTGGTGACAGCCAGCATGGCTTCACTAAGGGGAAATCCTGCCTGACCAATTTGGTGGCCTTCTATGATGGGGCTATGGAACTGAAGGACAGCTGTAGAGCAGTTGACGTCATCTACCTGAACTTGTGCAAACCATTTGACACTGTTTCACACGACATCCTTGTCACTTAATCGGAGAGACATCGATTTGACAGGTGGAGCACTCGGTGGATAAAGAACTGGCTGGATGGCCGCACGCAAAGAGTTGTGGTCAATGGCTCAATGTCCAGCTGGAGACCAGCAATGAGTGGTGTCCCTCAGAGATTGGTGCTGGGACCAGTCTTGTTCAACACCTTTGTCAGTGACATGGAGAGTGGAATTGAGTGCGCCCTCAGCAAGTCTGCTGATGACACCAAGCTGTGTGGTTCGGTTGATACTCCAGAGAGAAGGGATGCCATCCAGAGGGACCTTGACACGCTTGTAAGGTGGGCTGATGCCAACCTTATGAAGGTTAACCATGCCAAGTGCAAGGTCCTACACCTGGGTTGGAGCAATCCCAGGCACAGCTACAGGCTGGGCAGAGAAGAGATTCAGAGCAGCCCTGCGGAGAAGGACTTGGGGGTGTTGGTTGATGAGAAAATGAACATGAGCCGGCTTCAGTGTGCGCTCGCAGCCCAGAAAGCCAACCGTATCCTGGGCTGCATCAAAAGGAGTGTGACCAGCAGGTCCAAGGAGGTGATCCTGCCCCTCTACTCTGCTCTCGTGAGACCTCACCTGGAATATTGTGTGCAGTTCTGGTGTCCTCAACATAAAAAGGAGATGGAACTGTTGGAACAAATCCAGAGGAGGGCCACGAGGATGATCAGGGGACTGGAGCACCTCCCGTATGAAGAGAGGCTGAGAAAGTTGGGGCTGTTCAGCCTGGAGAAGAGAAGGCTGCGTGGAGACCTCAGAGCAGCCTTCCAGTATCTGAAGGGAGCCTACAAGGATGCTGGGGAGGGACTCTTCATCAGGGACTGTAGTGACAGGACAAGGGGTAACGGGTTCAAACTTAAACAGGGGAAGTTTAGGTTGGATATAAGGAAGAAGTTCTTTACTGGGAGGGTGGTGAGGCAGTGGAATGGGTTGCCCAGAAAAGTTGTGAATCCTCCATCCCTGGCAAATGTTCAGGGCCAAGTTGGACAGAGCCTTGGGTGGCATGGGTTTGTGGGAGGTGTCCCTGCTCATGGCAGGGGGGTTGGAACTAGATGATCTGAAGGTCCTTTCCAACCCTAACTGTTCTATGATTCTAAATACACTGAAGGATGAGAGCTATTCTTAAACATTACCACAGGTTTTTAAATACTAAATGAAGGAATGCTCCTGTATTATTGAAGTAGCAAAGGAAGTAGTTTTTAGGTTAAAGATCTTGAGACATAAATTTAGATTCTTCTCAATAGAATTTTTGGTTTTTGCTACGTATACACGTGACTGACTGAGGTGGAGGTATCACTGAATTCTGGTTAGCAAATTGTTTTCCTGCTAAATCAAGACTGCTTTAATCTTTAAGGAGATTAGAGACTTGCTACTACTCTGTAATTCACATGTATTCATACACACTCATACCTCCATGTCAGGCAGAGCTCTCAGAGCACTGAAGAGAGTCATGGTCTTTCCAGAACCTGGTGGGCCACACAGGACCAGAGGTTTGTGTTCTGCGAGCCAAGTATACAGCAATGCTTCATGACGAACTGTGTCTAGGGTTGGTACTACAACATCAGGAGCTGCGACTTTGTGTGTTTCAACTTCAATTTGAGGAACCTTGGATTGCCATGGCACCCATTCACCTGTAATGGACACCTAGCAGCACAAAAACATGATCAGACAATTTACAACAGGAATATAGCTCAATCTTAAGTTAAAATACGTTTTTTTTTTTTAAACCACAGAATAGTTTGTGGCATGAAATTTGACGTGTTTATTTAAACAGGCAGCTTCATAGCTGAACTGTGAGACTGTAAAATTTAAGATAGTCTAGTGTTTTGTTTTCCAGTTTCATTGCCAAAATCTGAAGCAAGCTCCGAAGAACACGAAAGAGCAACACTTTTATCTTAAGAAAGGTTTACCTCATAGTCAATTATAGGTATGTTGGGTGCAGTTGGCAGTGGCACAGTGGTGATTCTCCTTATGTATTCTCCCAGTTCTGTTCTCATTTTCAAACGACTGTCTCCAGAAAGAGACCACAGTATTGCATAGACCAGGTACCTCTGTAAAGAAGCAGTAGAAGCAGCTATTGGTTTAACGGCAATGGAACAAACCCTAACAAACAATCAATAAAATCCAACTGCTATAGTAACGCATCAAACCCAGCAGTCACTTAGCAGCATATTAAATTTACCTGAATGTAGCGCTCTAGTTGATCTATCTGCATTGGAAAGTCTGGATGATTGGCATTGTACTGGGCTACGTTGCGGCAAGCTTGATGCAACATGGAGAACAGAGAACCAAGACAGCGCAAGCGGGTAAGATCCATAATATGCTCCAACTTGAAAGCATGCTCAAGTGCTTTAGTTACCAGGCCATTAGATGTGAAATATGGCTGCATTATTGTGGCAGCATCTCTCTGAATCTGTTGGGGGAGACAAACACTGCTCAAAGCACTTGCTTCTCATTTGATTACTAGGCAGCAGGAGATAATTTTGTTTAAGGTTTGAAATACTTCGTATTTTAATATTCTTTAAAAAGAATTAAAAAGGATGATCAGGGGAGCGAAGCACCTCCCACATGAAGATAGGCTGAGAAAGTTGGGGCTGTTCAGCCTGGAGAAGAGAAGGCTGCGTGGAGACCTCAGAGCAGCCTTCCAGTATGTGAAGGGAGCCTACAAGGATGCTGGGGATGGACTATTCATCAGGGACTGTAGTGACAAGACAAGGGGTAACAGGTTAAAACTTAAACAGAGGAAGTTTAGATTGGATATAAGGAAGAAATTCTTTACTGTTAGGGTGGTGAGGCAGTGGAATGGGTTGCCCAGGGAGGTTGTGAATGCTCCATCCTTGGCGGTGTTCAAGGCTAGGCTTGATGAGGCCTTGGGTGGCATGGGTTTGTGGGAGGTGTCCCTGCCCATGGCAGGGGGCTGGAACTAGATGATCTTAAGGTCCTTTCCAACCCTAACTATTCTATGATTCTAAGAAAAAAAGTATGTTAGAGAGGAAGTCAGCTTTTGTATGATGTGCTGTCATAAATTCCAAGTACACCGTACTTCTACTTGTAATACAGGCATTCTTACTACCTTATCCCAAAATGTAATTAATTTATACCTGCAACATTGGGGATGCTGCTTCTTCTCCTTCATCTTCTTTGCCCTTTCGCCTTCGCTGAGCTTCCTCCTCACCTTCATCCAGAGGAATGCTTCTTAGTCTGGCCAGGAAGTTATTGAATATCATATCTGTACTGAGAACATCCTCACTGAACCAGACCATGCCACACCTTGACACAGTAGCCAAAGTGGCATATTTCAGATCCTGTACTTCAAACATGATACGCACCTGAAGAGCAGAGATTCAGAAGAACAGTTTGAAGTAAAACTAAACAACCAAAAAAGCAAAACAAACCCAAACCTCTCTCCCTCCGCCCAGAGACCTTTTAAATAAGTTGATTTGTGTTTAGCCTCTGAATAATCAATGGCAGCATTAAAATATCCTAAAGTAAGTTCATCATTATTGACTGTTACATTAGTCTTTTATATAACCCACAGAGTTTGTCTTACAATGTCAGAGTGACTATAATGTGAAATGTTTGTTTCCACAAAAGATCCTAACTCTGGCAAACTACTACCTGAGTTCAGTACTACTCTGGCTTGTAATGAGAAAGAGGGAGAGCGCTAGTACGGATTAAGGTAAAAGCAACAAGTTTATAGGACAGCACATGAGCATTATGTAAAAAAAGTAACATTACATTTGGTGGAAGGCTGAGACGTTCTCCATTTGGCAGAGTCAGTAGCTTGTTGTCATCCAAAACAGAGTTCAAGTTCTCAACCCATTCAGGGTCTACATCACCGTCAAAGATGATCCACTGACGTTTTTGTAGTTCACCTCTCACATTGTCTATGATTCTATATTAAAGGAAATAGTTATTGCAGTAGAGAACAAAGAATAAGGCCAGCTTGTTCATGGCACAAATGTACCAGCCATTTTTCATTTGTGCTATTAAAGACTCACTTTCTCAGGACATGTGTAAACAAGCCATCTGTCCATTCTCTGGTGTTCGGATCCAAAGTACCATACAGGTGATCTTTGCTGATTGCTTTTGGATCTATAATATGAGCAACACCTTCCACACCCTCTAGCCGTTCAAGGGCTTTCAGAAGTACTCTCCAAGCCATGCTCTTTCCACTTCCAGAGGGACCAACCATCATCAATCCATGATTTATCTGTGTAATCTGATACAGCTGAAGAACCTGTGACACAAGAAATGATGCAGCAATTAAGTCTTAACTTCAGTAATCAATCAAAGCTTCAATGTGTTGCTCACTTCAGACAATAGAAAGAAAAAAGCTTTCCAACATTCATAATAAAACAGGAAGTTTGGTCTTATACATGAACTTTCAATTCCACATTTTCAGTTTCAAGTTTTACCTTTTCAACCCACATGCCACCAACTTCCTCTCCATCACCATAGGTAAGGTACATTTCCTGACACACTTTCTTAAGCTCCTCTCGCAAGGCTGTCATCTCTCCACGATGATACTGTACTCCAGGGAACACATCAGAGAGGAGACTGAACAGCAATGGAATGTCTTCTGCAACCAATTTTGGTACCATAGTTTCACATACACTTTGGATCAGGATCTGCAGAGAAAGTCATGTTTAGGTTAAGATTTCTGTTAAGTTGGCTTTTACCTAATGTGTTTGACAAGGAATATTTCAAGTAAACGCTTCACTGATGAAGCACTAGACCAAGGTGGTCTTAGTAAAAACAGCCATTGATGGGGTTTCAACTTTGAAACTACACAATGAATTCCTATTGATTTTCAGTTTATACAACTGTAGATTCTCATGCCTCTCCCTTCGCTATGCTTCTCGTATTAGCTAAGGAACTGAGCATCAGTAAGCATTATGAACAAGACTATGATTCAGGGACTCCTAAGACACATTTAACTAGGTGCTTCTAAGTTACCACATTACCACTTTCTGTAACTAACATTACTCCGCTTGCATGGCTTAACACTAAATAGTAAACGCTGTAAAGTTACTTCTTTGTTTAGCGTGCGTCCAGTACTTTATCACACACATTACCTCTTGTTCTGGTAAGTTCTCAGCAATTTCTCCTTCGTCAACAACTTCACCACGCTCTTCTTTCTCCCGCTTTATCCTTTGAATCCTCTCTCTTTTCACATTACCTGCACTAACCAGCACACTTTTCAATGCTCTCAAGCCAAAATCATAGTGACTTTGGGAGGACAGCTGTTCATCACAAAGCCTAAGAAGCAAAATATGGTTTGATTCTGAATAGAGACAAACACAAGAATCAGTAAACGTCACTGCTTTCTTGAAATGACACTGCTGCACAATGTGCTTAGTGAGATACAAAGAACATTATAGCTTTGAACAATAACTCTACTTTCACTGACTGGAGCCAAACTTGTTACTTACTTGAAGAATGGTACTATCTTGTTGGCAAGCACTTCAGCTGTACGGAAACCCTGGGAGTACAGCATGACCTGGGCAATCAACTGGCGGTCTGGTTTTGTCATTGCCAAGCTACGGAACAACTTCTTCAAATTGTCAGGCAGATTTGATCTGCCTGCATATCCAGGATTCATGGTGATGAAGATAGCCATGTCAGGGCTCACTTTGACTTGTTTGTTAAGCAGCTCGCAAGTAATCGGTGTTGCAGCTGAAAAGACAGCGCATTTAGTTACACCTGAGTTGGCAATCAATCACCCTGAAAACAGAAATCATACTTCATTCTATTTCATTTTCCTACAGTAATGGACAGTAGGTCCACTAGTACTGCAACTGAAATACAGATTTCTACCAGCTGAAAGCTGACTTCAAGTTTTTAAGTTTTGTTTGAAAGTGCCTTTGTACTTGGCAGAAACGTAACTAGGCAACAAAACACCATGAAGGACGTTAGAGATGCTATGTAACAGTATTACAAATGAACAATTACGTACTCTTGTCATAGTTTGGATTGGAATGTTCTCGCAAAGCTTCCTGGATGCACTGAACTTGCTGCGAAACAGCAGAGAGCATACGCTCCTCCAGTCTGTTGAACTCATCAAAGCAGCCCCATGCACCTACTTGGCAAAGTCCCACAAAGATGCGTCCCATTGCCTGCACGTAGAGGGCAAAAGTCACGGAAGTTGCATGATCATTCTTGCTTATGGATAGGCAAAGGCAGCAGAGAAGAGCACGTTATACAATGCATCTATGGCAGGAAGGAGCTGTATTTCTATGTGGGTTACCATCTCTGTAGTGCTGGAGAGTTATTAAATGTGTCTGACTTCCAGATGTTCGCGGCTTCATAGTCACAGAAAATGATCACAGCTTTCTATTAGTATATACTGTACTGCAGTATATTCACAAAACAATCAATATAAATCCACTGCATAATGTTTTGTTTGCTGATATGATTAGTTCCTTTATTGCAAGGAGGATATTAGAACTACAGAACATTTCAGAAGGTGTGGATTTAAGGGCAGAAATGAGTACCTGGGGAAAGGCTCACTGAAGCACGAATAGAGCAACCCATTTCAGCTTGGGACCTCCTGCTTCTCTAAACTGTCAGAGGTAGGAAGGGGACTAGGGGCAAGGAAGGAGTAACACACACTATCTGTGATGTTACTGCTCTCTAAGTATCTTCTCACAGTCATCACTACAGGCCATATGTTGACTAAATGGAACCCTGGTCTGATCAAAATACAACTGTTCAGACAAAAACCCAAACAGAGGGGCAACCTGGCAGAGTACTGTGATTCCTTGACAATGTTTCATATTGTCTTCTATATATACACACCCAACCAAGGTTTTTATTTTGAGACATTTGCTGTGATATAATTTACAGAGGCATTGCATGTGGTTCTCAGCTGGAAGATGTCATTATTTTTGAAATATCTGGGTAAATTTTCTTAGTTTTGAAGAATACCTCACATGCTGAGGTACACTCCACAGTTATGTTGCAAAGGATAATTTGGTAATAGTACAGCTATTTTAGCAGTTCCTAAGTCTCATCTGTTCTCCATTAAACCAGTACTATCTATGCAAACCAAACAGTTTAAGTTACTTTCCTAAAGCCAGTCTTACACCACCACCCTGTACTTCCTCTTTTTTTCCCTCCATGTGCTGCTATTGAACTAAAAAACCAACCAGAACCTCCCCGCCAACAATGTTCTTCTCTACTTCTGCTTTAGGCGTTTTTTGATACAGAGCACCTGTGTGATCCACAGATTCCAGCTCAGTTAGGACTTACAGATTATCATCCTGAAAATAAACACTGTTGGCTGTTTCAGAGTTCTGAAGAAACTTATAGCTTATTAGCAAAGATTACATTTTTTTAATATCAAACAACTTACCTGGAAGTCAAATGTTTCATCACAGTTGAAAACCAACACAAAGCGGCCAAGCTGATGTCCAAGAGCCTTAACAGATTCTGTTTTGCCAGTACCAGCGGGACCTATTTGTAAAGTGGGACAGACATGTCTTAGTATTTAATCATCTGAGGTACTCACTATCAGCATGCTGATTCTGATGGTCCCTGCCAAGAAGGTTCAGTGAAACCTAGACCTGTTACAACTTCTCTCAGAAGACTGTGTTGTTCTTCAAAAATTTAGTTCTAAGTGTGCTGCATGCTTACATTTAAAGCTATATTAGAGATAATAAGTTTATATACCTGTCTCAAATTTTTATTGTACTTCAATACAAACCTACCAAATGGAGATCCTCCAAGTCTTGCCTCCAGGGCTTGAGTCATCGTCAGGTAACAGCGGTCAGTAAGCGGAGTCTGTACTAGCTTATCCTGAACACCAAGGTACTCAAAACCATAGTTGAATTTGGCATTTGCCATCTGAATGGAGAGCTGCTGCAACACGTCTGTCTGCTTTGGGTCAAAGTAGAACCGCATTTGGCTGAGCCACTCAAAGGATTTGGAGTTGTCAACCTTGCTTTTGATCAGTGATCTTGTAACATCTCTCTGGTGCACCAACTCGGTGATCTGGAGAATGAAGTTAACTCCTTAGACCACCGCAATACAATCTATTGCTAACAAATCCAGGAATCCTACAGCTTCTTGGATTACCACTGTAAATTGCCATTGCTTAGAAATCATGACCTACCAACAGTCTCTGCCTTAAAATCTGTTGCTACAAAAACGGAACTAACATCATTGACTGCTCTTGTTAAGGACTTCCATAGCTTTCAGCAAAGCACTCTGGTCCAGTCAGTCTGTTAACCCACCACACTACTGAACTATGTATTTTACTTGCCAGAAACTACAAAGACAAGTACTCCTAAACCCAGGATGATTTTAACTTCTCCCACCCCCACCCAAATTTTTACACATAAAGAAAAGCATGTAATAACTACAATAATAAATGGCTTCATGAGGTACTTCATGTTTGAATGAAGAAATCAGTAACTTTCATATCTGAAAGAGCTAGTTTGAAAATCAATTCAATGATCCTGGTCTGTAATATGCCATCGTACATTAAGCTGACTACAGTGAAAAACTACCACCACCTACAGGATCAGGGATTGATGTAGCTGCTTAAATTGCACAAAACTTTCTCCTAGAGGGAAAATAAATCTTAAGACTAATCAATCTTTTCATTAAACTTTTAAAAATCCTCACTTACAAATCCAGAAGAGGAACGGAAGTTTTTACTTACCAAGTGCTCCAGTTTCCTTCTGCGAAGAGGTGGCTGCTCCATCAGCACGGAGTCTGCCAGGACATTGAGTGTGACCTCAACATTAGCTAACACAGACTGGAGAGGACTGTTGCCTCCAGCTCCACCTGTATTGAGGGCTGACTCAACATTCTCAGACCATGCAATCTGGGCCGATAGGACAACGAGCTGAGCCTGTATAACAAAAATCCTCATCAGACAGTTTTCCTCACTGAAGTAACCAAGCTGCAGTATGCTTAAGTGTTCCATATTGATACCTGGTACTTGTCAATCCAAGAGATGTAGACTGCTGGATCAATTGAAGTTGCTTTCCCAAAGATTTCCACTTCAGTAACAGATTCTGCAAGCAGTTTAGCAAGGGTCACTCTCATTTCTTTTTCAACAAGAGTCAGCCACTCATTGATCTTGGGATGTTCTGTGATAGAGACAGGTGTTTTGAACAGCACCTGCAAGAATTAGGTTTAAGTCAGCCCATGTTCACTTGTTTTCAGAATCTTATTTAAAAAGAAACACTGCAGCCATACCTCCTCTCCTTCACGTGAGGATATCCCAAGAACCACAGAATTGTCTTCGTTGAGAATAATACTAGAAACGCCAGCAAACATCTTCTTGAAGTGTTTCTGCAGCTTAGCAACATTTTTGCTGTTTCCAATGATTTCAAGCAAGTCTTCATCACCAACAAAATAAAACCTAAAAATCACATAAATTTAGATCTGTATCAGAACTCCAACTATCAATTTATTTATGCTTCACAGATGGCCACTATATGGGAGTAACTGACATTTATTTCCCCAACACTGCAAGAGTGCACAAAGCACAAATTTGTCGGAAGTTATACTTCAGTTCTAAGATTAATTGTCAGTTCATGTGGTCTGTCCCAGACAAAAGTGTATATGTGCTCCATACCGTGATCTTTTCCTTACCTATCCATCCCTGAAATACCCACAGTAGAGCTTGGGACTCAGTCAGGTCTATGAGGCAGGGAGAACGCTCACTCAGTACCTCCCTCACCATTACCCTCTCATGCTAAAGTGACAGTCCAGTTGAGGACTACAGGTAGGTCAGAACCAATGACTTAAATAACAGATTGTGGTAGTATAGACACTGTTCCTACAATCAAATGCCAAAATTAGGCTGCTCAAAATGGAACCCGTAGGTTTACAGAAAAGAGCTGCAATGGTTCCTTAAGCAACATCTGAATCCTACAACAAGCAAGTAAGGGAAGTTTTAGTTCAACTTCCTGAGAAGCAGTTGTAACTAAATTCTGTATTGAGACAACACAGATTTTAATAGTCATAACATCTTATATACATGCAAAACAAAAATTTACAGAGGCTTTACAGAACAGTACACCAATTCCTGCACAGAAACATCAAATCACTTCAAGAGTCAACTGAAGTCAGCTTCATACCGGGGAAAAGAGGACCGCTCCCTTTCCAAGTATTCTCCCAGTGCCTTCTGTATCTTCCCAAGCAAGTCTGCCAGTCTCTCTAATGACCTCTGCACACCCTGGATGTTAAGAACATCCATCACAAGTGGGGATTTGGACACCTTTTTCATGAGTGCCAAAAATTCAGTGCTGATGCTGCAAGTAAAATAACACAGTACATTACAGAAAACTCAGTAATCACAGCCTGCAGAACACCACAGTTATCAGTCTCTAAATGACCACTGCCTCCCTAAGTGCTGCAGCAGTCCAAGGGAACACAAGACTAAGGCCCCAAAACAGCTCTTCATCTACCTACACAACAACATGACCTAACTTTTTGCAACGTTCAATTTATTGATTCAACTGCTGAAGGTCTACTTGTTCTCCATTTCCTGAAGAGATGCACAAGTATGATTCTCTGATCTGACTGGAAGCGTATGGAATGAATAAGGATGACCAGGGCAACTTAAAGCAGAGGAAGAAGGGTGAGACTGAAGGCTGCAGCAAAAGAAATCAACCTGCTTGTTGCAGCTACAATGCAATAAAAATCCTAGAAGTAGCTGACCAGAACTAGCAAGAAAACCTGACTGCATTCCAATCATCTTCTAAAAATTGTACATCAGCCTGTTTATTACAAACCTTTTTCTGTCATAGTTGTCTACATGCAACTTTTGCCATATCTGTTTGATGAACTTAATGTATACAACAGGGCTGTAATCCACCTGGATCAGAGAAGTATCTTCATTTCTCTTAAATATATACATATACACACACACATATACATGCGCATTCTCATATGTATATATATACACACACACATATGAGATATACATATTTCATATGGACCAGTTAGTATAGAATTCAGTTTTTCAACTTAGGGAGAGCTACACTGAAGTAATTAAGTTGCAGGCCTGTCCACATGGTGCCCCAAGGGAAGCAAGAAAAGAACAAAGCAATTAAAAAGTTACCTCTGGAACCGCTGGGTCTCCACAGGGAGCAAGTGCTTGATGTCTGCACTACCAGTGAAGATACCCTCCAGGTAGACCCATCGCCTTTGGACATCTATCCACACATCAAAGAGTGCCATGATTCGGTTGAGCTTATCTTCCCAGCTAAGGGCATCTTCCTCGAACACCTGAAGTTTAAATGCTGCATTAAAACTCATTTTAACAGTATCAGGAGTTTGACTGCTACTTATTATTAACAGAAACAGTTGCTTGAGAGTTACAGAATACGCATGTGCAATTAACTGTCAGCTTAATCAGCCCCTGATGACAAATACATAAACTGAACAAGAGGAGAAGGCAGAATTAAATGAAGGTTCTTCAGCCCTGTTTTCCATTTTACCTTGTAGTATGGTGACAGCTTCATAGCAGACACGCTGTTAATGTGCTCTTTTACTTTGTTGAAAAGGTCATCCCATCCACGAATCAAACGACATTTGTTCTGGTAATTAACCAAGTCCAATTCATAAGTGTTCCACACTTCTCTTATCTGAAGAAAAAAAAACGTTTAAGATACGACATCAATAATTTCTGCTCCAACATATTACAAAGGAGAAACATATTACAGTAATCATATTTTACTTTTTTACCCTGTTTTTTTGATAGAAATATTGAAAATACGACGCATTTAGATAAAACAAACTAGGCAGAGTGTCTGCCGTCATTATCAAGAACTGCATTTCCCAAATGATGCAAGTTTCATCAGAAGCTTACATAGCTTTACCCTGTTCCCCAAAACAGAGCACTCATGGAGTCTCAGCACTTTTATCAACAGCTTAGATTAAGTTTAATACACAAGTGTCAGCCACTCTACAGCAAGCCTTTGATTTGCTACAGCATGCATACATGCCAGTTGATACTAGCCTGTTTCAAGAACTCTTCCAAAGCCATCTCTCCCTGAGCCACCAGCAGCACATCTTTGACGATTGCTTCATTTCTTTGTAAATCGACATCCCAGATCTGACCCAGGGTCAATTCTGAGACAACCCAGTTGACATGAAGCCTTTTCATCAGCTGTTTCCAGTGACGATCTTTAAGTGCCTCAGATTTCAGTTCAATAACTAACATGTTTATCTACAGAAGACAAGAAAGCAAGTTACATCCTTGAACTTGAACTATAAACCCCCTGAACCCATGCATTTTAGAAATGAGCATAAGTTACCTTCATGTAGCCCTTCAGGAGTCTCTGGACATACTCATAGGAGGCATATTGTCGCAAGCGGGCAGGGAAGTTTTTCAGTTGGTTCAGCAGAGCATCTAAGTTTTGTCGAAGCTGTCAGTAACACAAAAGCTATGAGATCTTTCTCTGCAAGTGCTGCATACACAGTTGTACAAGTTTAAAGCAGTGTATTTTTACAAAAACCTCTTACTAATGAGATACTGGCAGTACTGCTCTTTTAGCATTAGACGTATTTGCATAGTATGACATGATATTGTCACAGGCAGTTTATGCCTTAGTATCACACAGTATCACAGTATGTTAGAGATTGGAAGGGACCTCAAAAGATCATCTAGTCCAATCCTCCTGCCAGAGCAGGAACACCTAGATAAGGTTAAATAGGAATGTGTCCAGGCGGGTTTTGAATGTCTCCAGAGAAGGAGACTCCACAACCCCCCTGGGCAGCCTGTTCCAGTGTTCCGTCACCCTCACTGAGAAGAAGTTTCTTCTCAAGTTTAAGTGGAACCTCTTGTGTTCCAGTTTATACCCATTACCCCTTGTCCTATCATTGTTTGCCATTGAGAAGAGCCTGGCTCCATCGTTCTACCGCTCTCTACCTCCTGAATATTGAACTAAAACTGATGCTGTTCTTCCAACCATATAATGAAGTTTCCATAATAAGGTCCAACAGCCTACTTAAAAACAAGCAGTTTCTTCTCTGTCGATACAGTTCAATCTCAACTTCAAACCTACTGGAATTACATAAATCCCCATCAAAATTACTGAAGTTGTGACAAATCCTGTGAATTATTTTTTTTTTTTTATTAGCTTAGCATGAGAAGAAATAAGCTAAAAAGATACTGAAAACGGTACTTAAACACTGAAAACAATCTGGAATGTGACAACTGAGCTTGTCCATCTTAAGACGTCCAATCCCTAAATTGCATATACTTGCAGAAATGTTGTTTATGTATACAGAAGTACCTTGCGAGGCTGTACTGAAACCCAGGGCTGTTCTTTCATTTGATCAATTTGTTCCCAGACCTTAGAGAGTTCAGACCAGACCCCTTTGAGATCCTGCAACTCTTCAAGAGCGACCTATAAAAAAAAGTATATCAAACATCAGCAGCTATTCCTAATTTCTTCAAAGTCATGAGTGTGGGGGAGTTCAACAGAATACTTTGAACATATAAAAAACCTTCAGATAGCTTTCCAATTCATATTGGCAAGAAATGCAATAGCAAGTGACCCATCAGATATTTGCACCTCAGGTCCCATACTAGCTTCACAAGAACAAGGCAGTCAAGGAAGAGATCACAATCTCTTAAGGCAAGAAATGAAGAAGTGTGGAGGTTGTGTCTTGACACTAGTACACTGCAGGTTACAAGTCACTCTCTTAAGGGAGAGAGAGATGGAAATGAAATGTTTTTATCTCAAATGACAAAATACTGTTTGAGCAGGTTGTACCTGGACACGCTCTTCACTGCCACTGAGTAGTCCTGTATCTGTTAGTTCCAGAGCTTCCTTGGCCTTCGCACACTTCTCACGATCATCTTTCAGCCTACTGAACTTTCCTTCGTAAATGGTAAGAGCTTGAAGAGCCTCTTCTGGACGCAGGTTTCCCTAAAGGTTGCATGGGACACATTAACCCAAAAATCCTACAACCAAGTTGAAGCCAACGTAAAAGGAATAAGTAAATACTAAATGTTTGTCTCATTATTTTCCCATTTCCAGTTTGCTGACAAGGTTACATACTGATGCAGAGTAAGTTTCATTCCACTTTAGTATGCAGTTTTTGGCTTTCCTAAATAGCACTTTGGGAAGGAAAAAAAAAGAAAAAGCAGCTTGCTTCTAAATCCCCCTACATGCATGCCTCTGACATAGCCCTTGTTTCAGCAAAAGTCTGTTAGTCACTTGAGTTGCCTAGGTTTTTGCATCTAATAGAGGCCTATGTTTTAAGAGGAAATTTCCTTACGCCACTCCTCCCCCCCTCAACATATTGGCAAGTTATTATAGAGCCCTCAAACAGACTTTTAACATCCTTTAAAATGAAAACCTGCAAAAAAAAGCATATAAATAAACTGCTTGCTTCTTACTGAATACAGATAATCTACCCCATTTGCTGAATGAGTATTAATCATGACTTACTGTTACGGGCTTTGTTTTCTCCCAGTCTGTTAGCAAGTCAGTTGTTCGGCTCTCCACTGCGCGATCCTCTTGAACTATCTTCATCTGCAAATTTGCTACTTGTTGTTGAATGGCAGAATCCTTTCTACGCATAATGTCATTAAAGGCACCCCATTCTCCTTCAATGTTGTCAATGTAGAGCCAAGAGGATGGAAACTGGAACCTTTGTTTCTCAAGCAAGCGCTGACCATTGCGATAAAGCTAAAAGAGACAGTGGTTGTAAGTTAAAGAGACAAAACTAAGTTAAGTTGCAAGGCTAAATACTCAACGTATTTTAAGAAGTGCTCACTACAGAATTCACAGGTTATGAAGTTCACATCTGTTCTTTAAGAACTTGAATATTATGAAGCTATATTTTTAGAGCTAAGCCTGACATTTCCAGAAGAAAGTATCACTAGCAAGACAACATACCTCAACTTGCTTTTCAAACTGCTTGATTTTGCGTTTCAAGGACTGCACGTATGTGATAAAAGTCACTGCATCTGATGTGCTGGCAGTGTCCACTGAATGCTGCTCCAGTTCTTGACGGGACTGTTTGGGGCACAAATCAGTATTTCAGAAGTCTGGAACAGTTGACTTGAAAGTGAAAAACTGGAATTTGGACTTGTCTTACCTTAGAAATTTGCGAATGAAACTCTGTCATATTCTGGCCAAGCATTTGGCCAAATTTGCTGAGCACTTCCTTGTGCCAGGAGTCATACTTCAAGTTCACCTTTGATTGTACCTATGATTGAATAAAGTTACATAATAGTAATTTGTCAGCCTTGCTATTTTCTTCTATACACTCAATCTGAAATTGAATACATTTATCATACAGACCAACTACAATTTCTTACCTTGCCATAGTCTATGACAACAGGTCCAAATTCCTTTCTGGTTTCTGCATTGTCAAATGTTCCTCTTGCCTTTCTTATCTGAACTAAAAGGGCTTGCCACTTATTCAGGTCTTCTCCAAGACGGTTGTATATGTTTTCAGCCTGCATATCCCACAGACACTGGTACTGCAGCCAAACCTGATTGAGGTATTTCACAACGTTCAGAACTTCTTCAGCACATTCCAAAAGATGTGTGTGTCCCCAACCCTCAGGAAAACTGAGAGAAGGGTCCACTTTCATTTTAGCTGTAGCATTACGTGGTGTCAGCCTCCTACCTTGACATACTGCTCCACTTCAGTCACAATTCCCATGATAGCAGAGTATGTCTCCTCCAGAGCCGCAGGGCCATCAGGCATCCTTGTCAATGCATTACGATAGAATTTCTCTTCCTCAGAGAGCTCATAATGCACTCCAACCTAAGAACCACAATTATATGTGTGATATAAGTGAATTTCTGGAGCACTCAGGTTCACTTCTACAGCAACACACTAAAGTATCAAGCCCAACTAGCTGCAAAGTGAAAATACTTGCTTAGATTTATATACAGCTTGATTATACTTACCTGGTATCTCTGACTCTGAATTCTTGGTAGAGACAGGATTACCGTTTTCCAAAAAAACATTTCTTGATAAAGTTTGTACCTACACTCTTCAATTGGTGGATTCAAGTATATCACCTGGTTGGTTATTCTTAGTTCATGTACGACATTCTGCAGAAACAGTAAACAGAAGTTTTACTGACAGGTACTCCTACATATAGACAAGAATTCTGGACTTCAAGAAGCAGCAAACACTGCTGAAAAATCAACTTGCAGTTAAAGAGGAGGCAAGTATTCCTCCAAACACAGATGCAGAAAAAAAAATCTGTCTCTCATATAAGCCCTCAGATATAATTCCTGGACTAACAGACAATAAGGTTACAAAAAAAAAAAATTCAGCAGAAAATTTCAACAGCAAAACTTACTTTGATCTTGGGTTCACCACCAGGCTTATGGCTCACTTGAGGAGCATCTGTATCCATGTCAACTTCTGCTTTGTCATCTGCTTGTCCAAGAAGAACTTGGGTCCAGGCCCTCAGTCCTGCTTGCAAACGAACACCCAGGATTCTTTCAATCTAAAGAACGTAAGATACATTGGAGGAAACAGCTGCATATTCACTGCATAAAGATCCCCACAATTGATATATTCCGACACCACACATACTATGGTGCCTCAAAGAACCAAGAGTTCCTCTACTAAGTCACTAAAGAAGTTTAGGAGTTGTGGTAAATTTTCACTGAATAAAAGTTCAAAGCTTCTCCTGTCCTCAAGGACTTCAAAGGAATTTAACAATTTTAACTGCTCTGAAGTTGGCTGAAACCTGAAACTTTACTCAACAGCAGAACCAAATAATACAAAGGCAGTGGGTCCTGCTACCAGCATAGAAATTTTTCACCCCCCTTTAAAAAAAAAAAAGCTGGTGACTTGCTTGCTCACCGGCACCTTCTAGGCAGCCAAGCTGTATCAAACCTTTTGTCTTCAAACAACAAAACTCCCCTTGAACTAGTTGATCCCAAAAGTCAACAGCAGAAAATAAGTAAGTCTTGCACCTTCTCCATACAAAACGCACACAAAATTTTCAGAGAATTGAGAGACAGAATTTTCTTTGGGTGACTATGAAAAATACACTAAAAACCCATCTGTACCCAATGATTTTTTTTTTTGTAAATACATACTAACTCCTTATCTCAAACCTACCTCTATATCCAACTTATTGACCCAGATTGGCAAATTTGAG
Source organism: Psittacula echo (assembly GCF_963264785.1). Classification (NCBI taxonomy): domain Eukaryota; kingdom Metazoa; phylum Chordata; class Aves; order Psittaciformes; family Psittacidae; genus Psittacula; species Psittacula echo. The sequence goes on along the minus strand of NC_137739.1, from coordinate 66,324,002 downwards.
TATGAATGAAGATTTAAGTCATCCACAGCTTTCTGAACCCTGTTCAAGATTTCAGAGAAAGTCCTGTGATCATACATGCATGTTTCCAATGATCTCACTTCCAAGTCTATTTTCTCTTCAATAATGAGCAGATCATCCACCTAAATGATTTAGGAAAAATGAGATGTTTAGTTTTACAGTTAAACAGACGCAGCAATATTGTATAGTAATGGTTAGTCACTTCTCTTTATTTGGATTCAGTTTGTCTATCAATTTTAGCAGTACTAAAAGAGCCATTTAGCTGGCCAACTTGTTACAACCTTCTCAGCTACTTAACCAAAGAGTTATAGAATAGCACATCAGCTATGCCATTCCACTTTTGGTTAACCACATTGCTGAAGTATCAATGTAAAAATTTTGCAGAATTTGCAAGACAAAACCAACCTTTTCTTGGAAACTGAAGACAGTCTCAGCTAAGCGCTGTACATATGGATCAAGTTTGTACGATTCCCACACGAGGGCGATTCCTTCTGCAATCAAAGCCTGCACCTCTTTCTTCAAGCCAGCAACCAGAAGTGAGATAGTATTACGCTCTTCTACTTTCTCACACGTTCGCTCATATGTACGGACACTTTCAATCAGAGAAATAGCAAATGGGTAGAGCTGGTTTGCTTGGTGAGCTTTGTTGACAATTGCTAGAGGAACACGGAAACCAAGCCACTTCAGGTTTCGGACTTCTTTTGAAAGTGTAATTATTTCTGGAAGAAAGTTGACTTTCAGTTTCAGGACATTTCCACTTCGACCTCTAACACGAGTGCTTTCAATGGTGAAAATACGACCAGACACACCAAGATTGCGTTGCTGAACTTTTCTTGCCCAGTCATCAAAGATCTCCTGTGTGTTGAGCTTCATGCGAAAGCTATCTCCATCCTGCTTTAGCTTCTGACCTTCTACATGGTTCTCCCAGCCTTTACCAAGGACATCCTCAACACGCTTCATGTAAGCGGTGAGCTGTCTGTCTATCTGTTTTGCCCAAATTATAGACCCAGACACAGGAGGCAAGTCACGAACATGACTCATTTTACAAGCTTGACTCTGGGGGTATTGTACTTTAAATTTGTCATGAAGAGACTCAATATCATCTTTTACACGCTGGATCAATTGTGTTTGATATTCACGAATGGCACCGCGAATGTGAGGTCTGACAAATAAGGCATTAAACCTGGAGAAGATTCTGAACATCTCATTGGCATTCTTCGCTGTACCAAGCTGGTCTCTCAAACGGGCAGTTATTCTTGTTTCAACTCTATCAATTCTTTCATCATACCGTTTCATTGCTGCCTCCCACGCTTCTGTGCCTTCTTTGGAAACATCTAACCCATCTACTTCCTTAACATTCTCATAAGCAAGATTGACTTCTTCAATTGCATTAGCATCTGCAGCATCAAAAAGGACTTCTGCTACTTTCATATCCTGTGGTTCAGGTACCTCTCCTTGATTTTGTTGGGCAACAGCCGTCACCTGCATTAGAATCACATCTAACTGAGTTGGATGCTTCAAAATTTACCTACAAATAGTCACAAAGTCTGTTATAACAAGCACTGAAAAAAAACCCTATTCGTTTACAAATAGGTAAACAAATTAGTACCAAATCCTTAACGAATTTGCAGTCATATTTAAATTTCAGTTCCATTATGAACAGGGCAACAGTTACTTTACAAACTTTCACTACTGTGCGGCATAATCTCATTTTCCACTGTGAATTAGCCAAGCTCAAGAATTTACACTCTTATTAATCTCTGCTATGTCTGGACTTGCTGTTTTTGTTAACAGGTGCATGGCCATGTAGTATGTGATGTAAGTCAGAATAAAAGGTAAGCCTATCAAGAAGGGCTCACAACTAGACCGGGTTTTGGAAGCAGATAGTGAAACTGAGTGCTACATTAGCTTTGCGCTGGGAACTTTTTAAAGCAACAGTGAACATTCCTGAAGAAGCAATACAGATTTTCTGTCTGGTAACAACCAAGAATATTACCTGAGGTCTCAAGACTCTCACAATAACTGCCCTCAGCTGCTCATGCTGACGCCTGAATTTCCTCATTTGATCAAGACGACCCTGGAGTTTCCTATGAGCTGGATTGATACGCCAAACCATCTTCAGGTTCTCCTCCCTTTTTCTTTTCACAATATCTCTCAGCAGAACTTGCAGCTTCTCATATTCATCATCCCAGGTTTGGAATACTTCAAAGCATGCAACCATTACCTGAAGAGAGTTTTACAACAGGAACTTTAGCTCCCAAATGAAATTCTTCCCAAAAATCACTATTCAATGCAAAATACAGCCATACCCTCTATCCATACCCTATATCCTACATCACAAAACTGTTACATACCTTTTCAAACTCTTCATAGGCAACATGCATCAGCTTTCTGGTTCCCAACACTTTAAGTAGCTGAGAGCTCAGATCTCTTGAAATAGCCTCCACTAAACGCAATGCCCTTTGGATTGGGTATTTTGTGTTTCTGATTTTTCTCAAATGGGTAAATATTGCAACAAGAGCCTGCCTTATTTTGTCCAACTCAGTAGCAGACAGCAAGTCATTCAGTGGAAAGTCTTTCATCAGTGGATTATAGTCATTCACTGTCTCCAGAGCCTGTTTCAGACCTAAATGTAACAGGAAATACCTTTAATACAACTTTTAATTTCATTAATCACATCTGTAGCTTTAACTAGACCAAGGTTACTCTGAACAGCATTGTTCTTTGTACCACAATGTTCAAGCTCCAAAATAGCAAGTTTCTGTAGAACATTTGTAAAAAAAATTATTGAACAGACATTTTACCTGTGTCTGTATCGAAGCTCACAGTTGCGTGAAAACGTTTGCCATGTTTCAGGATATCCAGAGTCAGAAGAACTTCTGGACTTTCACGCTTTTCCTGAATGCGATACAGAGCCCGTTCCAAGTTTAACCAGAAGCTTATCTCCTGTAATGCAGTGCCTGATGCAGGATCTCGATCTAATTTGGTCACCTTAAAAGTAATAGAGAGAAAGAGAAGGGAAGGAGAGAAGCGTTTAATTCATATGCATCAACTGTAAAAACTTGTTCGATTACTATATGTAGTTGAAACACATAATATCTCCTAGGTTTTAATAATTCAACCTTAGATAGTTTTGGCACTCATTCTCTCAGCAGCATAGGAACTGCAGTGCAACAAGAGTCAAAGTTTAATTCCAGTGGCCCCGGAAGTCAGTTTTAGCACCTCACGTGGCATCTTCAGCATAGCCTAAAAAAGTCACCTGTCCATTTCCTTGATCTCTGTTTGTATTCTGGTTAATGACAGATGAGCCAGGCAAGAAAACAAATGTTTTACGCTCTGGACTAGGAAAAGGCACCACTGTTTCATGAGCTATAGGCGTTTAATGTGCCCATGGAAGAAAAAAAGCAAGAGTAGTATCTGGGATGCTATTTCCAAGGAACAGCAGAATAGCAGAGCTCTTCTGAAAAGTGAAAGCCAGGCATACAAGAGATTACAGGACAGTACTGGAGCAACTGTTCTGAATGCACCTGGATAAATAACAAGCCAAACCAACAAGACCCACTTCTCTCAATTTACTGTGAAGATGAGTGCTGTTCTGTTGGCTGGTTGGGTTTTTTTACCTTTTGTATCTCTCTAATCCAGCGGTTGACTCCAGATTGTAGCTGATTGAGGAATAACGGATCCTCAGCCTTCTCACCAAAATCTGTAACTTTTGGTTTTTCTCCACGTTCGTAACACTGCTTGGCAACATTAGTAATAGTTGCATGAATTGGCAGACTAATCTCCGGAATTTCAATATTCTGCTGCAGATGCAAGAGGCCCATTTCAAGTTCTGCAATCTTTTTCTCAACTGAAGGAGCCATCTTATCTCCATCCCTGAAAAAGCACAGGTGCTTCCATGTAAGAGGCCAAACATAAATGACACACAACACATTAAAGCCATATGAACTGCTTCCCTGGAGTCGGCAACAGCATCAGATGCAACTGTGTGCTTAAACAATTTCACATGACTTGCCTTGAACAGTCACTTTTTTTTTTTCCATTAAACACCTACTTTAATTCATTAGCAGAGAAATGCAGCATTTATACTGAATTACCTGTCTGCTTTGCCAGATTCCCTGATATAGGACTTGAAAAAGGGAGCAACAGCATTGCTGATGAAAGAATGTAATGTTTCATACGGAGAATCTTCACTGAGAGTGAGGACTCTCAGCTGGGAAGACACTGGTTTGTCGGCATCAATCACTGGTGTACGCTTAATGAATGCCAGGCTGCAGAACAGAGAAAAGTTACCAACTAAACATTTGAAACTTAAGTGACGGTCAGAATAACTCAAATCTACTGCAAGTTTAGGTCACAGGAGTCAAATGCTAACCTGCATCATCATATTGTATATAATCTTTCTTCTAAAAGACCTGAACACAAGTCTTCTAATAACTACATCTTTATATTTAATCAGTAAACAACCAAGCATAGGTATCAGTAAGCAGTGTGGGCACACTAAAGAGGCTTACATCTTAGGAAGCTTCAGACTCAAACATGCATTAAGGTAAGTGACAAATAAGTAAGAGTCAGACACAACCAAGTACTACTGAATCTAACGAATATACTACTGCATATGTTACTTTTGCATGTATGCCAGTTTAGTAAGACTGTCTCTTTAACCTCAGAAGTCCTAAGTCCATTCCTGTCAGTCTCATGACACACACTTGTCTTATCAGAGCCTCCACCTCAAAAAGATACTCCTCCGCCTGAATAAAACCACTGCACGAAGCACATGGCAAACTGGAGCTAAATTTGCTATGTAAAGCAGGTAAATCTGCTTGTAAAGGCTTTGCATTCATAGGGTAGAAATATCAAGACCTACTTTACTGACTCACCTGTTTGATTTTATTCCATAATGAATGTCAGTGCTGATACTGTAGGAAATGAACTCTTTTTCTTCTTCTCCTTCATCTCCCACATCCTCTGCAAAAAACATCCTATGTAAGAAATATTTTATTTCTAAGGTACCTGCCACACTCTCTCTACCAGGCTATTTTCTAATCTTTAATTTCTACATCAACTTATCTAAATTAAGTTAAATTCAGCTTTGCAATGTCACTCAGTTTCAGAGTGGGTTCACTGTTCTTCAACAAAACTCTACTGGCTTTTAAAGGTTGCTATAAAAAAAATGACAGAACATTACAACAAGCAAATTTTAAATCGCATTCTAAGAGAAATCTTCTGCAATACAAAATGTACATTTACTTGTAGAGGTATGCTACAGAATGACTTCAGTACAGTAGAAAAAAGCAGCTGATGTTTTGTTTTAAAGGTTGCTTTGTATTTTTTGACCTTTTCTTTGAAAGATATTTGGAAATTAAGTCTCTGAACAAAGAAACCTCCTGACAAAGCAGAAACCCAAGCCATGGGAAGTACTCAGGCATTACCAAAGCCAATGTATCATAGATGATGTAATCCCTGGGAATGCAGGCAGTTGTGCTGCAATGCAGTCATTTTAGTGCAGAAGGTGACTCCCTGTTGGTGGACATGCTCTGACCTGACAGAGTATTACAGTGAACTCTCGTCGTGCCCTGATTTCATTTGGCCATTCATGGGAGATACACCCTAGGGTGTCACATTTGTGATCCTGAACATTAGAAGCCTGGTCACAGAACACTGCACAGTAACCTGTATGAAAGCTGTTGGCAGGCTGTGTAGGCCATGATGCCACACAACAGTCTTCATTACTCAGAAATATGGCTTTTGTTTTATTGTATTTGTAATCAATAATTTACTTGGTACTATCTGGACTTTGTGTGGACTAATCTTGGTACTATCTGGACTCTGTGTGGAATATACAGTCCACACAAAAGTTTCAATAATAATATTGCTTTTAATAGTGTTAGAGAAAATAGATCTCCATATGCTGTTAGAGGTACTGAATCTGTTAAATCTGAAGACTGGCTGTGAATCACAAAATCCACTCTCCCTAAACAACTGCTATTAAACCAGAAGACATCAATGGAAATGCCTTCTGCCCATAGTAAATTAGCATTTAGCTTCTGAAACATCTAAATGTCTCAATTTGGTTTTTAACCATACATATATAACAATACCTATGCAACAAGCCTAGAGCTAACTTATCACTACTCTTTCATTACTTCCAACCCAGACTAAGGATAATCAATCTCATGAGCCAGACAAGAAAGATTCAGAAATATGCATATCATATTAACATCCAATAGATTTTCCTTAAATCTTGGTAAACACTGTGTCATGAATTTATAATGATTTATAATGATTGCTGCTCTTTTTGTCCCCTCTAGAAATTTCTACTGTTATTCCTGCTGAGAAAGAAAATCTCAGACTTTGGAGGAAAACGAGGAGGAGGATAATCAGTAAGCAGAAACAGGCGCAAGATAAACAAAGATGATATTTTAAGCAACATTTTGGATTCATAGTGACTAGACAGCAAATGGAAGAATCTTCATGTTTCCATCAGTGTGAACTAATTGCAGGGCCTACGTCCAGTACCTTACACTGCGGCTGCTGACATGTTAAATAATGTATTATGAAGTGTGACTACATTAAGATTTGATATAAATCTACTGGGACTGAATAAACAGCACAATAGCAGCAGAAATCCGGAAGTTTAGTACTAAAATTCTGCAAGCTCAAACTGGCAGACATGTAGCCATATACAAACTGAAAGTCCTGCTTACCAGTAGAAGTGTTATTAACGAAGCTTTTCTTCTATTATTGTGCATTAAGCTGGATTCTGTGACAATTTAAGTGCTTATTTAGAAATTGATTTCTTGACAAAAGAAAGTCATTTGCACATGTCACTGACAGCCGCATGTAAATAACAAAGATGTTTTTCAAGCCAAGAGTGTCAACTTTGCTACAGCATTTAATGCAGCATTTGATGACGCTTCCGAGAGCCACTTACAAGCACCATGGCCACCAGGCTTTGCTAATTAAACAAGGACACTGCAGGGTCTACATCCTGATTTATGAACCGGAGTCTCGCTAATTCACCATGGAATAACGCTTTTTACAGGCTGAGATGACTCTCTTCTGTTATGGTTTTTTGTTGGCTTTTTTCTTTTTTTTTTTTTTTTTGGGGGGGGGGGGAAGGGGGATGGTTTTGTTTATTTCTCAAGGGCTGGTTTGTTTTCGTTATTCTGTTTCAGGCCGACGACCTGCCTTGCCCAGGTCAGCTCCCCAGCAGCAAGGAGGCCGCAGCGGGAAGCGCCTACAACCCACTGACGAAGCACTTTCGACGGCTATCCCAGCAGGACGGGCTACAGCTGCAGCACACAAAGCACCTGCGCCCACGCCCCGCCGCGTATCTGCCTCGAGCAGCTTCAGCCCAAACCCCAGACATGAAGAACAAAGAACGGGCGACGTCGGGCCCGGCGGAGGCTGACAGCTCGGGCCCCGCCCGCCGATGTCGGTCCTGGCGCGAGGTGCGGCGGCAGCGCCTCGACCTGGCTCTCCAGGTTGTGCCCGCCGCGCGGCAGGTCAGCGCCTACCGCACCGGGGCCTCGCCTGAGGCGGGGACCTCCGCAGCCCCCGTGCCCCTCCCGCTCCGCGGCAGGGCGGCGGCTCACGACAGGCGCCGCCGCCATTTTGAGAGCGCAGCATCCGCCCGGCTCTCGCCTCACCTTTGAGGGTGGAGCGCTCCACCAGCACCGTGTGGACCTGAGGGTCAGAGAGGAACTTTCGCATATGCTCCACGGCGCCCTTCTCCTCCAGTGCCGCCTCCAGCACCGCTGGGGCTTCGCCGCCGTCCTCGAGCAGCAGCGGCACCAGCTTTCGCAGATGCTTCTGCAGCACCGACACGTCGGCCACATTCTGCACCGCTGAGCCCGACACCTCCATGCCGCCTTCCTCGCCGCCGGGGCCGCCGCCCCCCCCACCGCCGGAGTCAGACATGCTGAGGCAGGAACAGCTAGAGGCACGCCACGCTCCGCCCGCCCGCGGTGCGGCAAGCAACGCCCCACCGCCGGGGAGCCTGGGAAAAGCAGCACGCCACGCCTTCCTGGCCGGCACCGGCGCCGTTGCCGCCCTCGGCACAGCCCCTGTTGGCGAAGGCGGTGTTCCAGTAGCTTCTCCCGTACGAGAGGCGCGGTGACTGAGCTGCGAGGGGAAAGTACAGGCCCCCCCCCCCCAACTCCCTTGCACCACCGGCTCGAGAGAGATGCATGCTGCCGGTCCCTTACCGAGAAGATAAAATAGCCCCGCGGCTCATTTGTTCAGAATGTTTAGTTTATGTGAAAAATAAACCCAGAAGCCGTAACAAGGGGAGAAGCAGACTGGCTTCTTTGGCGTAAAGAGCAACCCCCTACCCCGCTCATACAATAGGTGTGCTAGTTACAGTTTAGTGAATGCAGCACTTAAATCATTAATCCCATACTTTCATATCCCATAGAGAACAGAGGGGGGAACTGAAAGCACCCCAGTGAGAAGGGGACCTCTCCCTGAACATAATTTCATTTTAAAAATTGTTAAAGCTCTTTTACAGCAGCCACATCCCAGTGTATATATTTGATCTAAGGAACTAGATGAATTTAGCTCACTGCCACCAGGATGGACAATCCTGCTCCTTCTTGTCTAAACTACTCCCATCCCTCCCCTGGTCCTGGGTGGCATTTGAATGTGCCTGGGAGAGGGAAGGTGACAACAGTTCCAGAACAATTCCCCTGCCTCCCAAAAATCACTATTGGTGCCCCGCAGACTGAAAACCCCCACTTTTGTTTATACACAAAGGGGATGGCACCTAGAAGAGAAAACCAAGCAAACTAACCATACAAAACTGTCTCTGAACCCTTCCCCCCCCCCGTTCCTCAGGGGGATACACAGACAAATGTATAGACCCTTAGGCCCAGAGTCTGTTCAGATGTACTGCACAACATGTACGGAAGCTGGGATGGGATATGCTGCCTGACTAGGCAATGCCGGCCTGTAAGCCACTACACAAGTGTTAACTCAGCGTTAAAAGTGTGTGTGCCCAGCTAGTTTACAAGGAATACAGAAAGCCCAGCTACATGCCCTAGCTCCTGTTTCTACCAGGAAAAAGGCTGCCTATGCTCACATAGGCTCCTAAAGGGTTCAGGAGTCCAGATTAACTTTAAAAAACCCCACTGATTTCTTAAATAATAGAAATTTCAAGCCTTCTTGGCTGGAAGGAAAATAATCTGTTCAGCAACAGAACTGACAGAGGTTATTCACTGAAAACTTACCAAAACCATTTCACTTCCTCTCCTTCCAAAACCCTCTTACTAGAATGGTAATTTTTTGATGAAGAAAAATATTGTAAGATAATATGTAAATATTAATCTAACTATTCTATTTACAGAACATGGTTATTGAGACAGTGTTTAGAACAACACTCATCTACTTCAATTTTCCAAAGTCTAGTTTGCTCACATCCTATCAGTTTCCTACATGCAGATAATGTTTTAGGATTAAGTTTCATATGAAAAAGAGTTAACTTTGCCAGGCTATCTGAATTCCAGAAAGGCTACCCCGTATCTGGTCCTGCTGCCTGCCTTCCAGTGGGGTGAGGATTACCTACTTCTTACATCTGTGTAGTAACTGTCAGTACAGACTAAACATCCAAAACCCACAGGTTAAATTAACATACTGGTCTCCAGGATGTTCAATAAAAGGGTGTTGATAATTCTCTTCTGCAACGTAGAAGTGTAATATCTAAGTGTAAAAACATCTCTTTGGAGGTTAGTTCAAAGCTATAGTTCCAAGTGCTGGCATACTCATTCTTCTAAAACAGCTGTCATTTGCTGCACCAAAACATCACAAAATTTTTGCAGCTTACAAAGCAAGAATCAACGTTACTGTAAAACTGCTGCCAGGAAAAAATATGAATAAGGAAAGTAAAGTAAGGAATTAAGGACAAGAAAGCAGGACAGAGACAGGAAACAGGAATTCAAGTAATTATATATATGCATTGCTGCTAACCTGCAGAGAAAGTAGGGTCAAAAAAATCCCAACACGTCCCATTACTGTCGGTTCTAAAAATACTCCATGTGCGACAACACTTTATTGTATAAAGAACTAGTCAAGGATTCTGATATTTAAGCGCTAGACTACTTGCAACTACAAGCCAGCATAGGTAAGACACTTGGTATTCCTTCTCCAGCCTTGTCTGCTGTGCCAAAGTAACAGGAAGATCTTGTAAATTAAGTTAAAGGAAATCAAAGCAAAGACAAGGTAAACTAGCTTTTTGCACAAGTTCTTATGTTCAGCTAAAGAACGTATGTTCTCTCTATAGAGAAAAGGCTTTAGCTTTCTCAATATGGGTGAAAAATCATTTGCCTTGATCTACCCCTAGTTAATCATGAATGGCCTTTTCTTGGATACACAAAGGACCTGGTCCTTTCTACAGGTACGTGAGAAGCTATTTCAGTCAGCCATCCAAAAGGCAGAACTGCCAATATGACACATTTCACCTCTAGTTTAACTAAAAAGAAGTATGTCAGAGAATCAGAATAAGAACTAGGACTTGTCAAGACAGACAAGGTTTGCTCCTGGCAAATGCCATATAAAATACGTAGGAAGAAGTATTTTGAGTAAGTTAGAAAAGCAACTTCAGAAAAAAAGAAAATCTTATTTCCCCTATATTTAATAATGATTTGGTAGTATTAGAGACCAAAACCAAAGCAAAATCCCTGAACAAGTAACAATCAGAGCAAATCACTTGCTTTCCCCTCTATAATTCTCTTTAAAGGCAGAGTACTAGAAAAATCACAATGGCAAACCCTTCATGCAGCATGAGCCTTTAGTGTGGTCTTCTTGATCACAGAAGTGCTTAAAATAGCTTGAGGCAATTATATGAATACTCTTCTCCTCTCCTGAAGTGAAACAGTGTAAGCCCTCTCCCTTCAACACCATAGGATTGATGCTTATGAGACTTCATGGGTTATGTGTGCAGTCCTCTTCTTGTGCAGGAGTAAATGCAGTCCTGATATGGCTGAGTTCAGAGAAAGGCAGCTGGAGTCATGCTGCTCTTCAGTTACATGAGGAAGGAATAATGTAGCTCCACAGTAAATTCTCCATTGGGAAATTTTTCATACAAACTTTTTAACTACGTCAGTTTTATTTCATAAGGTAGAGACAGCTCAAGCCAAGTCTTATCATATAAACTATAATACAGGGAGACAGTGATACGGTAATTAGAAAGGCATTTCTTAGTTATATGCAGTCAGTCTCCACAATCATTGCACACAGTAAGGACAAGATCCAAGGTGCAGAAATACCCCTGAAAGTGGAGCATGTCCCTAATGTGATCTAGAACAATATTCAGGATAACCTGGAATCATAGCTATCTCCTGTAAGTACACTTGTAAGGTACTGAAACAGTTTCCATAAGGAAACCAGAAACCTCCACACACAAGTGTACCTGTGCTACACTAGCACCTTCCCTTCCATGGCTAAAAAGCCAAAGGAAGGAATACCTAAAAAGGTTGCTGGTCAAAGCCCCTGAGCTTAATTCTCTTGGGGAGAAAAGATTAAAGCTCAATTCCTGAACATACTTGTAACTCAGTAAGGTATTTATATAGGGGAAAAAAAAAAAAAAAAAAAAAAAAAAAGTCACTACTGTCAGTATTTTAAAACATTATGAGGCATTTTACCTTAATTTTATAAACTGAATGACTGAACCCTCAGTTGTTTCAGAATCTAGTTCTTGATTCATGATTAAGCTTGGGAATGCATGCAATGAGTTTACTTCTGAGCTCATGCAAAAACCTGTTTTTCAGTATGCAACAGCTTAACTCAAATCTTAACATTTGTAGCAAGGCAGTAGTCAGATACTGACCCCACCACGCTTAGAACCCTCCCCCAACCCCACCCACCCGGAGTCAGCTTTATGTAATTGCCTTAGCTCTTCTGAAGACTTTTATGGATTCCAGAGGGAAGACAACTTCTACTGCAGACTGAATGTTTTTTCCTACCTTTTTTCCTTTTTGCTACCTTGACCACATACCACCTACCACACAATAATCCCTGAATTTATGGTTACTTTGCTTGAAGCCTCTTAAGATAGAAGTTACAGGGAAAACCACTGTGGTGTGAAAGGTGCATCTTTCATATTTGTAGACTGGAGATTCAGAAAATTTCTTTCAGTCCTGATAGTTGTTCCAAAAGATGTATCTGCTTTTTCTACCAAATAGCCATTATTCCCATTTTTTTACTAATTTCCTTACAATAAACCTTTTTTGGGGGGTGAAATGTATGGTATTATCGTAATTTGTATGGCTGATTCTGCAAACAATTACAATCTACACATCCCCAAGCACCCTGTGCTAAATTTAGTTTCATGATGAACAAGTAAAATTCACATGTTCTTTATTTGTCCATATAATACACCATTTTTTTTATAAGTTCTAAAATTAGATAAAAGCATATTAAATGGCAGGTGTATGAAGTTCTTCAGAAACAATGCCAGAACAAAAAATTGAATTACAAAATGTTAAAAAATGTAGGTACATTTGAACTTAACATTCCACTAATGCATAATGTTACAGATACTGTCTAATGAAAAATAATTGTGCCACTTACCTATTTTTGCTGTTTCTAGGAACTTTTTATTCTGTACATAAGACGAATCTGTACAAAATATGAGTCTACATTTTTATTACTTATTACCATAAAACAAGGTACAATGTATGTACAATATTAAAATGAAGCCATACTAAAGCCACACTAAAAAGACACTTGTAATATTACTTTTGACATTCCTGATGTACAGGTGTAATTTTGGAAAACTGGGGCAGGTGTCAGACAGAACTTTATGAAGAAGAACAATCACCAAAATTCTACTTTAGTTCTTTTTATTTTGGATGTTTTAGTTTTAGAATGGTTTTGTACAGGATTATTAGAACTTTATAAATATTGATAATAAACATGCCAACCCGCTAGTGGTGATGGATTCTGGAATATTGCCTAAACAAATTTCAGTAGCCCAAAACTTCAAATATGACTTCATGATGAACTTTAAAAATACCACAGTTTTTTCCCTTTTTGGTGAGTGTTTATCTTCAATAAAAAACAAAAATAAAATCTAGACAGTGAAAGATGTTCTAATATGTTGAGCATCACACAATCAAACATTGATACACTTTTTTTCTTTTTTTTACCCCTTTGGGTAATATAATTCCTTTCAGCAACTTCTTGCACAAACATACTGAACACCCAAAATCAAAGGTAACTGATGATCTACCAGCTAAAGATGGAAGTTCAAACAATGGTATATCAAAATACACTGACATTGCTTTACACAATTAAAAAAGCACCCTTTTTCCCTCAAAAGGAGAAGGCATCTTTAAACTGTTTTAATATAGTTTATCCTAATGGTAAAGCATGTTTTTTTTCAAGTTTTACAGGAAATGTTTTCAGACACAGTGGACGTTCCACTTAAAGGTTGGGCTGGTCTTTAAGTTTAGTTGTTGTAAGCCAATATTTACCACCCTCAACTGTCTTCCAATAGACAACACGACAAATATTGGAATTTGAATGTTAAATGCAACCAACAAACAGCAGGCACTACATATGCACAAGGTTACTACGAATGTCTGCTTTGTGCATTTTTTTTTTTTAAATGGATGCAGGAGACATTATACTTCCTTAAAAAGTAAACAAAAACTATTTTTAAAGAAGCTGCGTTTTTATCTCTTTATGCATTAAGACATTAAACATTAAGTTATATCATGTTACTGCCAGAGACAAAAGAAACTAATCACTCATTTAGAATAGCAGAACACGTTTCAAACAGCTCGTAAGCAGGAAAAGTAAGTCAAAATACTGGCCACCCTGAGAGAAATCAAATATTGAAGACAAAGCACTATATTTTTAGAGATTTTCCTCCCGTGCTTTCCCATCTACAACAAAAAGCTCATTACATGCAAGTAATCTTGTGGAATATATAGCAGCATTTGAAGATCATCAGCAACTCAGATGCATTTTCAGTTCACTTGTGAGGTGTATTTGCAGCACATGTGCTCTTTACAACAACAACAAAAAAATTTTCACTGTAAAATTATGGTCACTATCTCCTCAGCTCTTAGACTCATTTGAAAAGAAGCAGAATGGAATTCAAGGGTCTGTTCTTTTTCTTACTTAATAAGCTTGTGATGTTGTGTTTCCTGAAAGGTTATGTTCATCTTTCAGATGAAAACTGATTCAACTGAAATCACATGTAGTATCTGCCACAGAATATTGAACTCCTAGAGCCCAAGAAAAATGCTGAGTATTAAAAGCTCAGATAAGGGAGAAAACAATGAAAGAGTATTTTATTGACTTGAAAAAAAACTTAAAATGAAATTTTATATTCAGTCTTTTTCCAGTCAGTAAACAAATTTTAATTTTAGGAAAAATTCTTCTACCAGTTCATATCTTGAATACTGGTGCCATATTATACACTAAAGACTGGAAAATATGGCTTTAAATATACATAAAATATTAGGACATGGTGTATATATATATGTATCTCTTTATCCTAAGTAAATGAGAAATAAATTTACAGAATTCTTAGAAAGGAACGACGATTGAGGATTGTCATGAAAGTTACCATTTTGTAAGCCATGTTTTATAGTACAAAAGAATAACTGTGTATTTTCAAAACTGCTGGTAAATTACAAGACAGCAACAATGTGGAAACAACTGTAAAGTTGAGAAATCCTAGAAAAAGTTTAATACTTAAATTTGAAATAATTTTACTTTTTTTGAAAACACACATTTATCATTAGTACCAACTGTTGGTCATTCACTTAGATGGAAAGAGTCGATAGAATGCTTTTTTCAAAAATGACTATAAAAACTGCATGATATCAGCTAGCTGGTGCTATAACACCACCTCCAGGAAATTGCGTCCACTTGACTATAGTCAACCCAACATTCTATATGTGGAATTGGGTAATTTACCATTGTTTGAACTACTAATCTTGAGCTGCATACTCTATTATTGCCTACAGAACTGGGTTGAAGAAAGCCTTGACTTTGTGTGTAACTGATTGGTATGGCACAAAAAGTAAGTTCTACTGTAGAACTGAGTCCAGAAAAAACCCAACCTTTCCTCCAAAATAGTATTTCACTGTAATAGTTTAATGCCCATCATGTGATATTAATTCATCAGCTCTGCAATGTGATTCCAAGGCTTTCATGGTATAGATATCCTGAGGCAGTTCTGACTTGCGTCGCACAAGGGGACGATCTTTTTTCTGATCTTTCTGTGCCTGAAATAAAAATATAATAAAGTTGGCCAAAATAAACAGTTAAAGTATTTCTTGCACATCAGTAGGCTCATTTACAGAAAAAAAAAAAGGCAAACCAAAAAACCCAACAACCCTCCCTCCCCCCCAAAAAACCTCAAACAAAAAAAACATACGGGGAAAAAATTTATACCTTCTCCTCTTTACCCCACCAGTTACCTAGTTTCAAGTCCTGACCCTCTTTTTTTGCTGAGAGGCAATATTAGAAACAGGTAGAAATTCTAAGATATTAGCAATTATGGCATTACTACCATGATTATCACTTGATAACATTTTAAAAAATTATCTTCTCACTTATTTTTCATTTTGTCTCTACATTTGAGAGAAATTATTTTGTTTTTTTTTTCCATGCTTCTAATTACTTGCACTATTCACATATCTGAAAATATAAGCTTCCGCTCTATTATTTTACTGATGCTCTCTCAAAGCCAAACAGTATCGCTGTCAAAGTATCTTTAAACTATATAATGGTGTCTTTATATAGTTCCTGTGTCTGTCTCACCCTAATGTGCCTGTTAGACCATAGGATCAGTGGTTAGGGTTGGAAAGGACCTTAAGCTCATCTAGTTCCACCCCCGCTGCCATGGGCAGGGGCACCTTCCACTAGACCAATGATGTTTATTCATCTTCTATTAAAAAAATCCTTATGAAAACTGATTGGCTTTTACTTAGCTACTGATTTACTAGCATGTTCAAAAAGTTAGTAAGTCATGCCAGTCAAATTTTATTGTAGCAGAGTATACCCTACAAAGCCTCAGAGAGTCTGGTACAGAAAAACATTGTGTTTTTCTCAGTCATTCCATCACCTCTTCAGTATGGACACTCTGTTACATTGCTAACCTCTAGCACAAACCTTACTTTCACTGAAACTGTATATACCTTTACACAGCTCCTCACTTCTGCAGTTTTACTTAAAAAATAAATTAAGCTGTCATTTTGACTTGCCCCTGCCCCCCCCCACCCCCGGTAACTGCAGTATTTCTTAGTTTAGCATCAATTTCTAATGGTACTTGGCCAGGGATACACAACTGTCTTTCCAGTACCCTCTCAAAGAATTATGCAAGAACGCTACCTTGCTTGCTTTCTGAAATACCCTAATCCTTAATCAATTATTTGCTTTCCTTGTTACCCAGACTTATCAATCGAGCTCATCAAACAGGAATGTGATACATGCATTTTCCAGCTGAAACACTATCAATGAAGCTGTATATAGTCTCAACATCATAGTTCTTGATGCTGAGCTCTTTGTGGAAAAGTAGTCAAGACCTAGGTTGGGTCCTTGGTTTTAGTCTGGGCTGCCATTACTCTTTGTACATTTGTATTGTACAACACTTTAGAAATTTATTAAGCTCAGTACTCCTCACTGACTAGCTCTAACCAGCATTCCCATTAAGGGCAATGCTACCCTCATTCACTGCTCTCAACAGGCATATAATTCTTGGTGGCTGAATTACATGGAATGCATAGGGTTCCACTCCAGAGAAAAGTGTTTAAAAAACAGCAATCACTGAACATGCCTTTCATGCATTCCAGTATTTCTTTTGATGTCAATCTCCATTCAAAATCCCACAGTACAAGTAACAAATAATCTTGCAGGACAATGACACTGGAGTTTTGCCAGGGAGGTTGTGAATGCTCCATCCCTGGCGGTGTTCAAGGCCAGGTTGGATGAGGCCTTGGGTGACATGGTTTAGTGTGGAGTGTTCCTGCCCATAGCAGGGGGGTTGGAAATAGATGATCTTAAGGTCCTTTCCAACCCTAACTATTCTATGATTCTATGATTCCATGAAATTAACACACTTGATCTCAGATCTCAACCACTTTTTCCACCTCCAGCTCATTTCTCTGGTCTTACAACTTTGCTGGATTTAGAGATATTCATATTACTGATACTGCTACCAGACATCTTGGTGATACTGCAATGCTCCCTGGCAACTCTCCATTTTCCATTAGCTCCAAGTTTAAATCTCTCGTTTGAATGTCAGGATTCTAGTTCTGTTTAACTGAAGTTACATTAAAAATTCCTGAAGATTACTAAGCATTAGCTAAGGATGAGAAGACTGGAATGAGAGTCCAAGGACACTGTAGTAGGTAATGGAACATGCCAAATGGTAGGCTGAGGAAGATGATCCATTAAGCGAACAAGACAAAGGCATACTTTATGTATTTTTCAAAACATAGTAGCTTTAGTCTCTAAGAAGGATTTGAACAAAAATGTCAACAATGGAATCCGACTTTATATATTTGTACATACTTTATGCATTTTCCTGCAAAAAGCCCCAACCTTACATAGGTAAGAGAACAGACTATGATGTGGCAGAGTTCAGTTTTATTTTTAACTATCCTAAAAGCAAAATCATTGTTCCCATTATGACACAGAAAGTTATTTCTAAGTGAAAAGAAAATGAAAATTCCTACAGAAGAAATATCGAAAGAGACCATACAGGAGATTCTCAGGCATTAGAAATAAAACACTGTATTCCTGGCTGCTATAGTACCACTTAAAAGTAGCAGCTCTAAGGAATCATAGAATAGTTAGGGTTGGAAAGGACCTTAAGATCATCTAGTTCCAACCCCCCTGCCATGGGCAGGGACACCTCACACTAAACCATGCCACCCAAGGCTCCGTCCAGCCTAGCCTTGAACACTGACAGGGACAGAGCATTCACAACTTCCCTGGGCAACCTGTTCCAGTGCCTCACCACCCTAACAGTAAAGAATTTCTTCCTTATATCCAATCTAAACTTCCCCTGCTTAAGTTTGAACCTGTTACCCCTTGTCCTGTCACTACAGTCCCTGATGAAGAGTCCCTCCCCAGCATCCTTGTAGGCCCCCTTCAGATACTGGAAGCTGCTCTGAGGTCTCCACACAGCCTTCTCTTCTCCAGGCTGAACAGCCCCAACTTTCTCAGCCTCTCTTCATACGGGAGGTGCTCCAGTCCCCTGATCATCCTCGTGGCCCTCCTCTGGACTTGTTCCAACAGTTTCATGTCCTTTCTATGTTGAGGACACCAGAACTGCACACAATACTCCAAGTGAGGTCTCACGAGAGCAGAGTAGAGGGGCAGGATCACCTCCTTCGACCTGCTGGTCACGCTCCTTTTGATGAAGCCCAGGATACAGTTGGCTTTCTGGGCTGCAAGTGCACACTGCCGGCTCATGTTCATTTTCTCATCGACCAACACCCCCAAGTCCTTCTCCGCAGGGCTGCTCTGAATCTCTTCTCTGCCCAACCTGTAGCCGTGCCTGGGATTGCTCTGACCCTAGATTATTACTCTAGGATAAATGGTTATGGGGCTGAAAACAGAACCTAGATTTATGGCTATGATTAGCAGTCACTTGGGGTAGGGGGAAAGGCAATTCATGATTTAGAGTACTTTGTTATCTTCACATGGCTTTACCTGACAAGCCTCTTCTTTCACTGTCTTTTTCAGCATCTGCAAATCTTCAATTAAAGGCCCATCTGTTTCCATTGCAACAGGACTGTTCAGCAAACTTGTGTCACTATATGTTGGGTACTAATAAAATGCAAAGTGTTAAAATAATCATTCTTAGTAGTAACACCTAAATAGTGTATTTCAACATTTGAACAATAGGATTAGCTATTTGAGATTAGCTTCAACATCTTATGCTTCCAGGCACCAAGTAATAAATTTTAAAATGAAACTCCAATACTTTCACTTGGCAGAAATATCCTGTCAAAAAATACAGTCAGAACACACACACACACACACACACACAAACTATGCTTTGATTATCTGAGGTTGAATTTTAAAATATTCAGATTTTGCCAGTACTGAACTGAATGCAAACATTTATCTGAAACCTTATTAATACATTGTCTAGCGATTTGTGAACAGTGTAGCAACCCAAACACAGTGATTTTACTTTCTGGTGCAGTTCCATGTTGGAAGAGAAAATACACTGTTAAAACACCAAATATGGTTAACATAAGTTTATAGTAATTTCAAAACAGAATATTAAACTTTTCTGTCTTGGGAAACAGCCTCTTGTATAGCATATAAGCTTACTGTACAGCAAACTCAGTAATTTAAATGCTAGTTTAACTCAGATGAAGTGTACGGGATCTTGAAATCAAAACTAATTTAGAAACACACACAATTTTTCATCTGTTTTTTCCTCATAATACGCTAGTATCTGAGTGTAGCAGTAACAGTGCAGATGAGAAAATAGAAAAAAAAACTAGCAAGGATTTAATGAATCCAATTACAATGATCTCAAATCTTAAAAGGTATTCCCTGTGTCACACAGAGTCAGGAACAACTCTGAACAGCAACTGTCAGTAATTACACAAATTACAAATTTAACAAATTCCAGGGGGGGGAAAAAATAACAACTCAAAACCCCCTTAAAAATCCATTATATAGAGTGCTAAAAGCATTTATAACCTTATGCCAATTCACTGGAGCACTTCATGTTCAAATTAATATTTTTTAAAATGTATTTATTTAAAATTTTTTATGTTTTAAATGCTCCTCAAACATATTGTGCAGAACATACTTGTATACAGGTTGTGTTAATGAGTTTCAGAAAACGTGGTTACAAAAAATTACTTGCAAAAACAGATTTTCTATTGCAAGTCAATCCCATTATTTAGCCAGACATGCAATAGCAAATGACCACACATATCAAGTAGTGTTCAAGCAAGGCTTTCATATGGCTTATCTGATTAGCAGAATGTTTTATCACTGAAGGTCAAGCACTACTTTCATACGAATCTTTTTTGATTAACTTAGCTTATCTGTTGTCAGCTGATGTTTTGTTTAACAAATTTTATTTCAGCAGTTTAGGAACTGTCCCCTGAGAAACACCACAAGAACAAAAATATTTATGAAATTCTGCCTTCTTAGACAAAAAATGACACTATTGTCTGTTTTAAAATAGCACTGAGATCATGAAGTGTCCCACTTCTGTACAGAGAGTACTACTACTCCCTCTTCCACTTCTTGAAACTCAGCTAGATGATAATAAAGATACAATACAGTAAGTTTCTTGCTGCAGCAAAGTAGAATGGCTGCTAAGTAACTGAAATGCTTGGGGTCTTTTTGCAGATAGCAGTAGTCAGTATGACAGAGATAAAGGAAAACTGGCAGCACCCTCCAAGCAAATTAGGGGGAAAATCCCCAAACAAAAATGAAACGAAAGCCACCCAAGCCAAACCGTCCCCCTCTCCCATAGTCTCAAAATATAATGAATAGTCCAAATTATCTTTGTTTCTGTATTAAAATTTCACTAACATGAAGTAATGTAGGTTACTTGCTAAAAGGAAAAAGTCCATTTCCCTTTTAGTAAGAACCTAAGGTGCAGGTTCACCAGAAGACCAGCCCAATGCAAGCAGGAGAACAAATGCAGCAGACAAGAATGAACAGTATAACTTTAATCCATTAGACACAGAGCAAAACTGACCGTCATAACTCACAGTTTGCAGAAAGATCTCTTTTGTAATATATTGTTTGTAAAACAGCTTTTCAAGAGAAACCAATTATGGCATCTCTCTCTGTTTTCCATAATTTTGCACAATAACTTCAAACCACAATACAGTATCTCCTCTATACTCCTGCATACAATAATCTCCTAAGAAAAGGAAAAAGTACTTCATACCATACTTTTCAGAAACTTTCTTTTTTAAAAAACAATTACTTGCACAAGTGAAAGTTACAAATTTTTAAAGTATTTTTATTGTATATATTTTCATAATACAATTAGTTAAATTGCTTTATTTTCATGATCAGTCAGACCTGTTTCCCCCTCTGATATTTAACAAAAGTAAGGTATTTAAACATGAACATGTTAATCTTTTCTAAATACCTGGGGATTTGATTTGGCTAGATTTTCTATTTTAACCCATGCTTCTTCCCGTTCCTTCAATTTTAGCTTCTCTCTGGAAAAAAAGAAATAGAAGTAAAAATAGCAAAAGGAGCTTGGTAAATTTTGTATCACAGCTTGGATACTTTCTTAAGCACTAAGAAATTCACTAGAAGTCAAGAGAATAAATTATTTAGCTACGCCTGTTTTAACTTACTGCCCAAAATACCACTTCCTGTTGACAAGATAACTGGCATCATTTCAATACCCCATGATCACAAAGGAAAAAGAAAATTCTCATAGAAAAATAAGCTGATATGAGCCAGTTTGTTGCTTAAAAACTGTACATTAAAAGACTTACAATGAAAACATAATTCTTGATCTATGTCGAAAGTGTCTGTGTTTCAACTCTGTAATATTTGAATCCTACATTGAAATATAAGAAACTAGTAACTTGCCATAAAAAAGGGCACAAATTCTTATTGTCAGCCCAGTGGCTTAAGGTAATAGTTTGAAAGAAAAGGTCCACTGACATCCTGAACTTAACACAGCCATACCCAACAAACTTAACGTTAGAAGTACCCAACAAACACATTCATTCAAGGGAGTCCCAAGCCAAAGGGGATGACATCGAATGCCTTTTTTTCTTTCTCCTTATTAAAGCAGGAAAGGTTTGTTTCCTGCTGCCTAACATAGTTTAAAATGGTGAAATGTAGGGGCTTGTTTTTAACTCTTTCTTTCTTACAGATAAACAACTTATTGCAGAGACTAGAATCAACATCTATCTTTGAAACCTGGTAGAGTTTTAGAAGGGCTTTGAGCTTAAGAGTGCTGAAAATGCTCTCAGGCTTGAATGCACAGAACAGATAATCCAAATGTAAAAAAAACTCAATCAGACAAGAAAGTTATATTCAAGCACATACAAAATTTGCTGCCAACTCTTAATTAGGTTCAGCTAAAGGGAAGAACTCTTTAGCCCCCTCCCCTCCCCTTTATTAAGTTCTTGTGTGGTAAGGGATTTTTTTTGATTTTGTTACTACCATCACTCAGCACCCTGCCTGCCTTAGTTCACACCCAAAATGCCACCCAGAAAAGATCCAAAAAACAGAGAAGGAAAGTTTGCTTTCACATTTAAAAAGGATTCAACTTATTTGCTATGAGGGAGGAGAGACTTACATGAACTTTTTTAAAAAAGCAAATGTTCACATTTCATTATCTATAAACACACACCATTTAGACACAAGCTCATTTCTACTTAAATTGTAGGAAGGAACTTCAAAACTTGGGCAAATCAATCCCCATCAAGAATCAGTACTACTTCCAGTATATTGGTTTAAAATGGGTGTATAATTTCAGCCACCACTTGAAGGAATCCCTATTCACTTTGAAATTAAAACTAGAATTCAAATCCAGAATGCACTTTCTAACTATACTCCCCAGCCCCTAAGGTGAGAGTGAAAACATTAATACTTTTGACTTCTCAATCTCACTTTAGTAGACTTTATAATATCCTGAATATTCAAAACACTATGTCTAACAAAATTAGACATGGAGGAGCAGAAGTGACTTTATGATCATAAAATCTGCATTTTGGGGCATAAACCAGAAAAATTCTAGCTTCTAAATCCCTGCTCTGTTCACTGGCCTATGCAAGAATATACAAATTCAGCAGGAGTCTTCTGGCAGGTAATGTACAAATGCCCTCTATTTCAATAGACTAATAACTTTATTTTGGGTAGTTCTTAGAAAAACATTCACATATGCTGAGACGCAATGCTTTAAAATATTGGAAAAGTGTTTTGGGAAGAACTGAGTGACAACATGAAAGGAAATAACACTGGGTAAATAAAGCATGCTAAAATAAATACAGGATGTAAACTAAACTGTTTAACAGTCTTTTACACTGGGCTTCACGAGTACTCCTCTCAAGTTTATTTTTAGGAAGACTGGGACCCCCAGCAGTATTAAGTATAAGACTACATGAGGCATCCTACTGTTAAGGAGATTTTACAGTTCACCCATAATAAGTTTCACCAAGTCAATTCAAAGGCTGTTGCATTGTAAATGAATGGGCAACTTCCCCGCTAAAGACAGTAGTTTTTCAGAGCTAAAGCACTCTGAACAAATTATTCAAAAACAGACAGACACACTGACATGAAAACTTACTTCAGTTTTTCTGCTTTAAATTGCTGTGTGCAGTCATCGAACAGTTTTTGGTTCATCTCCATGAAGAGTTTCAGAGCATTGTATATCAAGCCATGTATTGTCCTATAAGTAAAACTTCTGGTTGATATTCAGAGTACTTTAAACTTTGAAATCTATTTTTTTCTGGTCAACAGTAGCCAATAGCCTACATAACTGGAAAATTACATCACCTCAGAATAAGTGGAAACAAAGCTAGTTAGTGGAAGTTTCAGTTTACCCTCAAAAGGGCTAATGCAAGTACTAAAATTACCAACTTGAATGCAGCTTTCATTCTCTACAGCACTACTCATCACTTTTGATATATTTGAACTTCATTTTTAACAGTATATGTGTTAATACAGGATTAGTTTTGAAATTTAGTAACTGACACTAATCAAACTAGGGTTATTAGAGAAAATGCAAGATGACATTGATCTTGATATAAGTAACTTACTGGCAGCTGACAAATTCAAGGAAAAAAAACTCCAACATTAATGATTAAAAGGAGCATGGAAAAGACACCATTCATTTAAAGAACTGTCACACAGCAACAAGCACTCACTTTAACACAATTATGCCACACACTCTAGAGAAGTGTTAGAAAAGTGGAAAAAAATCAGAAAATAAACAAAATCATCTGCTTTATGAAGCACTTTTACAAAGTAATTTACAGTTCCAATTTGTAATGTACTATTGATAATTAAATCCAAAAAGCAATCCATTCAATGATTATTTTGTACCACACATGTGAGCTACAAGTAAGAGTGCAGCTGTACTGGGTAGCATAACTTCTGCTCAGAGTAAAATGAATGCAAGGCCTTGAAAGCCAGTAAAAACAGTCAACAACAATCCACATTTACTGTGAATTTACTGTGGACACACTGAATCAGAGTTTTATTAATGAGTATATTATTTGTTACTGCTTACATCCAGTGACAGTAACCAATTACTTTAACATCACTTTATTTTCCATTTCTTTTCCTGTGTTTAGTGGCAGATCGATTTCTCATTCTTGGCCAACCCATCAGCAGTCCTCAGCACTAGATTGTGATACTTTCACTATCCCAGCAGTTGCACAATAGCTCAAAGAGGCACTTTACAATGGAACACCTGCAGAAAGGAGCTGACCAGGACTGTTTTCATACGTCAATACTATGTTATTGTGAGGGAAAAAAAAGTTAAAATAGTCAATGGAGAAAGAAGAGAAAACAATAAACAATGGGGGGAGGAAGAGGAGGGAAGGAAATACTGACTTGGTCTACAATATATTTCCATTAGAATGCAGAAAAAATGCAAAACAGCAAAGATGTTAAAGATCAAAAATCAAAGTTAGTCTTTAGAAGTATGTGAACTACAGATTCAGACAAATTTGGTTCATATTAATAAAAATACATCACGGACAAGATGCACTAAAAATATTGTTTCTCATTTAATGAAAAAAGGAAAACTTTTCTTTCTCAGTTCTTCATACTTCCTAAAAATTTTGCCAACAGTAGTCTCCTCCTCATTCAGCAACTTGAATGTCATAAACAGCTCAACATACTTAAAAATAGCAACTCAAATATCTTAACCACTTTTAAGCCTAAAACTAGACATAAGTGAACTAGCAGAATCTTATTTGTACAAGTGTTTCTTACTTGTTCCAATGTGTCTTTGAATTCCGGTACAAGGATGGAAACATGATGGGTAGAATTTTTGCTGCATTATCACTAATTAGACTCATAATATATTCATTATTCCAGTAGTATAATGCTCGCTCTGCAACCTAAGATGACATGAAAAAAGGAAAACTTCAGACCACCTCTTATTAAGAGCAAATAATTGAAACATTTGACAGAAATAAGGGAAAGGTCAGATTAGATTTCATTTTTTCTAGTGCAAATGGAGACATGTAGCTTATGGAAAATGCCACAGAAAAATTGCTTTTTACTTGATAGGAACACGATTCAAACTCTAATCTACAAACTCTGAAGTGCAAGCAAAGAAACGTTTTCCCAAAGGAAGTATTTGTAGAACTCTAGCAGTGAAATGCAAACACTGTGTACTTGAAGGGTTCACGTAGTTCTGAAAACAGTGAGCTTTTAAGCTTTTATGTTAAGCATAACACTGAAGTGAATCACCCAATACAAATGGAGATACACACTCTTGAAAAAAAACAATAAAGCTAACATCTGGATCCCTAAATTTTAACACAGAATCAAATGCTTTTTTTTTAGCAATAAATAAATCCCATTGAATAATAACAGGTAATATCATTAACAAACATGCTTTATAAAAATTCTCTTCTTACAGTACACTCAGTAGGTACAGACCTGGAAGTGTGGACTGGACACACATTTGGCTAGCTGTCTGAAAAGAGGCTCCATAACTTTTACAAATTCAGATGGTTCGATAACATCTAAAATTTCTTCTAGTTCATTTAGAAACATGACTTCTTTTGGACTGTGAGTCTTTGGCCAGTATTTCAGCAGCGCCATTACAACCTGTAGAGACAAAATGAACAAAATCATCACAGTAATTTGACTTTATTGGATTAAATTATATCTCATCAAGAAGTCTGGTACTTTAAACACAACACAACTCAAATATTTTGTCCCACGTGACAGCAGTAATCAAATATGGTTTAGTGTCACAGAATTAACTGTTAATAGATCTAAACCCACGTCTTTGGAAAACAAAGTTATGCACATAAAAGACATGTTTATAAATAATAATCAAAAGACTAGAGAATGACCTGACCCCTAACTTAGCATGATCAAAGTGCAAATTTGTTATTACACTATGGGGAAAATTATCTGTCATTTAAGCGAAAGCAGCATTCGATCTCTAATTTCTTGGAGCTGTACTCCTAAGCTCAAGAAATTAAGTTTTATGATTATATTTTAAGAAGCATTTACTATAAATACCCAATACATATATTGTATATACATATATGTATATACAATATATGCATAATAACATATATGTACATACAATACAGATGACCAACAACTCTAAGAATGTTGCTCTTAAAGCATTGAGTTTTATTTAACTGACTTCGACACTGAGCGTTCGACACTGTCCCACATGACATCCTGGTCTCTAAATTGGAGAGACATCAATTTGATGGGTGGACCACTCGGTAGATAAAGAACTGGCTGGATGGCCGCACGCAAAGAGTTGTGGTCAATGGCTCGATGTCTGGCTGGAGACCGGTAACGAGTGGTGTCCCTCAGGGATCAGTGTTGGGACCGGTCTTGTTCAACATCTTTGTCGGTGACATGGACAGTGGGATTGAGTGCGCCCTCAGCAAGTTTGCCGATGACACCAAGCTGTGTGGTTCGGTTGATACTCCGGAGGGAAGGGATGCCATCCAGAGGGACCTTGACACACTTGTGAGGTGGGCTGATGCCAACCTTATGAAGTTTAACCATGCCAAGTGCAAGGTCCTACAACTGGGTCAGAGCAATCCCAGGCACAGCTACAGGTTGGGCAGAGAAGAGATTCAGAGTAGCCCTGCGGAGAAGGACTTGGGGGTGTTGGTTGATGAAAAAATGAACATGAGCTGGCTTCAGTGTGCACTCGCAGCCCAGAAAGCCAACCGTATCCTGGGCTGCATCAAAAGGAATGTGACCAGCAGGTCGAAGGAGGTGATCCTGCCCCTCTAGTCTGCTCTCGTGAGACCTCACGGAGTATTGTGTGCAGTTCTGGTGTCCTCAACATAAAAAGGACATGGAACTGTTGGAACAAATCCAGAGGAGGGCCACGAGGATGATCAGGGGACTGGAGCACCTCCCGTATGGAGACAGGCTGAGAAAGTTGGGGCTGTTCAGCCTGGAGAAGAGAAGGCTGCGTGGAGACCTCAGAGCAGCCTTCCAGTATCTGAAGGGGGCCTACAAGGATGCTGGGGAGGGACTCTTCATCAGGGACTGTAGTGACAGGACAAGGGGTAACGGGTCCAAACTTAAACAGAGGAAGTTTACATTGGATATAAGGAAGAAATTCTTTACTGAGAGGGTGGTGAGGCACTGGAATGGGTTGCCCAGGGAGGTTGTGAATGCTCCATCCCTGGCAAATGTTCAGGGCCAGGTTGGATGAGGCCTTGGGTGACATGGTTTAGTGTGAGGTGTCCATGCCCATGGCAGAACTAGATGATCCTAAGGTCCTTTCCAACCCTAACTACTCTATGATTCTATTCTATGATTGTATGACTAAATTACTATAATTAGAGACTTAACTTTCTTCATGACTATTATTTACCCAGCTTGCTGAAGCAGTTTTTGCCTAGTAAACCATGAATACTCAAAAGATAGGTGGGTGGGATCCATAAAAATATGATCTAAAGGAAGTTGTCTGCCAGTTAGCTCACAACTCTTCAAAAAGAGTCTATACATCTGTGGGAAATGTTTCTCAAATCTAATTGAAAACCAGAACTCTCTCAAGTACTGAATATATAAGTCAAAGAATTTCACTTTGAAAAGTGATACTAGCTTAGCAGTTAAAATATACTTAGACACTGTATTTATTAGTGTTACTGATTACATCACAATTTATTCAAGAATCTTTGTAAATATACAAATGAAGGAATAATAACTCTTGTGCTGTTAGCTATTTCTGATTTAAGAAAAATAAGAGTAAACACAAATATGTTTGTTATGAAAGGACAATGATTTTTCCTGAAAGATGCTAGTTTTCAAACCAAAATGTAAGATTTTATAAATTTTTTAACCATAAAACCTGTTTTCTATCTGTGGCAATTTGGTGCCAAAGAATATTCAAATAGGAAGACAATTTCCCTTAAAGGATATTTAAGCTATGTAGCAGTGGACGAAAAATCCAGAACAGTACAGACTTCTGGAAAAACTCTTTAAAAAGAAAATTTATATTTTGTCTTTTTATGTAGTTTAAAAGTTGCAATGGCTCATTAGCGTCTCTCAAACAATGATTTTTGCTCTCATTTACAAAAACAACAACAACAAAACCAGTTTCTATTTGTGTTTTCTGAAATTTTTACAGAAGCCCAACTTTTTGTATGAAAGCACACAGTATGTCCTAGGGAAATTTATGCAGCTTTTTTCAATAAGATATAAAAAAGTCTCATATAACAACGGGAAGGGAAAACAGAGGTTTTTTGTAATAACCAGAATTTTTGAAGGACACCTTAGCACTTCTGTGATGCATGTGCTAAATTATTAAATAATGTTGTCATCATATACTACTTTGGGATCAAAAAAAGAAAACAGACTTGCATATGTATCAGTTCAGATTTGTACTAGGAAACAGGCAACATCCTAGCTGATTTCTGGAAGCAAGCTAAGTTTTCAAGATCTCACACAGCACAAGTGACAGAATGTCTGACATTTGATAACAAATATTAAAAGCTCTAATTCAAAGAGAGCTCATGCTCAGCTGCATACTCCATTTGTTTAAAGAATCCCAGTTCCCATTTTACAATGAAAATGGTTGTAATCTAATAATGCACACTTTCATTAATAACAATCATTTTACTGATTGCTACTTAGTGATTAAACACATTAGCTCTTTCTTACTTCATATTGGGTTTAATGAGGCAAAGCACTATATGCTATGAAGGACAATTAAAAGTATTCATCTACACAATTAGGTGCAGCCAGACTAACATCTGCTTCTGTCTATGGTCCAAACTTCATAGACATGAACAGGATCTAACTCAAAAGCCTTGCATTAGTAGGTAGCTCTGTGTGCCAGAAATCTCTGCTCGATCATCATCAGTCTCTCAATAGAGCACAGTTCAGGCAAGCTGATTTCTGACTAAACTGCTCCTGCATCAACCATCTCATATCCAGACAGCCAGAAGAAAACAAGCAGAATAAACTCTATTCTGTTAGTAAAACGTATGCTCTTAACGTTTGTTTTAATTCATTTTGGACATTCAACCAACTGTTGGAAAACCTGAATTTGATACATCAAAATTATTAAATATGTGACTCTTCCTAATAAAAACAATTACACATCAATATTTTGATCCTCAAGGAAAACAAGCAGAATAAACTCTACTCTGTTAGTAAAAGGTATGCTCTTAACGTTTGTTTTAATTCATTTTGGACATTCAACCAACTGTTGGAAAACCTGAATTTGATACATCAAAATTATTAAATATGTGACTCTTCCTAATAAAAACAATTACACATCAATATTTTGATCCTCAAGCCCCCTTAAACAGTCTACAGATTAAAGGAATATTAATATTCCAAAACATATAATAATGGAAGATAAACTTACTGGTTCTGTAAGTGTGCTGTCTTTTTCTAAAAATTGAACTACACAGTATGCCAGCTACAGAAAGAGAGAGAGAGATACTTATTAATGTTCTTTTAAGCTACTTCAAAACCACTAGTGTAAGTGGAGAACACTAATAATTCAAATAAAAACACAACAGTTTTTCTGTAATTTTTCAGAAATTATTTGGCAGACAATTTAAACAACAAAAGGGCAAATACATTTTACCAATTTTTCCCAACCTTCCCAAGTCTGCCCTCACCTTTTTCTGGGCAAACACATAATTCAATGTTTTCTTTTTAGATCTAGTACTTCGCATTTCAGTACACTTCATCTTTTCAAACACAGGATTTAAAAACCACTATCTTGTCCTTTAAAGTGCTCTCCACTTGCCAACATTTTGGTGTCCCATACTGATTTAGTTAAGTATTTTATATTTCATAACCCTAATTAGAAATGCATTGAACAGTCATAAATCTTAGAATTTTCTAGACATGAGAACTAATGCTAACTGTGCATGTCAATATAAAGCTGATACAAGCTGAGGCTGAATTACAGTATTTACCAACTTCAATTACGAGAATCAGACTGTCTATCCATGCCTGAACAGTGAACTATTACACACACCTGTTTCATTTATGGGCCAACGGTCCCAAAGTAAATGAGAGGCTCACTACTTAACCATTTTTTCTAATGTCTCTCAACTTATGAAAGTTCAGCTGATGAACCCAGTTCCTTCCTGATGACTCTACCAAGAATGTCCCTAAGTAATTCGAGGAATGTACAAAGGTTACACTCAGTGTTCTCCATTATTTTACAGTAAACTTGAATTGGATGTAGAAATTATCTTTCTTCATGTATATCTGGATTTGGCAGCACACCCTTTTGAATATCTGCCACTGTTTCAATGTGAATTTTTGTGGTTTTACTTTGGTGTTTCACACACTAAACTCACTCAAAAAGCTTTCCTATCTCATGCAACGGAATACGTAAAAGAGGCATTTCCTATGTCTTCTTTTTACTAATGGTAATGAGAAATGCAGATCACCTGAAGGATTTGGAGAGTTAGTTTGTGAATTAAGGGGAAGATATAAAGACCAAGCCATCTCAGGTAGGTAGAAGAAAAGGTGGCTATCACAGATGCCTGCACTAGTTGAAATTACAAGAAAGGTCTAATTTGCCACATCCCAACAGGTTGTGTTCATAGCATTAGAAAAAATGGGAAAAAATATTTTTAAATGGGAGCCACTCTAGCCTACTACTTCAACAGGAACTGATTTGAGCCCCAGTAGGCAAGATCTAAAGTAAATGCTTATAAGCATCTCTAATTGCTAAAGAACTGTAATTACAGAAATGGTGTTCTTAAAAATACAAGTTGTTAGTGGTTTTATTTGAAGAAACGGTACTTAAAACTTGGAGCACTTGAAACTACATAGACATGTTCAACTTTCAAATTTAAAACAACCAAACAAAACCAAAGCTGTGTAACAACCTCTCACTGAGAAAAATTTCAGTGTATCATGATACTGTATTTTCTCTAATACTGTATGATTTCCCACTTCTCTAGAAATTCTGAATGGAGCCAAACTCAGCACAGAAAACACACAGCTGGTTTATAAGCATGCTACAACTCAGATGCACCCTTTTTTGATTTTTACTTCTAAAAAGATCTTATAAATAATGATGTCCTAGTAAATGCCCAATTCTTTAACAGTTGCAAAACACTGAATTCAGCTGAAATGATCCATGTAGTTTAGAAAAAAATCTGTTTATAGATGACAATCATTAAAACCATACTTTTCTGCAATTTTTGTATGTCTAAATATTACAGACAAGGATAAAATAAACAAAAAATTCTGCGTGTGGATATATATCAAGAACTTTCACATTAAGGAACTACTTCATGCGCTTCATCTATAAACATTACAGTGCTATTTTTAAAAAGGTATTTATTTATACACAAAACACGTATTTTGAAGTAATTTCCCTTCCCTCCTCCCTCAACAAGTGAGGCATTATAGGTACATATATTACGTAATTTCCCTAAGGCCAGTTATTAGGCAAGTGTTGGGATAGTTTAAACAGAATTCATATCAGTATGACTAGAGTCCCCCTGTCCTCTCTAGGCAAACTTACTTTAACACTAGTATGAAAAGTGCTGAACAAAATTTACCTGTGGATGGTAGACACTGAGTGATTTCACTTTGTGCAGTGGTAACAAAACCTTCAATAAGAATATTTTGTGCTCTTCTTTTAATGGTAAGGCAAATCCATTAATTATGCTGCCAGGGAAACAAATTTAAAAATAGAAGTCAGTAATTACACAAGATCTGCACTGCTGTACACCATTAACATCAGTTAAAATATCGAGAATCCTATTGCCCATTTAGTATTTTAAATTCTATTTTATTACTCTAATGCTTTTCAATAACAAGGACAGAAGGCACCCAGGCAAAAGGAACCTACTATATTCCTCTTAAAAAAAGAAACAAAACCAAACAAGCCAAAAACAGAACCTCACAAAACCATTAAAAGCTACAAAGTTACATTTATTTCACATCTTGGAAATCAGATGATGTCCAAAAATTAAAGCTTAATAAACACTTGCGTATCCTTGATGCACATGCTTAAAGTAATTTTCATTAGTAATGACTGCACAACTACTTTTGAGGATATGAATTATTCCTCCTGAAGTCTCTCAATGCAAAATCTCAAACCCCCATTACTACATTAACATTTCTATGGTTTCTTGCCAGAACTTCCACATACTCAAAAAATATACATTAACTTAATTAAAAAACAAAAAATGTGTCTCCAAGATGTTTTAAGGCTTGTTAAACAGAAAGGAGCAAAAACGTGGGGTGAGTTTGGCCTTGATCGAGTATGAAGAAGTTCTGCAATCCTGTCAAAAGATGATTGTCAGAAACACCATAACCGCACTAGTAGTTTCTACAGGAATTGTTCATTTGTCCAGTATCATACAGTATTTAGCAAAGGAAAACACATGAAATGGAGTACTTGAGCATGAAACTCAGTTCCTCTATTTCTCACAAGTCAAAACTCAAGAACCCAACTAAAAACTTAGTTACTCCTTATTGGACTGGAAGAATAACCAATACAGAACAGTTACAGCTCAGAAACCTCATTTAACTACTGAAAGTTTTGATTTGGAAGTCTGAATGAAAAAAGAACAAACAAACAATATCCCCCTCCCTCCCCCTCAAAAAAAACCAAACCAAACAGAATGAACAACCTTAACTTTTAAATTTGTAACACTTAAAGTTAACCTAACAAAACCAAGAATGAAAACACTGAAAACACTGGTGACTTCAGTAACAATTTTGAAGATTTAGCTCCATATTCTACTATTTATGTAGTCTTCAGTATATCTTGATGAGTATTACTTGATTATAGGATGTTGAACGTTTCAATGAAAATTAAAGAACTATTCTGGGGAGACATGTAGACTTAAAAATTTTAAAACATCTTCCCAATTTCAATAGCATTCTGAGCTGCATTCAGAACAGCATTGCCAGTAGGTTGAGGGAGGTGATCCTTCAACTCTGCTCAGCTCTGTTGAGACACATCTAGAGTGCTGGGCCCAGTTATGGGCTTCCTAGGACAAGAAGGATGTATACATACTGGAGAAAGTCCAGTAAAGTGCCGCAAAGATAATAAAAGGGCTGGAGCATCTGACACACAAAGGAAGGCTGACAAATCGCTTCAGCCTAGAGAAGAGAAGGCTTAAGGGTATCTTACTCATGTGTACAAATACCGGAAGGGATGGTGTGAGGAAGTCAGACTCTTCAGCAGTGCCCAGTGAAACGGCAAGAGTCAACTGGAGCAGAAAATTTCATTCAAATGTAAGAAAAAGAGCTTTCTATTGTGAGCATGGTTAAACATGGGAACTCGCTGCCTAGAGGAGCTAGTGGGGTAAGTCTCCATCCCTGGAGATACCTAAAGCCCAACCAGACACAATGCTGAGCAAGCTGCTCCCTTGACGTGTTACTGTTATGTGCAAAGATATGGAAACACCATAAACTTAACTAAGCTTTTAAAGTGTATTAATGTATAGTAAAAAAACCCTAACCAAACCAGGCCCCCCCCACCTGCAAAAAACAACATAAAAAAAGACCAAAAGCAAAGGAAAAAAAAACCCCACCCAAACCACTTGCACATGGATTACATTTTTTTTTTTTTTTTGCATTCGACACTGTCCCACACGACATCCTTGTCTCTAAATTGGAGAGACATCAATTTGATGGGTGGACCACTCGGTGGATAAAGAACTGGCTGGATGGCCGCACGCAAAGAGTTGTGGTCAATGGCTCGATGTCCGGCTGGAGACCGGTAACGAGTGGTGTCCCTCAGGGATCGGTGTTGGGACCGGTCTTGTTCAACATCTTTGTCGGTGACATGGACAGTGGGATTGAGTGCGCCCTCAGCAAGTTTGCTGATGACACCAAGCTGTGTGGTTCGGTTGATACTCCGGAGGGAAGGGATGCCATCCAGAGGGACCTCGACACACTTGTAAGGTGGGCTGATGCCAACCTTATGAAGTTTAACCATGCCAAGTGCAAGGTCCTACAACTGGGTCAGAGCAATCCCAGGCACAGCTACAGGTTGGGCAGAGAAGAGATTCAGAGCAGCCCTGCGGAGAAGGACTTGGGGGTGTTGGTCGATGAAAAAATGAACATGAACCGACTTCAGTGTGCGCTCGCAGCCCAGAAAGCCAACTGTATCCTGGGCTGCATCAAAAGGAGCATGACCAGCAGGTCCAAGGAGGTGATCCTGCCCCTCTACTCTGCTCTCGTGAGACCTCACTTGGAATATTGTGTGCGGTTCTGGTGTCCTCAACATAAAAAGGACATGGAACTGTTGGAACAAGTCCAGAGGAGGGCCACGAGGATGATCAGGGGACTGGAGCACCTCCCGTATGGAGACAGGCTGAGAAAGTTGGGGCTGTTCAGCCTGGAGAAGAGAAGGCTGCGTGGAGACCTCAGAGCAGCCTTCCAGTATCTGAAGGGGGCCTACAAGGATGCTGGGGAGGGACTCTTCATCAGGGACTGTAGTGACAGCACAAGGGGTAACGGGTTCAAATTTAAACAGAGAAAGTTTAGATTGGATATAAGGAAGAAGTTCTTTACTGTTAGGGTGGTGAGGCACTGGAATGGGTTGCCCAGGGAGGTTGTGAATGCTCCATCCCTGGCAAATGTTCAGGGCCAAGTTGGACAGAGTCTTGGGTGGCATGGTTTAGTGTGAGGTGTCTCTGTCCATGGCAGGGGATTTGGAGCTAGATGATCTGAAGGTCCTTTCCAACCCTAACTATTCTATGATTCTACATAAATCAGTTGATAAAACCCACTCTAGTTTTGATGAAGTTATCAGCTTTAAGTTGTAAAATTTTCAAAGACTTTCAGATACATCACTGGATGTCCTGGGTTCAGCAGCAGCAGTCACTTTTTCTCCTTCTTAGTAGCTGGTGCAGCGCTGTGGTTTTGACTTTCGGCCTGGGAATAATACTGATAAAGCCGATGTTTTCAGTTGCTGGTCAGAATGTTTACTCTGACCAAGGACTTTGTGAGTCTCATGCTCTGCCAGGGAGGAGGGGAGGCCGGGAGGAAGCAGGGACAGGACACCTGACTCAAACTAGCCAAAGAGGTATTCCATACCACAGCATGTCATGCCTGGGGGATGTAACTGGGAGTTTCCCGGAAGGGCACGTTCTCTGCTCTGTCGGGCTCGTTTTCGGCAGGTGGTATCATATTCTCTTCCCGTGTTATTTCTCTTATCATTATTATTATTGGTGGTAGCAGCAGTTATTTGTGTTATACCGTAGTTACTGGACTGTTCTTATCTCAACACATGGGAGTTACATTCTTTCGATTCTCCTCCCCATCCCTCCGGGTGGCGGGGGAGAGTAGAAAATGCGTGGCTGACTTGCTGACTGGCTTAAACCGTGACACTGGAATTTGCAAAATAATGGGATTAACAAAAGAAGGTTACTGAAATTTCATAACCTGTGCTTCCTTGGTGTACCTGCTATGCATTTAGTGATGTTGGAAGAACTTTTTAATAAATTCCAACTCACTGCATTATCTGTATTTGCTTTACAACTGATATTAATTACAGGGGTCCTAAGCTAGAAAATAAGACTTAAAAAATATGATTGAAAAACTTGTCACATTCCAAAACGCTGCCACAAGGTTCAAGATTTTTGCTGTGTTTCTGCAATCCTACAAAAACCTTATACTCGTAACACCTCTGATATGATGTGAAACTATTTTAATCTTGTCTCAAAGCAATCTGCAATTCCCAATTTGATTTTTAAAGTCTACCCTGAAGACCAAGCAAGTTTAATTAATTAAATGAAACCTACAACTTACCTTCCCAGTATTTCCAGTAATTCTGCTATGCCATTGTGATGTTCTGTTTCATAAATAAACCTAAATAAAAAGCTTTATTCAGTTAGTGCTGATGAGAGATATAAATCTAACACATTCTCTCTTACATTACAGGTAGTCTTGACCTCCCAGGTTTTAGTCACTCAGTAAAAAGAGAACAGGAAAACAGTGGAAAAGAAACTTTGTGGAAAGATAAATCAATAACACATCAAGCTGCTTTTAATCTTCCTACTTACCTGCTCTTTTTTTCCCCACATTTAACAAAGCAGCATGCACTTGAGCTTTTTCCAATACTCATATTCTATGCCATTTTAATAATGCAAAACTGAACACAGCAAACAATGCTTTAAATATTAAAATAACACAAGAGCATCTGGCATTAATTAAATGCCATAACTCAGCCTTCTACAGCACATGCAAGCACAAGGTGTTCAAACAGTTGCTACTTATGGATCTAAAAAGCTCTTTGCCATTACAGACTTCTGTGCAAACAAAAGGCTCTGTAAAAAACAGAGGAAGTCAAATTTTTTGAGGTTTTCTGTTGATAGAGTACTGTAATTCCCTAGGCAGTCACCCTGCCACCCTTTTTCCAAATTGCCTGAGTGTAAACTTATTGAGAAAGTTCTATGCACAACCTTTTTTGCAAAAAGTTACAAAAATTTATGCTTGAAAAAATAATTCTCCTAGTCAGAAAACATTTTTAATTTGAAAATTTGTCATAGGCAGACATATTAACAGCTACTTTTAAGCTTGAATATTTGATACAACTACTTTTTCCCCTTAAAGACCATTTCCATATAACCCAGTACTACAACAATTGCAAAAAGAAAAAACAAATCTAAAGACAATGATAAAATAGAAAACTAAAGACAATGATACAAAAAGCTTTGGACTGAATTAACAGGAGCATAAAGGTTTAATAATTAAAATATTTTGCAATAGTAAAAATAGAGTAATGCACTATCAGGACAGAATTATGGCAATCCTGGTCAGTGAGTAAAAGACAAATGAAGAGCACACATTTCTTAGGAAAGCACAATAAACTGACAACTTGTAGGTAAAAGTATAAGAAATGCTTTGAAAAATTCTACACATACTCTAAGAGCTCTTGAAGAGCACAATCCACTAATTCAAGAAGAAGTTGAAACAAATTTCCTCCCTTGTGCTCATGTCCAGGAACATTAGCTTACATTTGGAGATGCAAAATTTTTAGACTTCTAACTTTTAAATATTATATGATTAAGTGAGGTTTTCCTTTTAATTTTTCCTCCATTACAACTTGGTAGAGAAAGGTAGTCCCTGAAGTGCAAATCATATAATCTCCAATATACATTTCAGATTGAAAACATTTCTTATACAAACTATTATAAAGTTGATCTAATGACCAGAACATTTCTAGGTCTTTCAAAAGCCCTGTGCCAGAATTATCTGTGTTTGAACACTTTGCTTCCATTCTCCCTGAAAATAAAGTGCAAGAAGTGGCAAGTAAAAACACTTTTCAGAAGTGAATTTTAAATACACTGTGATGCTGCTGTATTATCTGGTTCAGATATTTTATAAAATTGAGCATTTTGGAATTAATTTCATAAAGTCTGTATCTGGGGGAAAAATTTACATCTTTGTTTGAAAGATACACCTGTACTTTATCCTTTGGACATACTGGCTCTTGACATGTCTAGTCAAGAGCAGTTGTCAGCAACAGTGCAGGCTTACTAATTAAGTTAAAGTAGCCCCTCTGTATCACTTCCAAAGGCTTACTTGTTACCACAGGCAGGGAAGATAAGCTCCCTCTACAGCTGGCACTGCTGGGTGCCATTCATGTGAGGGCACTGAGTATGTGGCAGCTTTTTGCTATTTTCTTAAAGGGATAGCATGAAACATTAATTTTGGGATGAAAACAGCAGTGCTAGAGAAAAAGGGAAAAATGACGGAAGGAGTGCAAAACTGATACATGATATTGTTTGTTGACAACAATGTAAAAACTAACCCACTAAATTTAAGGCACCATAATTTTGCATTCACATTTGACATAATGCCAGTAAAACACACACTTCTAAAGAGCTTTGGTAATAGAGTGGATTAGTTTTTAATCTTTTTTTTTTTTTTCCCCTTTGGGGGTAATACACATATTCATTCTATGGCAATTAAAAAAATATTTCACAAGCCCTAAATTGTTCATCTCTGTTCTGAGGAAAGAAAAGGCAGTAAATATGTTCCTTCAAGCAAATTCCAGATCTCTCAGTCATTCAACTTAAGCCCAACTTTTGCCTTATGAAGAACTACATTTTATTAAAGCTCTATTACAACATAAACACCACTATGCAATAAGAAAAAAAACCCCTTACAGATAAAGGTAACCCAACCACTCACTGAATTGCACACTAGCTCAAATTTCAGCTGGAAAATTTATGCAGTGTGCAAGACTACCCTAATTTGTATCTCCCAGACCAGTATTATTGTCAAATGCAGCAGTATTTGGTATAAACTTACTAAGAAATAAAAACAACTGCTAGCAATGTCTGGAAGTACTTTTAGTTGCATACGTGACCACATGCACCATAATACAAAGATACTGACATACCTATAAAATATATTATTAATTTGTTTCCGGATGTAAGCTCTTAGGCCTAAGAATTTCCCATATATTCTGTGAAGAGTTGTTTTAAGAAAATCTCTTTCACGAGGATCTTCACTGTCAAAAAGCTCTAAAAGCTGCAGAAAGGGAAAAGAAGAGATGCACTTTACTTGAATCTAATGCATTGTAAAAATAATTTAGAGCTTGAAGTTAAAAAGTCTTTTTTTACCTCACCTGTAATACAAACTTCTGATCAATATATTTCTTAGCTATATTAGGCTGAAAATCTGGAGATTCTAAAAACCTTAAGAAAAACTCATAAACAAGCTGAAAAAAAAAAAACCAAAAAAAAAAAATATTAGTCTTTTAAACAAGGAATCATTTTACAAGTAGTAAATTACCAAAATTACTAATTAGTTGCTGAGAACTTCACTGTTTTTATGTATCACACAGTAAAAATGTTGCTCTTCCTCTCATAACAAAGTACAAGAACTTAAATTTCTTCAAAGTACATTGAAATTCTGCTGAGCTCCACCACAAGATTCTACTCAAATGACATACAGCAATCTAATATTCATCATTCCCAGAAGTGTTTTGAACATTTTCTGTTCTCCTCTGTCACAGTACCTCTGAAAGCTAGAGTTGCGCCAGAGTCAGATCAAAGCATATGTTCATAGTGTCAAGCAGAAGCTCATTTAAAATCACAGCAGTTACATCTGCACAAGACACAACGAACCTTTAACCTATAATATACTGATTTTTAATATTATCAGTTTAAATTCAAAAAATGTATTTTAAATATTGCAGAGAAATGTAACTGACCTGAGACAAACACATAAACAATTCTGAGTCAAGAAACAATAATTTTAATATAAGAATTTTCTTAAGATTATGATGTTCTTCATTAAATACCTGTAGATGAGGCCATGCAGCTTCTAAGGTTGGTTCATCTTCCTCTGGATCAAATTCTGCTCCCGTTGGATTAGAAGATGGTGGTAATGTTCGAAACATATTAACTGCAAACTGAAATCATATGTGCCTTTAAGAACTCTGAAACAAGTGGATTATTAAAAAAAAGACTTCACTGATGGTTTTGACTGAAACTTGTTTTGAACTATTTTAATTAATATCTGCAAAAATACAAGCTACATAACCCAGTTGTTTAAATATGAACTACATTCTTTCTTTGTTAAAGATTTCTAACTTGGAGAACACTTTCTCATGAAGTACTCTAAAGCACAAACCTGTCAGGGTATATTTTATGAGGGTATCACTCTGAGCTCTTTACACACACAAAACTCTAAAAGCCCAAGCAAGTGAATATAAAATGTTTACACAAACATGTTATATATACATATATATAATACACACACACACTTATGTATGTAATATACACACACACATATAAAATACACACACACACACTTTACCAGGCTTTGCAACAACCTGCGAAAGTGGAAAGCAGAAGCAGAGATGCAAAAACAAAGATTACCAGCACCTGTTCTCTAAAATATTATCAGTTTCATTTCACACCATGAGTTATACACATGGGGAAACACTTCAACATCAGATCTTCCCCGCAGCGGTCTTTCCGTTAAACCATGTCCATCTACCTGACATCATGGGAACACTGAGGTGGTAGAAATGCATATCCCAATCCTTTCATCTTTCACTTTGTCTGAATTCTCAAACCCCTGAAAACCATCCATAATTCTTACAGAAGTGGAGCAGACTACAAAGATGAATTGATTTTCAAGTTGTTAATATATATACACACACAGAGATACATTATTTTTGTGTTTTTAAGTACTTGTCTAGACTCATAGTCATACTATATATGAACTGAAGTAGTACTCTTCACAAACCCCTTTAACATGAAGAGTTTCTAAAGTCCCTAATAAAGACAAAACACACATTCCTTGACATATGGACAGAAACCTCTCTGAGATCCTGTTTTAGTCAAAACAACCTTATCACTAAATTCACGTAGCTTTTTTTATTTAAAAAATAATCAGAACTAATCAAATTTATATCAGTGTATACAATGCATATAATCACAAATGTAAATTAAAACACATTTGTTAGCTGAAAAAAAGAAATATTGTGTGATTTTCTGGGATAAATTCAGCACATAATTCTCAAAAGTAACCTTACTTAGAATGGTGCAAAGATTTAAAAGGTCTGCAGTACCTTAAATTCTCCACCTGTAAAGACAGCTAGCAAAACCAGCTAGATGCTTTGTGGATAAGAAAGGAACATTTAGCTAGTGATTCAAATGGTTGTTCTCACACTGTGAAGAATTACTGATTAAAACTTTATTGAACAAGCTGGGGGGGGACAGGTTTCTGAGTGTGTCAGTAAGAAAACCCAACAAAACCTTTATCTGTATATGCAAGACAGCTATAGCCATCAGTACTGAAAAGAGACTAATTCCTCAATTACACTTGTAATCCAGAGTATTAGGAAAGGCAGACATTGATAGGAGACAACCAAACTGCTGAGCAAGTAAAAAAGTGTCATCTCTTTAGCCAGGTAAGTGCACCAAATAGAAACTTTGCTCTATTTTGTTGCATACTCATTATCAAACCAGTACCAAGCAGTCTAAACTGATTTTTGAATAGAATTAAAAACCAAATAAAATCAATTCAAATTAGCATATGGTCCCAAACCACCTCCATGACTTCAAAACGATCCTTTGAGACGAATGCCTCAGTCTCACAGCAGCTTGAATATATTGCAGAAGTGATGAGAAGACTGCAAAATAGAAACAGCAGTGTACTGTCCTCACCCTTCATAGCCATTGAGTGTACTGGGCTTCATAAAGAAATTCTCTTAAAGTCTATTCCTTCTTACAATGCTAAAGTATATTTTGCTTTCAAATCCATTGCTCATTTTATGCTTCATAAAAACATCAAGGTATTTAAAAGTAAGTTTTGGTAAACATTTGCTTACAATGAGAATGGTGGGTATCCTGAATGGAGAGCACATCCTGCACATGTATTTTATCAAGTCAGCTGCAGTTGGCGGCATAGAGCTTCAGCATAATGCATACATTTACTCCATCCTCCATAGGTACCACAAGTACTGGTAATAGTTAAAATACACATTGCTATAAATATTCTAGTGCTGTAAGAGATTGGAGGTGCCTTTTTACAAGTATTTAGGAGAAAATTGGAGAATACATTTCCTAAGTATGGCAAAGCAAGAGACAACAGGGCAGAGAAGCTGATTTGTCAGGAAAAAGAAAATTCTTCATAAAAGGCTACATCACCAGGAGCAGCAGAAACATTTACAGAGCCTTTTCAAGAAAGCCAATACTCGGCTCAGTAAACAAACCAGTAAAGAGCATCTCCAGGAACAGCTAGCATGAAAAAGAAAAAAAAAAAAAAAAAAAGATTACCCCATTGGAACCAGCACTGAACTGAATTCCTCATTTGAGGATGCAAAGGAACATTTCCCTTATCTCATCAGCTGAAAGGTTCCTACGCTGTCAACAAATGTGTAATACACAGTTACAGAAAAAAACCCAAACCAACAACCCCTAAACCCTACAAGTTCGAGTTTACTTAAAATGTAGCTATTCAGAATGCAAGGTCTACTCCAATATAAAATTTAAAATCTATTCTTTATGCCTCGATTTCAGTCTTTGTTACGCTATTATGCTCAAATTCCACTGCAGCTAACACTCGCATGTGCCATACACACATTTTTTTCTTTTTTTTTTTTTCTATATAGAAGTAAAGTTTTCCTGCTGATCTTTTGAAGATTACTCAAAAGCTCTGAAAGATTAAGCTGTCTCACTTTAAAGATGTTACTTTGCAGAGGAATGCATTCTACCCATCTTTGGTAGGACTCTGGGAAAAGCATGAGAGTGCCACATTTCCTTCCCTCTTCACATTCTGACTTCTTCTCATTAACTCCTCCATTCACAGTTTAAAATAATGCTGTAAATTATCTAGTAACTGGCAGGGCTAAGGAGCATATGTATGTGCTGCCCTGCCATCTCACTTCTGACAGATGGCAGAGCAGACAGTGGGAGGCAGTATGAAACTGTATCGGCTAAATCTGCAAGGCTTACATCATATTCCCATAAAGGAAAAGTCATCCTCATGCTTCAGAATATTCCTTCATTTCTGCAGCTGAGATGTAGGTCTGATACAGATAGAGACTGGCGTATCAGAGTAATTAGTATTTCAGAGAATTAGAAGTAAAGCTGAAATATCTTTATGTTCCCCTTTTAAAAAGCATACTCCATCAA
The DNA here is from genome assembly GCF_963264785.1 of Psittacula echo. Taxonomy (NCBI): domain Eukaryota; kingdom Metazoa; phylum Chordata; class Aves; order Psittaciformes; family Psittacidae; genus Psittacula; species Psittacula echo. The sequence goes on along the minus strand of NC_137739.1, from coordinate 66,281,226 downwards.
GCAATTAACAAGTTCCAACCTTTATTTAAAAACAAAAACTTACAATAATCAATAGTCTTCCAACAAAACAAACCCACGAAGACTATACTTGAAATTTAAAACTTGCTAAGGTTTTTAAGCAAATGGAGGAATAATCATGGCCTTCTCTAGATGAGCAAGTCTGAGGCTCTCGCTATAAAGAATTAAAAACAGGTCATATAGGGTGCTATGTACAATGTTTTGTATTTTTTATTTCTGAGGATGTGAAATGGAAAAAACTCTACAGTAAGTTGTTCAATGAGCAATGGAACCCATGAAGCCTGATTTGATCTGGCTTGCATTTTATATCCTTGAACAACAGAACATCAAACTGCTCAAATCAAGGTGCATCATCTTCCAGTGAAGGCACAACACAAACCTGAAACTCTTGTCTATTAAGCCATTGAAATTTAGAAAAATTTACAATGAATTAGTATCAGTGAGCCTTTTACCCTTCTGTCAAATGCCTGGTATTTTTCATAACTTCTCAGCCTTCTGACCGAACAGACAAGACACAAGCTGCAGTCTCATTTCCTCTAAGGCAAATTTCCCTCAGAAGTACTAAGTAAACACAGCTTAAACACAACACCTCCCCAGCTCCTCCCCCCTCAAACCCCACAACATCTTATCAAATTTATGAAGTTTGAGTCTTTATGAAAGCTGGGCTAGCATGCCAAAATTCCCTCTGTGCTGTTAGCACAAGACAATACTTGACTCCAAAGGACATAACTAAAGAGAATGGGAAAACAAAAAAGGAAAAGCAAACAACCTGCATTTTACTGCTTTACAGACATGTCTGTTGTAATGGTAGTTATGCACCTTGTTTTTCTGGTAGCCTATTTTGTGTAATGCTGGAGAATATTTTCAAATAACTAGCATCAGAGATAGTGTTACACATTTTCTCCTCCCTTCTGAGCAGCCTGAATGAAGCCTGACATGAACAGCTCTAAGTGACAAGGTACATGATCTGAAAGTCTTCTATATTTGTGTGAATAAAGCCACCCTAATAGCTAAATTGAGTCACAAGTAGTATGTTTCTATTCACAGTAGCATTTCTTATTCTAGACCAAAGATAAAAGAAACCAAACAAAACCTAACATCTGCAAAACACCCAAAACAAAAATGTAACTACAGGAGGAACACAGCTGTTTCAGAACAGACGACCAAAAAACCCCAAACCTGTTCCATAAAAGAAGCCTAAGAAAACCTGCTCTCTGAATTTAAGCTCAAAATACTAGTCCAGGGACTTACACAGCACTGCAGTAGGCTATGTAAGTCCCATGCAAGGGAACCCCACGCCCTTCAGAACTTTGCACATAACAAACATTTTAAATTCACCAAAAGTGCTGTCAAACAGATGGTGTATGCTCCAAGCAAAACACCACCAATTAAAACAGCAGCCAAATTCTGCACCAAGATTTAGTAAACTGACCAAAGTGCAGACTTCATTACCATTAGTTGTACCTGAAAGCAAAGAAAGTTTACGTTCTCCTCAGCCAAATATATTCTGGCCATAACTGTTTGATGAAAGATGATAATGCAGGCACATAAGGCAAAAGTTACGGAATTATAGGCAGTTAAGACTTCTTACACAGAGCAAATGCTCATGTCTGACTTAGATATTCAAGAACTTGAACTCCATTTTACCTAAATGAAGTCTCAGCAAGCTTATTCTTTTCTGTAACTCCCCTTTCATCAGTGTCAATTACTCCAAAACAATCAATTACCAAAAACCAGAGATACAAACAAGCTAGCAAGACATGGAAAAAGCCATGATCCTATATCTCCTCATTAATCATCCTCAATGCTTTGTGTACACGTTTGACATCTACAGTTATACAGTCCTACTATACACAGAAGTTCTCATGAAAATAACCTGTGTTTCAGTGAACATTTATGGATGACTTCAAGAATAAGCAGTCTTCAGAACAAGCGATGTCTTTCATACTATAAATCCTTAGAATCTTTGAAGAAGCTTCAAAGTACCCAATTGTTATGATGGCCTCAAAATTTTACTAAGTTTGTATTCATATTAAAGATGCACTGTTTTCTCAGTCCCCTGGAAAATCACCTCAAGCTATAAAGTCTTGGGAAAAACATCACGTCACACATGGTCAAGAGTTTCTTGTGGGCTCAGTAGCCAGGATTTTCAAAAGATGCTTTCTGTTCTCAGTGTATTGCAGACAACAGCTACAGACCTCAACTGCTACTCCACGGAACTGGTGTCAAGTCAGCACAATGAGAGCTTAAAGACTCTCCTGTAGTTCAAGTCCACTGCAGAGAAGGAGCTGGCCATAAGCCCAACACGGAAAAAAAACCCCTAGGCCTAGCTGGCTAGGATTTGGATAGTGAGAAGAGAGAAATAGCACAGGCCTGGACTGTTCACATAGCTTGTTCCAGCAGAACCCTCATCTGCCATCCTGTGGACTAAATAAAGTCTGACTCTTCTCACCTTTAAACACAGGAGAAACTCAACTGCTGGTACTGAATGAGATTATATAAGACTGTCAAACTTGCAAAGGTGATCTTAATTCCAATCTTAGAATCATAGAATCATAGAATAGTTAGGGTTGGAAAGGACCTTAAGATCATCTAGTTCCAACCCCCCTGCCATGGGCAGGGACACCTCACACTAAACCATGCCACCCAAGGCCTCATCCAACCTGGCCTTGAACACCGCCAAGGATGGAGCATTCACAAACCTCCCTGGGCAACCAATTCCAGTACCTCACCACCCTCACAGTAAAGAATTTCTTCCTTATATCCAATCTAAACTTCCCCTGTTTAAGTTTTAACCCATTACCCTGTCCTATCACTGCAGTCCCTGATGAATAGTCCCTCCCCAGCATCCTTGTAGGCCCCCTTCAGATACTGGAAGGCTGCTCTGAGGTCTCCACGCAGTCTTCTCTTCTCCAGGCTGAACAGCCCCAACTTTCTCAGCCTCTCTTCATACGGGAGGTGCTCCAGTTTTTTCAGATTTTGAGTTCTGCAATCTACATGCTTTTTAAAGAGCTGGATGTATTTAACTTTCCTTCATATTTTTATAAACAACTATTAAAATTGATACAGATAAAAAAGCAACCATGAATTAAAAAATTCAACATAGTTCTCATTGTTAAGTGACTTACCATATGTACTACTTCAGGGTAAATAGGTTCTGTAATCACATTGCGATTGTGTGTGATATATTCTACCATTTCACTTAAAGCTGCTCGTTTTACTTCCTTCCACTTCAGGTCACTTAGTGGATCAGAAACAAAGTCAAAAAGTACACAACATTGTCGTAACTTCTGGATAAAAAGCTTTTCTTGATCAGCAGGAGGAACATCTGAAAAGTGAAAATAATTGGTTGTAAGTTATATTGCAGTAGACTTCACTCTTGTCGCCTCTGCCCAAGACACAGGCATAGCAGTGTTTAAGACTAAACGGCAAATTTTCTGAATATTCAAACAATTTTCAGGAATATAATGGTCCAGAGTTATGAGCCACAGTAAAATATGCTGTACATGACAGCGATGCATACTTGCCTTTGTCAGGAATTGATACTGCATGGAAAAAACATACACTTGAAGAAAAAAAAAAAACCTAACAACAAACCCAAACCAACAAAACAAAACAAACACCTCACAGAATTCCCCAAACAGCTCAGTTTGTGGAAGAATATCATGTCACATTTGCATAAATCTCTAGTATTAAAAAAAGCATTTAAGCCAGAGCTGCTTTTTAAACCTGGCAGCTGCCACCTCGCAAAGTCCATTTTTATATCAAGTGCCTCCTATAACACAACAGGCCACAGGAACCACATCCAGGCACAGAACAACTATTCAAGATTTTTTTAAAGCTTCACTAACACAAATATGTAGAGATTCTGAGGCAACACACTTAGGATCTTCAACTACTTGGCCAATTTGTAACACTATTTTGAATGTTTGTTTTACACATACAAGAGTTAGGCTTGCATTAATATCAATCAATTTAACCACTTGCAGGAGTTTGATTAACTGTGGCCAGCACTGCAAAGTTAAACAACACTGGCCTTCTAGAAAAGACCATACTTAATAACCAAGATAAATATAAGAAAAAAATACCAGTACATTTTAAAACAAAGTAAGTAAATATCTCATTTGATATGTACTTGTTGTTTAATCATCACTAAGATGCAGCTGGTAAGAAACTATTTTGACTTCTTCTGTGATACCTATCAAAAATATTTCACAGGCTTCAGGTACCCTGAGACCAGACTCCCTCATCTTCTATAACAAATAGAAGAAAAAAAATATTTTAAGAATTGTACTCTTGGTAACACTGTAATTCATTGCCTGAATCATTGTTATACAAACTATAGCTTACATTTCAACAGTTACAGAAGTTATGCCTTTTAAACTCTATGGAGCTTTAAGCCTCATTGCCACAAAAATCTGTGTGTGCTTTATTTTTCTCTTAAGTAATCCCATGAGCAGTGAAGATGACTAATGCATGTGAAATTACAGATCATTATACACAGCAAAACCTTTCACGATCAGAACCTTAACTTTCAGTACTTGGATAATACACAATTAACTGGCTAGAGGTAAAGAAAGCTGTAACCTCGTTTGACAGCAACAAAATTCATGTCCAATTAAAACTGTTAGATGACTACAGCACCAAGGTAAAGACAAGAAACGTGAACACACCACGGAACGGCTGTGTAAATTAGCACATTTTATGTTTTTGCATAATGACTACTTTATTGTTAGATACGAATTGCTGAGACATTAATAGCATGTTAAAAAACAAAGTAAAACTAGATTGCCTTTGTAAATAGTTCTGCAGTTTACACCCACTTCTTCTAGTTAATGACTTTTCTTTTTCCTTAGAGTATTATAAAATGCTAAAATTTTCTTCAACACAAGCAGCGAGAGCTACCACAGAAGTATTTCAAGCAGTACTACGGAATACGAACACACAAAACCTGACACATTCAGGTACAATTTCATAAACTGAATGCCTGACCTATCTACAGTCCAGCTGATCAGTTACATACAATGAGTTGCTCTCCTTTAAGTGCCTGACAAACTTCTTAAGATAACAAAAACTGGAGTAGCTCCTCCCTCTCAAAGAGAAGTTGCTTTCAAAAGTACTTTTGTTATAATAAACCTGGAAGACATACTTGGTTTACAATGGCTGATTTGGTGGGGGTTTTTTTGGTTTTTTGGTTTTTTGTTTTTTTTTTAGTTATGTACACAGAATTATTCTGAAGATTAATTCCAGAATAAAAGCTTCTGAAGTAATAATCCCGGAGACCATGCAGAACAAAAATGTAGCATGCGTGAAAGAAACCATAACCAGCTACAGAACTCAGTGTCACCAAGCCACCTGGGACAGTAAAGGCTTCAAGAACCAGGAGGAAGGTGCTAAATGATGGGTGTCCCTAAACACAGCAACAGCTTTCTGACAAATAAACCAAAATTCCTGTCCAGCGTTATGAACAAATTGAAGGTACTTTAAGACACACAAATTTTGTATCTGAACACACTTTTGTCTATCTGGATTGAAAACTATAGCAATGAGTGATTTCTTCTGGAAAAAAAGAGTATTTAATCAAGTAATTTGCATACTGAAAGTCAGCCAGATTTATGACCTAAATGTACGAAGTCTCAGATGTACAAAGTAGTTACCATTTCTCAATTAACTGTAGGATGGAAAGTGGTTCAACCTGAATGGTAACAACACAATTTCACTTCAGGATACTGTGCTATGAATGTAGATCCAAAGCACGAGATCTACGTAGATCATGCTCCACGAGATCCAAAGCCCAAATAGAGACTATAATCATACAAATAATGGGCATAAAATTACAGTGATTTACAGTACACTGACCTAAAATGAGAGTGTTCTGGGTTCAGCAGTAGCAGTCATTTTTTCTCCTTCTTAGTAGCTGGTGCAGCGCTGTGTTTTTGACTTTCGGCCTGGGAATAATACTGATAAAGCCGATGTTTTCAGTTGCTGGTCAGAATGTTTACTCTGACCAAGGACTTTGTGAGTCTCATGCTCTGCCAGGGAGGAGGGGAAGCCAGAAGGAAGCAGAGACAGGACACCTGACCCAAACTAGCCAAAGAGCAATTCCATACCACAGAACGTCATGCCCAGGATGTAGAACTGAGAGTCCCCAGAAGGGCTAGTTCACTGCTGGGTGGGGGTGAGTTATCAGTCGGCAGGTGGTGAGGTGTTGTATTCTCTTCCTTTGTTATTTCCTTTATCATTACTGGTGGTAGCAGTAGTGGTTTGTGTTATACCTTAGTTACCAAACTGTTCTTATCTCAACCCGTGGGAGTTACATTCTTTTGATTCTGCTTCCCATCCCTCCAGGAGTAGAAGAAAGGAAAGAAGGGGCAGAAGTGTGTGGAAGCATTAAAGCTATAATTACTACTAATCTCAGAAGTTAAAGACTGAGAACTAAGAGGGTCAAGAAACACCCTCAACCACGCAAGCCACCTCCCTCACCACTTCACTCTAAAGTGGCTTAACTATTTTAAGTACCTCAGTCACCCTTATTCTAGTTGAGAGAGATGTTCTTTATGCAGACTGAGAGCCTCACATATTTCTAAGGAACCATGTTTTGTTTGTTTGTGGTTTGTTGTTTGTTCCCTACCCCCCCGAGTCTTAATCCACAGCCTTCAGGTGTCTGGACCTCAAATCTCTTGTGGTACTTGTCTGGACTACTTGCCAGCAAATAAAAGATCACCCCTACTTTTAAGGTTTGAAAGGATGATTTCAGTATGACAGAAAAACAGAAGGTGGCCAAGAAGCTGACTTCAGTAGATATGTATGCACACCTGCAGAGGAACTCCAGATGCCCCAAGAAGCTGTTTATTCCTCAGCCACATGACAGTGACTGGTTACAATCTTTCAGTAAACTGCATGGCGACTTCTACATCACCTTCCACTTCAACTAAGTGATAACCCACAACTCCCGATTACTGAAGTTAACTGACTGACTTGAAGAGACTGCCATTAAGTTTCCATAACTGAGCAACTCCAGTGCTCTATTCCTGAATAGCCATGAGAAGGCCACAGTTATTCAGAATCTACTCCTTACAATAATTCCATTTTGAATTATTTGGAGCTGTTCACTAAGTAGTGGTTTTTGTACCAATGGAAAAAAAAAAAAAACAACACCTCGCAAGCAAAATAAAAACAAATTAAAAAAAAAAAAAAAAACCACCAAAAAAACCCAAACACCTTCACCACCTCCATTTGCTAGCCACTATTTACATTTTCACAGAATGTTTCTAAACAGTAGCAGAAGTATAATCCTAAGGCTCTGTATTCAACACTTATCCCTATCAGTAATCATACTTTAAATGAGTACTGTTTCTGGTCTTCTGCTGGAATAGTAGCATAGGTTTTTAGAATCTCAAAGAATTTCAGCCTTACATTTGGATTGGTTTCCCAGCAATTCCTGACACAAATATTGTAATGGCATATTTTATGCCTAAATCCACATAATTTACCTACTATCCTTTTTGCAAGATAAAAAAAGTACTAAAAGAATGTAGGTACTCCGATGGCAAGGTAGGCTTCTGGGCCTGAGCGATCAGCTACTTGTTTTACTCAGATTTTTCAGTTTCTTTCCTTCCTTGATTTTTTCCTGTCTTCACACTAAAATAAGTTTTGTCTGCTTTTAGAAAATTAGAAATCAAGTAAAAATAAACCATAAAACACTGAACTTTAGTTTTTAAGTGCCTGAACATATGTTCAATATTGTATGGTACATGAATAATTTTCAAATTGTAGGAGTGTAGAGAACTTACCGTTCTCTGCATAAACATTTTTTTATGTTCCCTCAAATCGAAAAATTATTTTTCTAGTTTTATATTGTAATTGTGTCAACACTGGGCACTGATGATTGATCCATCCCCTATCTTCTTCGCAGCAGCCCTTTCTTCTATGGCAACGGTGTAATTCAATAGTTGCCGAGTAAAGGATGAAAGGCAAGGCAGGGTAAGTAGGTAACCCAGAGATGTCACACAAAACAGATGTTTTCTAGTATAGACTGGAACTGAAATAAAGCTAGAAGTTTAAAGATTTTAGATCATGTCCTGACAGGAAGAACAGCTCATAAAACTTCTACCACAAAACATAGTTTGTGGTCAGTAAAAACAGGAGTGCTTGTATTAGACTCATGAGAGCACAATATATAAACATTTTAAGCAGCATAGAAGTGGCACAAACTTCCACTCTTTATCTCAATATTGAAGATAAAGAGATGCACATGTAAGCTGTGTAAAGTGTCATAAAGAATGCAGGCTTAGTCCAAAAGAACTGAGCTGTCAGTTTAAAGTCCCTCTCTAATTATGATGGATTATACCTCTAAACATTCATACAGAGTAGTTCTCAACTGCTTTTATATATATGATCACCTGCCATTTTGTCCCTCGCCTGTCCCTACAGGGCTTTGCAAGCGTGGGTAAACCCTTCAGGCCTGTGCAGTGGATTTTTTAGGCGAGGCACAGCATGCGCGGAACTGGCCCCACTCTTTACACCTGAGGTTTATCTGCCAGGGCCTAGCGAGCTTGGACAGTGACAGCAAAGTCCTCAGGTCGTAGGTTTGATTAGAGTATCCTTCTCTTAGATGGATGGCCTTACAGGGCTAAACGACCTCCATCTGCCCGGGTTTGAAGTTAGAGTTGTCCTTCTCCTAGGATGGTTGCCTGAAGGCTAGCAAGCCCATCCTGCCCATGGACACACTTTGACCCTTCAGTAGAGACCTGTCTGGCATGGGAGACCTTATCAGAAGCATATGACACCACCAGTATAGCTCCCAACCTCACAAGGGCATGCAAGCTCTTTCCCCACGACCAGAGGGTGTCCGTGAAAGAGTTTTCTATATATGTATATACACGCACACACACACACACGCACATACACACTTAATGTATTTCCTGTCAGAAACAGGATAGTGAAGATGAGATGGACTTTCAGTCTGGTCTACAACAACAAAGCTCATGACTCCCAAACAACTCTTGATCAATAATTAAAAATATTTTGCAGGTACTTAGAGCTTCCCTAAAGATAACAAGAAAATACTTATTCCAACCAGCTATCATCATAGCAAAGTTGTTTTGGTCAAGGCCAGTTAGAAGATGAGCTGAAAATGGTAGGCCAACACACAAGGGAAGTTCTCAATCACAAAAGTATTTGTACAGCCCACATATTTCAAAAGCATGACCATCATCTGCATCAGCTGCCTTCATGCAGCACCATCATGCTCAGTACCAGTCCAGGCATTCGGGGGGGGGGGAATGAGAACCAGCCGTAATGTTCAGTGGCTATGACAGTGGCTATGTCCACTCCAACTTTCAAGGAACTGAGCTGCTGCCAGAAATACTTTTTGACTGTTCTTCAGGTAACAGAAATTTGTAATTGGAAATGAAAGCTGCTCTGCATTTCCCTGCATTTGGAGGAACTGCACCATTTTTAACTGCTGCTGTTTCACATTGGGTAATGCACCTGAAAGGCCAGCATCCAAAATACGAGAATTACTTTTCTATATATTGATAGAAAATAAGGTTTAAAAACAATGCTTAAATCCATACATATGTGGCCAGTTTTCTAGATAAAATTCAAAAGCAAGCTGCATTTTACTTTATTTCCAAATAGTGCTGGGTTGGGTTTTTTTGTTGTGGTGGGTTTTTTGCTTGGTTTTTTGGTGGTGCTTTTTTTTTTTTCCATTTAAATAAAACAGTGGTTTTATTTAAAGAAATCTTTCCCCCCTTCCCCCTCCCAAGCAAACAAGTCCTGGTTAGTAGATTTCTTTTTCAACAAAGTAACAGCACTGACCTTGCTCCTATGCTAATCTGCACCCTGGATGAAGCTGTAATTCCACTTATGATAAAAACTTATTTCACCTACAACAGCATGTGTATTAAACCAATATAAACCATGATACTGAAGTGAGGAGGAGAGAGGCAAGAGCAAGACATTGGAATTCATTAAGTACGAAGGTACATAACATTTAAAATTTTTAGTTTCTACAAAACGAAAATCTCTTGTCTAAATTTTAATTCAAATGAACAGCATTTCATTGGATTATGAGACTTCTAGAGCAATACATTCTTCCAATTAACAGGGGAAAAGGCAGCTTTCAGAATCAAGTGAGCCATTATCAGACTAATTAAACAGCAACAGGGAATAAAAAAGCCACCACCCAAAAAAGCTCACAGTTAAGAGAGCCTGAAAGGAATGTGAAGCACGTGTTTTGTCAGTCCTGGAGTGAAGCTCAAAACAGGTGCTTCACAACACTAATCCCCTCGGGAAGCTACAGTTGTTGGGGAACGCAGGGCTGAGGGCTATTGCTAGTGGCAGCTATCTCCTAACTACAAGATTACATTGTGGTTTTGAGGATAGAGAAACTAAGTAATGACATTTAACTGTCAAACATTTAAGATGGGAGGTTTTAAGGACTGACTGGTAATGAAGTATAAAAAAAAAAAAAAAAAAAAAAAAGCCTGCTGTCATTTCATACTATTTGGCATAATTTTTTACAAACTAAACAACCCGAGGCACTGGAATTACTTCCAATAACATCTTTTCCAGGTATACATCATAAGCCTAATGATGGTAACAGTAGATCAGTGAATAATCCCTGCTCCTAATTGTCTAACTTTTTCAGATGAGGACAAACATCACCCCGCATCTAAGCTCCTGCTTTACGAAGGTTCTCATCAGAAGACAACTCTTTTCTTAGAAGCCATATGAAATTTTTAAAAACCTACCTTAACATATTTGTAACAGTATTTCAGAGAAGTAAGAATTTTTAGACTATATTTAAATGTTTAAAAATAGAAAGTGAAGAGTTAAAGTGGTAACTGAATAAATACTTTAAAGTCAATGTATCATAAAGAGAAAAACAGGAACACCTACAGAGGAAATGGCAAGTGAAATAAACCGAAATTGGCTAGAGCTAATGAAATAAAAAATCCACCTGAAAATTAGGGAGAAAAATGACAGGGAGGATAATCAAATAAACAACAGAAGAAAAAAAAAAAAACCTGTCTTAACAAGGAAAGAGAGAAATCAAACAGATAAAGAACTCTCAGTAGAGCTTTTTGGCACACATATGCTGTCAACATACTGTTAATAAGACAACAAACCTAATTTTTAAACACAAAGGACTTACTAGAAACCTAAAAGAAAAATCCTCTATTTCCTAGCTGTTACACTGTACCTGAATCCATTCTCATAGCGTAAAAATTAACTTATTATGCAACACCTTCTACTGTATTTGAAAACTAAAATTGTTTTTAACAGTTTCTCTGAAAAGATGAAGCACACCTGTGGTGAGACCAGACCTTGGTTACACTACAGAACATGATTCAAGTGCACGGTGTAATTCAGAAGATTTACATTGGTAAATTGAAGTAACCCATGAACCACTGAATAAACTGCTGCTTTGGACACCTGGCTGAAGTATCCATTAATCAAGCCTAACTACCTGCTATAAGCAGAAGGGCTGTTTCTCAAAACACACCCAAACTCCACATACCAACCCATAACTCTAGTCAGCTACTGCTGATGAGCCTGAGTAACTTGCCAATCAATGTTATCTGTCACACATCTACAATAAATATAATTCAAGGAGCAATCAACCACCAAAACGTAAAATAACTTGTATGCTTCTCCAGAGCACATCAGCCTGCTTCTTCCTTTCCTCACTCTCCCTACATACTCTAAATCCTGGCGGGTACTCCCTGGTTTCTATTGGATGCTTCTGAATGACAAAATAGGTTAATTTAATGAGGACTTTTAGAATAATTAGTTACAGGTACCACAAGAATTCATTGAAGAATACTGGGTCATGTGTGGCTTGGAAAGAGATGACACACAGATTAGAAAGCAGGAAGAAAAGCACCCCCATGGTCTTCTATGGTCAAACATGTTTCACACCCTAATGCAACCTAAACCAAATACCCAGCCTCTCACACAAGAACTATGGTTATAGACAGCTAACAGTTTATAAACAGCTGTGCTGGAAAGCATAAATGCATGTGCTTTCCAGCTTTTCTAAAGCTAACGTGTCTTTATCTTAACAAAATCTTCCATAACCATTCCTTGATAACAACACTGAATCAGCTTTCTAAACTCTTGTCCTGGTTTAATTCTAGCCAGCCACTAAGTACCACACAGCTGCTCGCTCACTCTCCCCCAACCCCGCAAAGGGATGTGGAGGACAATCAGAAAAAAACTAGGAAACACAAGAACAGTTCAATAATTGAAATAAAGAAAAATATAACAATAATAATAAAAATAGAGAGAAATAAAACCCAAGAAAGAAAAGTGATGCGTGATACAACTGCTCACCATCCACTGACAAATGCCCAGACTGTCCCCGGGCAGTGATTGGTGGCTCCTGGCCAACTCCCCCAGTTTATATACCGACCATGATGTTCTACGGTATGGAATGCTCCTTTAGCTAGTTTAGGTCAAGTGTCCTGTCTCTGCTCCCTCACAGCTTCCTGTGCCCCTCCTAACTGGCAGAGCATGAGAGACTGAAAAGTCCTTGACCAGGGTAAGTGCTACTGAGCAACAACTAAAATATCGGTGTGTTATCAGCATTGTTCTCATCCTAAATCCAAAACACAGCACTGCACCAGCTAGTAGGTAGAAAATCAAAGCTATCCCAGCCAAAACCTGGACAATTTTCCACTCTTTTCAAAACAGAAACAGGATGAGCAACAGGGTAAGTCTTTTGAAAAGTCCATTCAGAGGAAAAGCTTTAACAGTGTAGCTAACTCTGAGCTGAGATGCAAACTAAGGTCCCAAGTGCTGATCAACAATTAAAATCATCCCAAGTCACCATACAGCATTAGAACTTCCAACAGTCATTACAAGATACACAGGAAATATCACCAGTACCACCAAGACTTTTTTTTGTGTTTTTTCCTGAGAGAAATTTCTTAATAAATTCTCCTCAATAGACAGGAAGTCCCATCTCCTGTGTGTGGGTTTTACATTTGAACTGAGGCCTCCAACACATCTGTAAATGTAGCAGGCAAAAACAAGTTGCTGCTTTCCTTAGTCCTGAATCCAAAAGTGATCTGCTACTGCATGGGCAAGAAGCTCTGGACATGTTTAGACATTTCACTCCAAGCACATTTCCAAAAGTATTATTTTATTTACAATTTTCTTTTTAAACAGAAGATTCAGACATGCAATGAAAGCAATTCATTTTAATTTCTTCCACTTAAAAATAAGCTTTAGGATTCTTTATCCCTTAAGCTACATTAATGAATACTGAGCTTCCAATAAGAGACTGAGAAAGTTATGCAGCAAAGCATATATGCTCAAAATTTTGCTTTAAAGAGGATGTGTTTATTCTAATTCAAAGGTCAGTAAGATCTTAACTTCCTACAAGGACAAACACAACACAAGGTTTTTTTGTGGCATTCAAATAACTTTCAGCAGTCTTCAAAAAACTCCATGCATCAAGTTTTGGATTTTAAGATACTTTATATAGAAGTTTAGACACACCAGGAGCAACAAAAGATATAAATATATTAGGTCAGAAGAAAGATCCTAGTGTTAAGACCAGTTACAGTTTGTTTGGAAAATATTTTTGAAGAAAACTTATTACACCCAAAGAACAGACAACACACTTTTTCTTTAAACTTTTTAAGGGATTTCAGGCTTTGATCAATTTTGTTCCAGTTTTCTTTCCAACATGGCTTAAATGAACATAGAACATCTTTGAAATACCACTGACATTGTTAATCTTTCACTTTAAATACAAAAGCAACACGAATTCAGTTTTAGAGGCTGTGTGAAACCACACAGCTAGTAGCTTTAATCCAAAAATACAAATTAAAAGCCTTCCATAAAACTCCTCAAAATGAAAAGTGTTTCAAATTAGTAGACTGCAACAAACTACTAGAAAAGTCCCAAATGCTTTATTTTTACTTTACATCTTTTCCATTTCATGTATTACTTTTTCTTGCATAACTTATAAAGAAATATTTACTTAATAAAATTAAGACTGTTATCAGTAACAAGAGCAATTATGAAAACTGACAGAAAACTGCCACTTTCAACACTTGTAACAACCCAGAGTCAGACGCCACCCTTAATTTTAACTGCCTTTGAAAAAGAAAACCTAACCAGCAAGTTACAGCAGAAATGGTACTGCATGATTTGTGTGTGCATTAAGCGGAATTGATTATAGGAGTTGCAGACGTGGCTTTAAAATATCACACACTTAGAGCATCATTTAACTGTTTTGTCTCAGAAGCCAAGCACCAGCTCTGTTAGGCTGGCAAGACTGTACTTTCACTCATATAAGGTGTTCACCTCCAGCATAAAGGTTAGAACCTTTGTAAAAGCCACCTCCACCAGAGGGGCATCTTGTTTATGTATGAAGTAAATATTCCTGCAGCTATTAAATACTGTTGGTGCTCATTTAACCTGTGTGATTTACAATGAGGTTTCAGTAGCCAACAGTATTTGGTAGCACATGGAGAAAAATTAGCTGACTAAAGAATCAATTATTAATTTTGAACAGACACAGAAATAATACTTTCCTCAGAAACACATGGCACTGAGTTTTCATCTTAAAAGGTATTTCATAGCACCAAACCAGAAAATTTTTGATGCAGGAATAAAAATTAGGGAAAATATCCATTTATGCTGATATTTAATATCGCTTCCTTGAAAGGGTGTGCAAATTAAACCACGAATCAGTAAATGTAGCTTAAAATTCCAGCTGACTACTTTCCTATAATTTCAAGGAATTTTCAGCTCAACACAAAGTCCTGTCCAGAGATGTTTTACAGCCATACCCTCAGAGATTTTAAGTGCGGTATGAACACTTAGCACTGTTTCCAGCAGCAGAACTTACACACTCTTTATATGGGCAAATGCAGAAACAACCCAACAAAGCGAAGCACGAGGAATGACAGAGTACAGAGTAAAAGCAGCAGCAAGGTAAAATATATCCTCTGATACAAAATGATACACAGTAAGTGATGAGTTAATAAGCATGTCACCATGTTGAATGCAACGAGAGGGGTAACTACACAACCTTCTTTAGGTGCACTCTTATAAAAACACTCCCCATAAGTTGCTTCAGTATATACCAGTAAAAAACCATGAGTCTAAGTCTGGCTATGTAGTGTGGCTATGTTTGGATGTCCTTTGAAAAAATCTAGCAAAACCATGCAAGAGAGAATATAATAATAGTCATTTGTATTAGTACAAATCCTTCGACAATTCAGACGATTATCTAATAATAACAGATGAAACCCTTCAGTAAACATTTCACATTCCTATAGAAACAAGATGCCTAGGTTTACTATGAACAGAACTGCTGCTGCTTCTTCAGGAAGATGGTCTTGTTTGTCTTTTTTGAGGCAACACTTTTAGAAAGGAACAGTGGATGGGTTTCAAGGCTAATGATTTAGTGTGTAACTGGTTAAACAATGTAAAAGAACAGCAGAGGCTGAGAACTTTCTGTAAGAATATAGGAAACTTCTGGCAAGATGGACAACTCTGAGCTCCAGGAGTCAGGCTGACTGCTGATGGAGTCAGAATGGCTTGGAAGGAAGGCACAGGTATCAACCCAAACATGCAGCTGGTTCTCACCCCTTTGGATTATCAATTTATAATGGGCTTGTATGGGAGGAAAGGTAAGAACAAGCATTTTTAACTCTTTTAAATCTTAGGTGAGGTTTAACAATTTCATCCAATCTCAACAACAATTATGGCCCACAAGCAGAACAGAAGTGCTGGCCCTAGGAAATCCCATTTATTGGATTAGCAGGGGTGAAAAAAAGTTTTGAAGGTTTTTTGCATAGGAATATTTCCACAAAACAAGCTTCCGATTTTACAAGCAGCTGTAATTTTAAAATGAAATTCACTGAAAGAGAATTAGCACAATTTATCACTGTGATGGAAGCATCTCTGAAGAAAACTATTAGGATGTCCAACTCAACAACACTGTACAACACTGTACAACTGTAATGTACCTTTCTTCTCAGGCAGATTTTACTCATCACGACAGAGAGTTACTAAGTTTAAATGTATTAAAGTATTATATTTAAAGAAATATGCTCAGACCAGCTAAGTCATCATCCTTAAAAATATCTATTTATGCATAAAATGCAAGATGCATGTGAAGGGGAATATTATCATTACATAGAAAACACAGAAGGAATAAACCAGATCAATTTTCCCCTGCAGTATATGCCTACAAAAAAACCCCAGCATGAAAGGTGACTTTGAAATTTCTTTTGGTATGACTTCATAATCTGCGCAAACCAGTTTCAACCTATAATAAAATATTAATGCCCCAAAAAAGGCAAACTGAGAACAGGAATTCATGCAAAGGAAAAATCATGCAAAGGAAATCATGCTTGAAATTTATCAAGTTCTTGGAAAGTATTAGAAAGTTGGTAATGACAATTATCTCCAGATTTTTAGACCTTTAACATAATGTTTTTATAATGCAGGAAGATAACCAGAAACATGTTGTAGGGATCTGTGTTAGAAATTACACTGCTCAACATTTTCATAAACACCACAGAAGACAAACAGCGAGGTCACACTGTTTGTTAATGCTGCATTCATTGTCAGTTTAAAGCTTGTTAAAAAGAACTACAGAAAAACTTCACAATACTGAGCAAATGAATTCAGTCTATTAGATCTTTCCAAAAGCTCGTAAATGTAAAGAAACGTGGGTTAAACAGCTGACTGTGCCCATTTATGAGTTTTAGACTATGCAGAAGATACTTTTAGTTATGGGTGTTCTGTAAAAAACCACATACCTGCCATGGGTTTTTAATACTGCTGCACTCCTAACAGAATATTAAGAAATTAACAAAACACCCTTTTAGGATACCAGTATTTTTAAAGCTGCATGTGGTTCCCAACACCCAACAGTTTGCAAAGACTTGATAAGAATAATTTAAAACACTGTAACACCAAAAATAGAGAGGTAACACTAAGGTAAAAGTGCTACTAATAAGCATGCTGGCATTAAACATAATAAAAAATCTGCCTTAGTAACCAAAAAAAGACAGTTTACAGTAACAATATTGCTCTTTGTACATCAAAATTCATACTCTGGTATTTTTAAGTGAAAGTAAGGCTAGTCATTTTTTTTGGCCAACATGCAGCAAGGAATGACAGAATCACAGAATAATTTTCACCAGAAGGAACTACTTCATTTCTGCTAGTCTAATCCCTCATTCAAAGCAGGGGGAGCTAGTTAAGCCCAGATGCTCACGGCATTGTCCAGTCAATGACTTAAGTATCTCCAAGCACAGTTCCTTTGGAATCCAGTATTTAACCACTTCTATGGTAATTTTTTTTCTTTTTTGCCTTGCATTCAATGGCAATTTCTTGTGTTACAACTTCTATCAGCTACTTCTCACTCAGTCATTGTAGACCTCTGAGGAGAGCCTGGCTCTGTCCTCTATACCCTCCCATCAGTTGGAGACTGGATCTCCCCTTAGCCTTCCCTTCCCCAAAGCAGTTCTTTCAGCCTCATTTTGTACATCATGAGATTAATGGCTACTGTTCTCCATGCTGAATTTGGTCTGTATTACTTCTCAAGTGCGAGCTTTGGCATCTGCTTCCCACTTAATTACAAAATTGCTTCTTTTATGGTTTTACCTTTTAGCTCAGAAACAATTCCTGCAAAGCAAGAACCTTCATGATTTTTTGCAAGCATGGTTAGGCAAAAGTATCTTCAGATGAATTATTTTCCAAGAAGAAACACATGCCAGTTTCTTTCTAAAATGGAAGTGCCAAGCTTTTCTCCTTTAAGAAATAAATGGCATACTTCAGGGTTAAATGCAATATGCAGCTCACTTAACAGTCATTTCCTATGTTTACACATTGTCAAAAGGGACTTGACCTTTCATAGCCATCTATGAAAATATAATGTAAGTGGAAATGCACCTTGCAATAGCTAGATAGCAGCTGGCTGCTTTAAGAACTTGACAGTAGTTCATGGTGATTTGGTAACCTTTCAGCTCCAGATCAAAGGTGGCCCAATCTCAGGGTAAAAACCTCAGACAGGTGCTTGGTGCTCTGTTAGTACCTACCCCAACAGAGCAAAGATCTTTCATTAGGCTTTGGCAAGCATGAAATGTCTATTTAAACACTCTCAACTTTTCAGCACAAAAACATTGCTACTGACATTTTTAGCCCTGTAGAAAAGCCCTACGTGCAAACAGAATATTAATCTTACTCAAGATTAATGCACACAAGGGACACACCGTAAATATGGACAAAGTTAACATAATTTTTCTTTGAAAAAGAAAATGCAAGCAACCTTCAAAAAGTCTAAAGTAACTTAGATAATGACAAAAAGTTGAACCTGTCAGTTGCTGGTCTGGAAGGCAGAGAAGGATGGACAATAAGATATTTGAAACAGGTTACGGCCTACAGAAAATGTCACTTTGAGTTAGCACAGTATCAGGGTGTTATTCTCTTTCTCACATAACTTTCAGTATGCCTTGCAAAACATCTTGAAAATAAGTTTTGAAGAGCATGAACAGACATTACCATTCCCCGCCAGTCAGCAACTAAGCCACTAAGATAACTTCTATGTTCTGGTAATTCTGCCATTACAGATCAGAGCAGAATTTTATCTGTATTTTGTTCAAATACCTGTGTCTTGATTTCATAAGAACACTGGCATTTGAACTACCTCTACGTACTGATGAAACAGTACTAAGATTTTTTTAACAGCACTGAACTGTATTCCCAATGAAAATGTTTGGCCCCCCCTCCTCTATGAATAAACATTTACTATCTGGCCACAGAATGAATTACAATTTTTTTTAACCTGTAACTGCACTCTGTACTACAGCTACATTTTTCAGCAAAACTCACACCAGTAAATATGAACTGGTAACTCTCAAGCCTAGTGACAAATGTTTACTGTTTTTCCTAACCCATGCTGCTTTTACAGCTGTTTTCTTTGCTTGAAGTGCTGAGATGGAAATCAAAAGGTCCCAATTCCTTCGCCCAGGCCTCATTTTATTTATGTGGATTCTCCTGTCAGGGCTCTAAGTGCACTTCCATCACCCTGGGGGTTTAGCTGCCAAAGCGGCTCCATGAGAAGACACATCTTGAAAATACCATCCAGCTCTGCTTTCCTCCTTGTAAAAGTATTAAATTCGTACTACCTAATAAACATCTTCTCTGTGCTGTCCTAATATCATCTTCATAGCTACTCACCTGTTGATGCACAAAGATCCTACAGGAGCTCTCTCTGCAGATACCCCATGACCAGTTGCTTTGGCTACACCATTTGTTTCACAGTCAGATACAAGCTCAAGTCTCTACCCGGGATTACAAATCACAATAGTTATTCCATGGCCATAATGGCTACTCAAACTGAATTGTAATTTTCTTGGAAGCTTTGGATCATTTCAATACTAGGTAAGCCTTCAGCTCACCATGATAACCACTGACAAGCAGCTCAGCACAGTACAAAGATACTGTAAAAAGATCAATGCAGCAGTAGCATAACTTGGATCTCCTGGAAAGCCTGTGGCAGCTGGAATGACCAAGGACTCATTACCCATCAGACCAAACACTCTCATTGAACCAGTGCTTTCAGCACAAGCAAACAACACACAGTAATGGCTCCACGCCACTTGCGATCAGCACGGATTAGGCTCTTTTGGTACTTGGTATTTTCCAACAAGAAGTTCAAAGTCATCTTTTGCAGACTGGATTTCTACACATTGGTCTTGAACAACTGCCAACAGTCTATGGTTGTGACAAAGGGCATAGTACCTGAATGAAGAAAGGAGAGCAAGTATAGTGACAGTTGACTTTGCTGAACAAGTCTATAGTGAATAGAAACACCAAGCTAGGTAGTCTACACATTAGGATCCAGACCAGTGAGGTACATGGCTGGACAACCACATAGCTGCAATGACTAATGCCTAGGGTCTGACCATAAAGACAGCTCCTGACAGAAAGTGGAACCCTGACAAGACTTCTCATAGGTCTTTCTCTCTGACTCAGGATTACATGGCTGCACCATATCCAAGATGACCTTGAGCGCTGGCAGCCAAATGAACTGCTGGAGGATGGGGTATCTGAGGACCCCTCCTATCCTGCAAATACCTATTGCTCCTCCTTATTGGTGATGGTGCAGACACCAGTGGCAGCAAAACCTTTATTTCTTATTTACAAGACTTGTAACATAATTTTAAAACCCCACACCTGTATCTGTTTTTCCAACCATGTTATTTTAGCAAAGCTATAAGTAGCCCAGACAATAAAGCTGTCTGCAGTTCAGGAGGAACAACAGGAAAGGGAGCAAGCTCCCATCCCATGCCAGATCAGATTTCCTTTTTATTCTGCAAACACTACATACTCCATGTGATCCAGGTACAGAAAGGGCTTCAGATTTAACTTTAAAAGCATGATTGCAATTTTTAAAGAAGTTCTGATAGTCTTATTTTTAAAAAAATCTGTGAGGCCTTGTGGACTACACTAAGACCAAATATGGTAGCTAAAATATAAGGGTAAAAGAAAACACAGTACACCAGCTCAAAAATTCAGCTTAAACATTATATGAATTTCATGATAGAGCAGTATCTTTTCCATTACAATAAACTAGATCAACTAAGACCAACTGACAGGCTTGCGCCCCCACACTTTTGACATTTAAGTTTTAGCTCTTATAGCTCCAAAAAGAAATTCTAGTTGAAATTTAATACCATACAGCAACCGATGATGTAAAAGGACAACTGCAAAAGCAGCACAGATTGGGACAAACAGTAAATGTGTCATTAGGCTTCAGTTACCAGCTAATTTTTACTGCTATTAATTTTGTATGTATTGTTCTGACAGGCTTCATTTTGGAGGCAGATTAGTAGAGGGAGCATTAGAGCAGCTAGTGAGATGAAGCACACAAAAAACAACCCAACTTCTACATACACATACACATGTATGTAAGGGATGCTTTTACCATCCCAGTGTCAAGAAACTCCGTAATACCAGAGCCACATCTTATTTCCTAGGACCTGAAAAATGCAAGAGAATCTCCCAGTTATTCCCTAATTGTTTACAAGAAAGTCCACTCTCATCACCCATTAAAAAAAACCAAAAACACCAAATAAAACCCAACAAAATTAACAAAAACATAGCAACAAATCAAACCACAAAACCCCTTAACCTTTACTGCTGTGTACCAAAATTTCAGATACACTGCACCAAGAATTTAGGTCTTAAGAAAATAAATTTCAGAACATTCTCTTAAAAAAAAAAAAAAAAAAAAAAAAAAAAAAAAAAAAATCTATTGTTTCCATAATTACATATCTGATTGGAGCAAAACCAGGGATGATAAATTCACTGACAAGAATCTTAGTATCGTATTGAGACAAAGGATTACTAAGGTTCTTCATGATAACATTTCATCATTATGATTCCAACGTTGTTTTGCTCTCCTAACTTGCACCTTTAAGAGATGGTGCTTCTCCCCTTCCTAAAGGCAGCATCTATCAGAGAATTAAGGTGATTTGTGCAGAGTGAAAACCTACAGGTCAGGCAGTTGCATTTCTATTCCCTAGACAACAAGCACAGTCCCTGTTCTAACCCAAGGGAATTTAATCGCATGCCCCACCCCCCAGACCAAAATGAGTCTCTTCTCAAATACTTCCAGTCCCACTTCAGACAGAGAAGAGAGGTGGCTCCTCTTTTAAAGGGTAAAGAGAAATTGTGATTTCTGAATACATGAAGATCAGTGCTACTGCTTAAAGGAGCAGACTTTTGAACAGTTGCATTTGTTGGGTTGTTCAGTGGTTTGGTTTTTTTTTTTCAACTTTCAAAGCAAAAATTTTTTCAGTGTATGAAATATTAATGAAAAAAATACGCTTTTCAGTACTAACATCAAGCCAAGGTCAGTGAAAGCTGAGGAGCAAAGGTAACTAAGAATTGTATTAGCTGTGTTTCTTGCATATAAATGCCACTGTTCAAGGTATACTGATCCCAGCTAATACATGTTCAGCTTTCACAACATGTTCTAAACCAAAACAACCTCAAGACAAAGAAAAAAAAAAAAATAAAGCTTTGATTGGTTAACAGCCAGCAGGAGAAATAAAAAAAAAAACAACAAGCAAACAACAGCAATGCAAAATTTTACTAACTGCAAAAATACAGATCAAGAGATGCACACACAGTATTACGCAGAAGTATCACACCAACATGTATTTTCCCAATGAATTATATAAAATGTAGATTTGCAATGCACTAATACTATAAACCCAAAAGAACGTATTCTGTGCAGAAATTTCACATTCAGAACTGCACACACCACGAGGCACATAAGAGCTTGCTTGTTAAAGCTGAACTGCATCTCTTCTATGAAATGCTTTCTGAATACATAAAGGATATTTTCAGAATAAATGTCACGCACCCCCACTCCTTCCCAACAACACTTCCAATTCTTTTACGAGCTGCAATGGGTTTTAAAGGAGCTCTAGCGGAAGGATTTCCACAAAAAAGGCTTTGAAACACATCAACCGTCTGCCCTTATTCTACAGAAACGGTAAAGCGATAACTTGGCTCTTCCCTCCCCCACTCAGTACCTTTCTGGGGTAATGACTTCACATCCTTTGACATCAGCGCAGCTTGAAAGGGGGATGGGAGAGTTACGGCAGAAAGCAGTAAAACCTGCTTTTAGCTATGCATGCAATGCCTCTGCGAATTCCTAAATCTTCCCTAAACACATCGAGCAGAGGACGAGTTTTGATCTGTGCCGGTTTTATCGCCAAACAGAAAGTGTCGGGGCTAGAGGCCTCCTGCTCCCCTTTCCCGAGCATCACAATAGCCATTTATTAGCCCGTCGGAGGGTCGCGATTTCCTCTCGCACGCACAATAACTCACCTCTAATATGCAAAAGAGCCACGGGCTGGAACGGCCCATTGGAATTGGCTGCGTCAACCACCATCCTGCTGCTAGCTCTGTTACATGTCAACATCTAGGCTCCAGCAGGCAAGGCGGTGTACTCCTTAAGGCAAGAAACCAGCCTCCATTTTAGTTTAAAAAAAAGACAGAAACCGAAGCGCTCTGCAGCTGGAGGGAACTGGCTAGTGAGTGATGTCAGCGGGCGGGAGGAGCCCCATTGGCCAACGGCAGCAACTTCAAATGACATCGAGGAGGCCGCAAATGAGCGGAGCCTGGCGCGGGCCTGGCATTGCGCCCTGCGCGCCCCGCGCCTCCCGCGGCAGCGGCGCCTGACAAACCGCGGGCAAAGGAGGTGACGAGTCTCCACGTTCGCTTATTTTAAACCAGGATGATGTTATTGCTGCTCTGTTATCCCCCCACAAATAATATTCTGTACGCACCTGCTAGAAAGAGCGCAACAATTGTATCTTTCTTTCCTGAAAGAGCCAAAAGCTTAATCTTCCCTTCAGCACGGCCGCCAGGAATTACCAAACAGGGGTTCAACGTAAGCGTGGAAAAACACAGCATTAAGGGCAACATCTACCACTTGAGCTTACAAGAGCCTTATTAAAAGGTAGTTCACAGTAAGATACAGGTATAGTAATAAAAAAAAAAAACAAACAACAACCAAACAACCAACCTCATAAGCATCCCCATGAGGTGTTTTAGGTTGGTTTCCATTACGTATATTAAGAATAAAAACAATCTAAAACACCTGACATGCAGGGGATGAGAACCCCATGTTTCATGGTCATCTCAATATTTGTTTCATTCTAGAAATGGACCAATTTTGAACTGAAGTTAATGTTGTTAAGCTTGCATAATGCAAACTTTATGTTTTCTATTCCAGAAAGTTCAGTAATCATAAACAACTTTTTTACTATTATCAAAAATTAAGGTATTGCAGCACTAAGAACCAGTATAGAGGCATATGGAAACAGTTTTGCTGTATAATCCCAGAAAAACAAGAAAGTACAGCATGCCAACTTCTAAACTTTAGTTAAATTACTTAAGTTATTTGAAACAACCTTTTCTTCATCATACAAGACTTGCACGTTTATTTTTATAATTAGCTATCTGAAGAACCACTTTGCCCACTAGGTACTGCACCTCTGGGAGTGACCTTAAGTGTCAGTATACTGCTTCTCTCCAAATCCTGCTTGCACCAGTATGTCACCTTTAAATATTTAGATTACTTGATCTATGGCACTGACCTAACTTCCATCAGCTAAAAAAAGGGAGTACATAAAAAAACAAAACAAAAAAAAAGAACAAAAAACCCCCCCACTTTTCAATTAGGTAATTTGCTGATGAAAATTTGGAACAAAACCAAATTATTGGGCATATGCATACTTGGTTAGAAAAATTTTATCTTACTACAATAATATACTGTTCAAAGGTGACTTAGAGCTGTACTGAATATTACAGAATTGGATGAAAGGAAAAGAATAACTGGGATACATTAAAAAAAAAAAAAAAGAAGAGGAATATTACCTATAAGACATGAAGAAATCAATTGGATTTACTGATTGCTGACAAGATCCACTTTGAAGTAGTACCTCCTAGATGTCACAGTTGAAGGAGGATATAAACCTGATGAGAAAGCCCAAAGATGACCAATGTAGAAAATATTACTTAGTTAAAAAAATAAAGCTGCTGTGATGTAAGGTGCTGGTGTTTTTACTTGTTTGGGGAGGGTTGGTTTGTTTGGTTTGGGTTTTGTTGGGTTTTTTTAATAGGAAAGACTAGACTGAGAATATCCAAGTATTTTAAAGAGTAATTATGGAGATGAATGGAATTAAGTTTTTCCTACATTCCCTATAGACAGTAAATTTCTCCTACATCAAGGAAGATTAGGTGAGATATTAAATGAAATCCTCTTGCAATAAGTACAGTGAAACAAAAGACTGCAAACTTTCCAGTAATTTAAAAAGTGACCAAACATAATGAGTGATACAAATGTAGCTGATCCTGCTTTAGAGAACATTGAAATGGACTACATGAAATTGATGCCTTTTTAAACCTTTTTCCTAAGACTACAGAGATTCAAATTATTTGTCCTTCCAGCCTAGACAAAACCAAGGGAGGTACATTCTCAAAATGGGTATACCTTAGATATGAAGTTTTAGTCTTATAAAACAAAAAGCTACCAGAGATGAGCCTTTAATAAAATGTGATTTAAAAAAAACAAGACTGACCTCATACAAAGTTTTCTACCAGATCTTGATGGATCAAGATAAAAAGAAAACTGAAGAACTGAGATAATTTTCACTCTATTTTCATATGCAGAATTTCTTAAGAAAATTGTTTCTTTTCCCTATCTAAAGTAACAATTAGGCTGTTCTATACTGATAAGACACACTATGAAGCAGCAAAAATTAGGCTTAAAATTCTAGTTTATCTGGTAACCACATCTTTAAGAGGCAGCTGCTCTCTCTCTCTTCTCTTTGCTTCAATGGTCAACTGCTGTTTCTGTTCCTTTGAAACTCCCTGCAAGGATTAATGGCTATGAAGACTGCTGGTCCAATGGCACACAACTGAACTACTGTACTGGAACACAAGGCAAAAAGGGAATGCTACTTCTGTTACAGTTCCACTTCCTACTTTATACACAAGCATGGCTTTCTTAGCTGGACGTTCATTAGCAAATTTTAGGTAATGGTTTCAGAATCAACCTCCCTACATTGTTCTTAGAATGTTCTTAGCTTGGAGAAGTCCTTTATGATCATCAAATCCAACCTTTACCCCAGGACTGCCAAGTCCACCACTAAACCATGTCACTAATGGCCTCATCTAGACAGTTTTTTTTCTGCTTCACTGAAGAGAGTAAATGTGACATCTACAGTACTCACAGTAGCATCAGCAGACCACTAAGCCACATTCAGGTAAGTTTTCTTTGCAAGATATGCATACCATGTTCACATTTCTTCCTCTTTGCAGGACTGTGTTGCATCTGAGGTCAGTACTTAGTATAAAGCTGGTTAAAACAGCCATAATGAATAATTCAGTATATTCCTGGTATGCTTCTGACAGGACACTAGTGGGGCTGAAGAACATAAATCTTTATAAGACCTTTTGCTCATTAACAGAATCTGGTATCTTCACCAGTTGTACACATTTGGAACTACATTCTACTCAGGAGGTTTGTATGACCTCCCTTTGTTTCAGCATTAAAACATTTGATTTGCCACTAAAGGAAAATATTTACTTGAGTTCAATTACTTTGAGCAACCTCATTTGGGAAGAAAATTGCAAAGAAAATTGAGTTAGGAACTGACTTACTAATGGGAAGGGAAAGAATATTAGTACAAGTGGAATGGAGCTAATGAATATCAGTGAGAGGAAGAAGAGCTTACTTAAACTAATTTATGAATACACTTCCATTGCAACACAATCAAAAACTGTGTTAACTTTGGCTACCCATATTTAGAATTTAATGAATGAAAAACCAGACTGATAGCACAGCAAAGCTGTAGCAGTTCCAGGTTTTCGCCGAACCCTGCTCATCATTTCTAACTTCCTGATGATAGGAATGAAGAAAACCACCATAATAAATTTCTCAGGATATAAATGTGTTACATTTAGGATCCATCACTATAGCTGGTGAATTCTCTTTACCCTAAAAGACTATGTAGTATTGCTTTCAAAACACACACATTCTACTTGGGTTGTGATTTAAAAAAACCCCAACACCCACCCCCCCAATTCACCTGCCGAAAGACTGTATTTATTTTCATTCTGAACTAGCTACTATTCTGATACTGACAATCAACAACATACAAGATAAGTAAAACTGGATTAATTTCTATTTTCATGAAGACACCTTGGACAAAATTGATTACCTATAAGATTATATGAGGAGTTTTCCTTTTCTGATTGTGAGAGGACTATTTAGGTTGAACTCTAAGGTAACTAAAGGCACAATTCCGCGACTGCTGAAGTTGCTATGCCTCAGCAACCTAAGGCAGCCTAATTCTGTCTCATTCCAGCATTACCCTCTGCTTTATTTTCCTCTCATCTGCTTCAGTGGTCATCAGACCCACAGCTGAGTTGGTTTAGTCCACTAATCCAGCATAAAGCCTCTTACTTTACCTCAGGTTGGTTTTCTGTTAACTTAAAACAGTGCTCCATGGCAGCCTAAACTGAGTGAAGTCTAGATGAGCTACTGCTGCCACCCCACCTCTTCTGAGGTGCACGTGCACAACCATCTGAAATTGCTGTACACGCTGCATGGTTGAACCAGATTAGGAGACTGAGCAGAGTTCAAGTGAGAAGGAAAAGGGGGGAAGGGTTTGAGTCACATTGATTCCATTATCTGGTTTACCAGACAGCCATCCAAAGAAGGGGTGGGAATAAACATAACTTGCTTTTGCTGGTAGGACCAATGCAATTTACTTTTTTCCCCTCCAGTTATAGCCTAACCAAAACTTGCCATTCTTACAAATGATGTCAGGCTATAGGAAACAAGGGTCTCTTGACAACCCTGAACTATGAATTACCTGAAGGCACTAACTTTGTCCTAGGTTAAAAAAAAAAAAAAAAAAAAAAAAAAAAAAAAAAAAAAAAAGGCATTGGATACTACTACGCATTTTGGAGAAGAAATCACAGCAAAAGGAAAGATACCAGGCTTTTCCTACACAGTTCTGACTCAGTTCCAAAGGACAGCCAAGAGGAAATTCTTCAAGGAAACAGAGGGTGGTAACCACCATGTTAATACTTAGCTATCAAAAGAAATATACAGATAAGAAAAAACTCCTTACCTGGATAAATGAAATGGGTATGGACTATCATTTGGCTTCCTTAAAGAATTTCTAGGATTGAAGCATGGCAAAAGATAACCTTCTACATTCCAAAAATTCCTTTCTAATATAGCAAAAACTGATTAAAAGTGGAATTGACAAACATCTGCCAGCAATTGGATTTTTCTCTATATTGATTTCCTGCTATTTGCAAGGTCACTGTAGCACATAGACTATAACAGTGCCAAGTTTTCCTTCAGCCAATACTCAAAAGGTTTCATAAGTGGAGGGGTGTGGGGGGTGGGTGAGGGGAGGAATCAGTAGATATCTGTTGAGTTCAGAAACCTGTACAACACAAAAAATATCATTAGTTACCTTAAAAAAAAAAAAAAAAAAAGTATTTTAAGAATAGCATCTGGTGCAAAACAACATTTCCCACAGCAGACTGCAGAAGCTCATTTCAAATACTGACACAATTTTTATCAAGCCCAGTATAAAAGCTAACATGTATAACACCAAACTTCCTCCCATCTGTGGCCTCGTTACATAGGTCACACATGTAATTTTCAATAAATGAAGAATAGAAATTTAGAAGTAAAAACTTGAGAACATGCCAATTATCTAGCAAGCACTGACTTATATTTATATGTATAAATATTGCATTCAGTATTCGATCAGTAAAGCTTTTATGGAAAAGTTCATTGTTTAGGTTTGATCATAACGAAGACCTGTGCAGTGGAACAAAATGTTCTTTTTGTAAATAAGAGCATAATAAAAGACATTTTAAGAGAGATCTGAATCTCAATTCAGAGACAAGTTAGAATCTAGAAAATAAGACAAGGCCACATTTTAAATCCCATTTTTATGGAATCTAGCCAAGCTTTGGTGGAAACAAGTTTGGTAGGAAATGCTGCCAGGGACAGATGTAAAGCATTCTTCTAACAGTTTCAGCTGCTGACTAACAAGTAGGTGTTTGATAGGGCAGTTGAAATGAAAAACAGCTCATTAATCCAAGCCTATGATTTCACTTAAAAGCTAGATAAAGAAAAAAAAAAATTTCTTACACTGAAGCAAAGTATTTTTTTTCCTATAACCTTTTTAGTAGTTATTCACTATCATGTTTCTTAATCTTTAAAATGTTATGTAGTAATTCTGACTGGATCATTCCTAAGTATTAATACTTCGGCAATAATTAAATATTGAAGTATTTACTCATTTGATAGATCTTTTCCTGCATGAACACCAAGCAATTGCCAGGTTTTGCTTTAAGAAATGTATATGCTTACCACACACACTTTCGTAATTCTTCTGAACATTTAAAAGAAAAATACACACAGGAAAGTCTGTTTATGCAACACTACGATAATGTTTTTAAGATCAAAGACAAAGTTACTAAATTAACATGACAAAGTGCCTCCACAGTTCTTTCACATGATACAATTCATACATTCACTGACACCTAACCATACTGACATAGGGAAGAGTGAACTTCTGCAGTATTTTTCATTATAGATTTTTTGTTTTGATAAATTCAATACAATATTGGGCTGCCAAAAATACTGTAAAAGCATGAATGCAGCCAGGACCAGAAGGACAGCACTGCGCATGTTGAGTTAGTCCAGTATAGTTCATGTCCAAGGGAGAAAGGAATCACAAAACTGTATTCAATGTTTGACATGAGATTTTTCTTTTTTCTCTGTGTGTTTTGCCTTTTAAATGCATTATTTATTAGGGCAAATTATCTTTTATAGTAGCATTATTGTTTAGTCTACCATCTTACTTTGCATAAAGTACTTCTAGATAATAAACAGTGATGATTCCACCTTGCAGATGGACAAAACGTATTCATTGCCATGCACAAATGCACAAACTGGAGTGGCAGAATTACTGCACCTTTCTTGTCTACCCAATTTACAACTGGCAGGAACAGGTTTCTGCAATGAAAGTGATATTAAGTATTGAGATCTCCAGTCTCAACAGCTTATAAGAAAAGTGCTCCTAAAAAACCCACAGTTCTCCATTACTGCTATGATTCCCATACATTCAATTATATTACATATATCCAGTCAGTCTCTTTTGTATCACAAAAACAGATGCTAGTTTTAAACGAACAGGTAATACACTCTGATTAAGTTTAAAATTATCCTGATATGAATGTGTGGAAATTACCAACATATATAGTTGAATTTCTCTGCAGCACAGAAAACAATTCTTGATTTGCTTTTAATTTAATCTTGGTATCGGTTTTGCTTACTTATCTGTACTCTACAGTTGAGACAAACACACAACCACCTTATATTTCTGGCATTTTGAGAAATTGTCACTTTTTCCCCCTTCCTCATAGTTACAACAATTTTATCAATGAAAATGTAATTCAAATTTTTTTTTTTTTTTTTTTTTTAAGAATCAGAATCTTAAACTGGAATCACTTCATCTGCAATCTTGATTCATCAGACTTTAATACTGTGCAGAAAACAATCTCCTAGACAGCCATTTGTGTCTAAAAAACATTAGGAAAGCTTTAAGAAGGCTTGCCTCCCTATCAGAGTCCTGTATCGCAAACAGACAAGTTGAGACACCACCCTGATGTTCTCTGTGTTCTCTTGCACAGAAGACTCAGAATTTGGCATAGCTCTACAGTCTCTGCTTGAATAAAAAAGGAAACCATGCACTCAGCATGAAATGTGCTCAGACAAATGGCACCCTTATGACGTGCCATGTTCATTATTTTACTAAGAAAAAAGCGGAGGAGGGGGGAAGAAAGAATAGATATAACTGGTAGTACTTTTAATGTTGAAATCATGCTAAGTCAGGAACAGACATCTCCACCAGAAGGTCAAAACTTGACTGATCAACATGCACAGCAAGATCTTCAACAACAAAACACTACAATCCTGTCACATACAGTTATTCTACATTAAGGAACCAGCACAGTATTCCATCTTCTATACTTCCCAGTGTGAAAAGTTACTATGTATGTCCACAACTGTCAATAGCTCATTTCTTCCTATCTTTATATATGCCTTTGCAAGAATATTTTATCCATGTTTGCAAGATCATAAATCCAATTCCAGGAGGTAAACAGTAACTCTGCGAATAAATTAGGAACTGTATTTGAAAATAAAAGCTGAACTGCAATAGTCATTTTGAAGATTTCACAAAACAACATCCTGATCTAAAAAAGAAACCAGCCCAAACCCAAACCCATGAACAAAATCATGACACTGGCATCACAGAAGTACTCTATAAGGATATAAAATCATTCTATCCAGCTTTAAAAACTACGCACAGAAATGCTACCAAAAAAGCGCATACTTTTACATCATGTTAAAATTTACATATGCATGACTAGCACATGTTCATTGGGAAATTTTGCAACGCTTCAGAATAATATGGAGCACTGAAGTCACTTCATTTTTTCAAATTTCTTATTCTAGGACTGACAGATAATGTTATCTTTTAATAAGTATTCCTTGCAGGTTAAAGTTAGATTTGTGACACGATTTATTTGACAGTGAATAAAACCTTTATTCCAGTCATTGCATCTTAATGTATTTAAAAATTCTCATTGCGACATTCTCTTACGTATCGTAGAGATTGAGATTCTTAATCTCACCACTTTGCCCAACAGTTCTCTCTAAATGCTGCACATTTACAGTTTACTAAAATCAGCACGTCCTTGCAAAATAACGTACTTACACAAATACAAGTATGCTCACCTGAATGTACTGTTAAAAATCTCTTGTAGCATATAAACTAAGTGTACATAATGGGCAAGGGAGCATTTTAGAAATCCGTAATTTACAAGACTGTACCACAGAGGGAAAAAACCTGTCAATGGAAGTATTACTAAAACTGTAAGTTCTCATGAATATAAATCCCCATTTTCAGTAATGTACATTTTTGAATCATTAAATTTTACTTTTCTGTATTAATAGTCTTGAATAGAAATGAAAGACATTAACATTTAGATTACTAGTTAACCAGTTATGAAATAGCAGACTGCTGGCTGCTTTTTTTTTTTTGGTTCCTTTTTGATCTTGGTCAGTTACTCAGCGAGTCCATCACAGCAGCAATCTCATTTCTGCAGATGCTGCCAGCTACTCTCATGTGGTAAGGGACAACTACATTTTCAGTAAAATCAGCATTAAACCCAGGTTGTTTTTTTTTTTTTTTTGTTTTTTTTTTTTTTTTTTTTTTTTTTTGTTTTGTTTTGTTTTGTTTTGTTGTTGTTGTTGTTTTGGTTTGGTTTTCTTTTAAGAATTTGAGAGACTTGATCTGTATGATGGTGTTTGGATGCTAACTCCATGAAAGCAGCTGAAGTATTATTGCAGCTGTCAAGCGCGCAAGCGACAAGCATGCAATTCATAACATACCATGACACTCTCAAAAGTTTCCTCTCAAAACCAAATGAACACAGGTAGAGGAGTAGCACATATGCATCACATATTCAAGCTCTAGAGCTTTTTCCAGTATATAATGTATATGGGTGTCAGAAGTTCATAGAGGTAACATAAAAGTCAAGAAATAAAGTGAATATGACCCAGAATCATCACCAGAAATGAATGCCAGCGCACAAACTAAATCAGAGATACTAACATAGATATTTGCTAATTAATGATGAAAAAGTTATCCATAACAACACAATGAATTAAAGTTTCTTGCATAAAGTTGAAGTGGGCAGTTGCAAAGAATACTTGAGTGTGTCAGTGGTTAGGTGCACAATGCTAATCATAAGCCGCACCAATTAATATAAATCATACCACACTAATACCCGTCACCAGGACATATAGGCTGGTATTTCTGGAACCCTATCATCAGCACTTCTGTGCGATGCCTAAGAGAAAGTTCACAACGTGCCTAAAGACCAAAAAGGATTTCCTAAATAAGAAACCTTGATGAAAACACACTTTGGCATCTTCTCCTTTCCCTTCCCACTATTTCAAGTGACCCACTGACCTAAACTCCAGCCCTATGGCACAGAAAAACAGTGGCTATCTCAGCAATAAATGCTTGGAGCAATGCAGAGATATTCCAGCTGCTCCAGCCAATGAGCTGGCTTCATTTGGAGCTCAGCTCAGATGCCTCTATACAAACCCCCATAGCATGGGGAACAAACAAGAGGAATTAGAGATGTCTGCACGACTACGGGAGTATGGTATAGTAGGCATCATAGAAACATGGTGGGATGGCTCCTATGACTGGAGTGTTGGAATGGAAGGTTACAGGCTCTTTAGAAAAGACAGGCCTGGCAGACAGGGAGGGGGAGTTGCTATTTATGTTAGGGTTGGCTGGAGAGTATGGAACTCTGTCTGGGGACAGGTGAGCAGTCGACAGAGAGTTTGTGGGTCAGGGTTAAAGGGAGAACAGTGATGGGAGACATTACTGTGGGGATCTGCTACAGACCACCTGATCAAGAGGAATCTGTGGATGAAGCACTCTACAGACAGATAGGAAAAGCCTCACGCTCACAGGCCCTTGTTCTCATGAGGGACTTCAACCACCCAGATATCTGTTGGAGGGACAGTACAGCCCAGCACAAGCAATCCAGGAGGTTCCTCAATTGTGTGGAAGACAACTTCCTTCTGCAAGTAATAGAGGAGCCGACAAGGAGAGGTGCCATGCTTGACCTCGTGCTCACCAACAGGGAAGGGCTCATTGGAAATGTGACGCTCTAGGGCAGCCTTGGTTGCAGCGATCATGAATGGTCAAATTTGAGATCCTCAGGACAGTGAGAAGAGCGTGCAGCAAGCTCACTGCCCTGGACTTCAAGAGAGCAGACTTTGGCCTCTTCAGGAACCTGCTTAGTAAGGTTCCATGGGATATAGCACTAGAGGGCAGGGGGGCCCAAGACTCTTGGTTGATATTCAAGGATCACCTGCTCCAAGCTCAGGAGTGTTGCATCCCAACTAGAAGGAAGTGCAGCAGGAGGGCCAGGAGACCTCCTTGGATGGATAAGGAGCTGCTGAGGAAACTTCAAAGGAAAAAAGAGGCTTATAGAAGGTGGAAACAAGGACAGGAGGCCTGGGAAGAATACAGGGATGTTGTCTGTGAAGCTAGGGACCAGGTTAGGAAAGCTAAGGCCCAGGTAGAATTAAACTTGGCTAGGGATGTGAAAGATAACAGGAAGGGATGCTATAAGCAAGTAGTGAATAAAAGACAGATCAGGGACAATGTAGGCCCTCTCCGGAAGGTATCAGGAGAACTGGCTACCCTGGATTTGGAGAAGGCTGAGGTTCTTAATGACTTCTTTGCCTCAGTCTTCATTGGCAAATGCTCTGACCACACCACCCAAGTCTTGGAAGGCAGACACAGGGACTGTGAGAATGAAGACCCTAGGCCCACTGTAGGAGAGGATCTGGTTCAAGACCATCTTAAGAACCTGAACGTGCATAAGTCACAGTATCACAGTATGCTAGAGATTGGAAGGGACCTCAAAAGATCATCTAGTCCAATCCTCCCGCCGGAGCAGGAATACCTAGATGAGGTTACACAGGAATGTGTCCAGGCGGGTTTTGAATGTCTCCAGAGAAGGAGACTCCACAACCCCCCTGGGCAGCCTGTTCCAGTGTTCCGTCACCCTCACTGAGAAGAAGTTTCTTCTCAAGTTTAAGTGGAACCTCTTGTGTTGCAGTTTGT
Organism: Psittacula echo; assembly: GCF_963264785.1. Taxonomy (NCBI): domain Eukaryota; kingdom Metazoa; phylum Chordata; class Aves; order Psittaciformes; family Psittacidae; genus Psittacula; species Psittacula echo. Next base: position 66,246,883 of record NC_137739.1, on the reverse strand, counting down.
ACCCATTACCCCTTGTCCTATCATTGTTTGCCACTGAGAAGAGCCTGGCTCCATCCTCGTGACACTCACCCTTTATATATTTATATACACTAATGAGGTCACCCCTCAGTCTCCTCTTCTCCAAACTATAGAGACCCAGCTCCCTCAGCCTTTCCTCATAAGGGAGATGCTCCACTCCCTTAATCATCTTAGTTGCCCTGCGCTGGACTCTCTCCAGCAGGTCCCTGTCCTTCTTGAACTGAGGGGCCCAGAACTGGACATGATATTCCAGATGCGGTCTCACCAGGGCAGAGTAGAGGGGAAGGAGGACCTCTCTCGACCTACTGACCACCCCCCTTCTAATACACCCCAGGATGCCATTGGCCTTCTTGGCCACAAGGGCACAGTGTTGGCTCATGGTCATCCTGCCGTCCACTAGGACCCCCAGGTCCCTCTCCCCTACACTGCTCTCTAACAGGTCGTTCCCCAACCTATACTGGAACCTGGGGTTGTTCCTGCCCAGATCTAACACTCTACACTTCCCCTTGTTATATTTCATCAAGTTATTCCCTGCCCAACTCTCCAGCCTGTCCAGGTCCCGCTGAATGGCAGCACAGCCTTCTGGCGTGTCAGCCACTCCTCCCAGCTTAGTGTCATCAGCAAACTTGCTGATAGTACACTCAATTCCCTCATCTAAGTCATTGATGAATATATTAAATAATACTGGTCCCAGTACTGACCCTTGAGGCACTCCACTAGATACAGGCCTCCAACTAGACTCCGCCCCATAGACTACAACTCTCTGGCTTCCCTCCTTCAGCCAGTTTGCGGTCCACCTCACTACCTGGTCATCCAGACCACACTTCCTCAGTTTAGCTATGAAGATGCTGTGGGAGACTGTGTCAAATGCTTTGCTGAAGTCAAGGTAGACCACATCCACTGCTCTGCCATCATCCATCCACCGTGTTATTTCCTCATAAAAGGCTATGAGGTTGGTCAAGCATGACTTCCCCTTGGTAAAGCCATGTTGACTGCCCCTCATAACCCTCTTATCCTTGAAATGCCTTAAGATGGCACCAAGGATAAGGTGTTCCATCACTTTCCGAGGGATGGAGGTGAGCCTGACCGGTCTATAGTTACCTGTGTCCTCCTTCTTGCCCTTTTTGAAGACTGGAGTGACTTTTGCTTTCCTCCAGTCCTCAGGCACCTCTCCCGTTTCCCAAGACTTGGTAAAGATGATGGAGAGTGGTCCATGGGACCTGAATGAAATCCATCCGTGGGTCCTGAAGGAGCTGGCAGATTAAGTTGTTAAGCCACTGGCCATCATATTTGAAAAATCATGGCAGTCAGGTGAAGTTCCCAACAACTGGAAAAGGAGAAATATAACCCCCATTTTCAAGAAGGGGAAAATGGATGACCCGGGGAATTACAGACCAGTCAGTCTCACCTCTGTGCCTGGCAAAATCTTAGAGCACATTCTCCTGGAAGGCATGCTAAGGCACATGAAAAGCAAGGAGGTGGTTGGTGACAGCCAGCATGGCTTCACTAAGGGAAAGTCCTGCCTGACCAATTTGGTGGCCTTCTATGATGGGGCTACGAAACTGATGGACAGGGGCAGAGCAGTTGATGTCATCTACCTGGATTTGTGCAAAGTGTTCGACACTGTCCCACACGACATCCTGGTCTCTAAATTGGAGAGACATCAATTTGATGGGTGGACCACTCGGTGGATAAAGAACTGGCTGGATGGCCGCACGCAAAGAGTTGTGGTCAATGGCTCGATGTCCGGCTGGAGACCGGTAACGAGTGGTGTCCCTCAGGGATCAGTGTTGGGATCAGTCTTGTTCAACATCTTTGTCGGTGACATGGACAGTGGGATTGAGTACGCCCTCAGCAAGTTTGAGGAGGGCCATGAGGATGGTAAGGGGACAGGAGCACCTCCCACATGAAGACAGGCTGAGAAAGTTGGGGCTGTTCAGCCTGGAGAAGAGAAGGCTGTGTGGAGACCTCATAGCAGCCTTCCAGTATCTGAAGGGGGGCTATAGGAATGCTGGGGAAGGACTCTTCATTAGTGACCGTAGTGACAGGACAAGGGGTAACGGGTTAAAACTTAAACAGGGGAAATTTAGACTGGATGTGAGGATTAAATTCTTTACTGTGAGGGTGGTGACGCACTGGAATGGGTTGCCCAGGGAAGTTGTGAATGCTGCATCCCTGGCTGTGTTCAAGGCCAGGTAGGACAGAGCCTTGGGTGGCATGGTTTAGTGGGAGGCGTCCCTGCCCATGGCAGGGGGGTTGGAACTAGATGATCTTAAAGTCTTTTCCAACCCTAATTATTTTATGATTCTATTCCATGATTCTAATACCACAGGCCATTTAGAGCTTACCAGTTACAAACTTTCACAGATATAATACAGACCTTAAAACATGCAAAGACAACCCCATTCTACATGCTCTGATTAAAGTATAACCTCATGTAACATGCACCACCCTACACAGTAGTCAACCCAACAAACATGAAGAAAATACACATCTCCGTCTACTACAGGCAGAAGAAAGATTTTCCAGGCACTGTAGCTATAGAAATACAGCCACTTGATGTAAGTAACTGGAGTTTGAAAGCTGGTTAAACACAGCTATCCTGAAGGAACAGTATGTTCTTCCCCGCACTTCATTAAAGTCAAACCTTCTTAATAATCTCAGTCCTTTAAATTACATGTCAGTCCACTCTTACTCCTGCCCAGACACAGACATTAAACACCACACTTAAAGCTGTCCAAAAAAAAGTTTCTTAGCTTTACTTGACCCACTGAATGCATATCAAGTCATGTATCTCTGTATATTAGAACAGGGTGACTGGCCAACAGCATTCTCAGCAACCATACTAGGTGGGTATAAGTGAACACATGCGGTGAGCAACTATCCAGACACTTGCTATGATCCATGAGACTGGACGTAGCTTTATTAGTAAATGTAGTAACCACCATCTATCCAGATCAGCCATTGCACCAGCATTTCATAACAAAGTTTGACCCTCAACAGCCTGGAGACATACACAGAGCATCAGACATCCACCACAGATGAGCTCAAGATCTTTCATTTCACTTGAGAGTAGGGGGAGTGATTGCTGACTGAAAAGCAAATATAATGCATACGCATAATACTCCTACCATTTCTTCACATCCAGGTATGTTGTGTCAAATGCACTGGAATGCTCTTGGAACAGACCTTAAGACTTACCTTTCCCCGCCCCCCTTTCCCCCCCCCAAGTCCAAGCAGGCATTCTTCATAGGTTACTAGTTGAAACTGCAACAGATCCAAAACTTCACCTCACCCACCGTAACATGGATTACTTCCCCCACTCTCACCTGCATTCATTTTTTCTCATTTTCAGCTCACTGTCCACTCTGCTTTTCATTGCATGCTCAGTTCTAGCCACCCTGAGCTGACAATCCCAGGCACAACCAGAAACATACTATTTACAGTAGGACAAAATAGAGGTTCTAAACCATGTAACAAACATTTTTCTTTGCAGCTGAGCCTTTGAATAAAAGGTCATGCCAGTCAATAAGGCTGTATGCGTAACTTTTTACAAAAATCACTAATTTGGTGTCATTTGCTTGTGTCACACCCTGGATGTGACAGCTTGTGCATGAACCTACTATATCAGTTTAAAACATAGGCCATATTATCGATAATCTGTGGTGCTAAATATTCTCATTTACAAATTTAATAGAGTAAAATTCACTAATTAAACAGCAGATAAATCTTAAAATTAAGCAGCATCTTGTATATAGACTGCTATACTAATACATATTTTGTAAAAACAGTATCTGTGTGAAGAGATGAATGTTGCAGTCTAATTTGATCTGTATAATCTGTATAAAAACAGTGTAATTCAGATGGGTTGAGAATCTAAGTTTCTTATATTCAAGAAATACTAATGCATTATATCAAGAAAACAGTGACTGGAGGAAATGTCTTATCCCTTGACATTTTCACATTGCCTACATCAGTACTAATCAACACTTCAGAAATCTATTACGCTTTCACTACCAACTGTAAACACGGGAAAGCAGCATGCATCACACTTCAAAACAGGTTGGTGGTTTTTTTTTTCCTTTAAATAAACCTTCAGAACAAATCAGCTGCTCATTAAGCAGTAGATCAATACATCAGACCACATCTGGAAAATTCTACCCTAGCACTACTACAAGCTACTGTAAGCACACTATGGAAACATCTACATAACAGACTGTAGCTAAGATAAAGATAAAAGCTGTGTTATTAAGACATCAACTATCATCATCTTTTCATTACAGATGGCAGTGAATATAAAAGATGACAAAGCCTTAAAATCGACAAAAGAAAAATCACATTGACTAAAAAGATGCCACTCTGCTTGACCCATGATCGCAAAAACAAGAACAATAAATAGCGATACTAGGTCTTCTCACAAGGCCAAGAGATAGTTTAGTACAAAGTAGTGTTTCAGCATGCTGCACTGAGGACAGATGACTAATACTTTGCACAGAGAGCCCAAATACTCTGCTTTTATGTGAGATGAGTGAACATACTTTCACACAGACACTTCTGGGTTGAAGAAACAAAAATATTTCCTATACTGATCACCAAGAGGGCAACACATTGTAAGTCCTCCTGTAAGGATTGACAGAAAAGAAAAAACAAACCAAACCAGTGTGTTTGAGCATGCAAGTACGTGCAAGTTTACATGTGTATACTTGCTATATTATGTATGCTGTCCAGATGCAAGTGTGATAGTTGAGATGCTTCTCTGTCTTATGCCCAAGATCCTCCCAAGAGTCATTCTGATTTAAAAAGACATACCTTTTAAAGCTGGCAGTTTCTGAAGCTCCCTGTTATTGCTAACATTAAACCTTGAAGAACTCTGCCGCTTTTCTTTCTTCAGTACTGTCTGTGGTGCTGGTACTTTGATTTTAGATAGTTGTGCTGGGGGAGGAGTGCTGTTTGATTTTTTGTTTGACACCTGTTTAAAAAAAAAAAAATGAAAGCAGTTAATTGCAGCTGAACTTAGAGAGAAAAATCTTCTAAAAATGATTGTTACAGTAATAAATGAGGCAAAATAAGCTTTTAATCAAATTGCTCTATTTATCTTCTGAATATATAGCTATCTATTCTGTTCCACCTTTTCAGTGTTAATTTCTGTACCACAGCCCTCATATAGATGGGCACAGACCATCTTGTTACATGCTCTAACTCATTTATTTGAAGTTACCAGCCGACTGAAAAGCTACTCTCACCTTTTCCCTGAGAAGTCCAGGTCTCCAAGGTATCTATCTGCCTAACTTCAGCTTTAAATGGATCACAACATCTGGTCTATTTACAGCAGGTGAACCTCCCACTGCCTATTTGTACTGTGCCTTGCTGCTAGAGTCCTAAGCTTAGCTAGGCCATTCAGGCTTTGATATAAAGTTGAAAGAATCAGGTCCTACTATTGTAATGGCTTCACCAGCTTCTAAAGCATACATGAAGATTTGTAGCAGTTTACTGCTTACTCAGAGCAAGTTGCTTTTACTGTAATAATCCTAAGCAGATTGCCATTGTACCTCTGTATGAAGTTTATAACTTAAAACTAGGAAAACGGTTCCCATCTATAGGTTTCCAATTTGCTGTTATTTCCCAGACAATGCTTGACAGTGCTCTCAAGCTGAATAAAATGCATCATTAGCAAAAGCATGTCAGAACTTGTAATGCTGCCTTTCTCATTCCTTTTTTGAAATAGGAAAAGCAAGTTTAAAGTAGGCAATAGTTAACTTTTTAAATATTAATAATTTCATAGTGTTCTTTACAAGATTGATAAAAACATTAAAGGAGTACCTTACATTAAAAAGATAGAGACAGCTGAGCAGGAAATCTTACTCCATATACTCTAATTAACTTTACAGGACCATAATTTCCTTAAAATTTGAAAATTACACTGAAGCACAAGCATCTGAAAATATACCTTGGCACTTTTATCTTACAGGAAAGACCATGTTCTTTTCAGACAGTGCCATGCAACAATAGAAAAAAAAAATCATATGGGAATGGGATTCAGGATGGTAATCAAGTTGTAATGCTGCTGCTTTGGCAGTTTCAATCGATTCAACTAGAATTTTGTTAAGTATAGTAGATATCAAAGCAGTGTTTCATTCCTGCATGAGATAACATCATTGGCATTTCATAAGGATATGGCGAAAATAACAAAAACGACTTCATATTCTAAAAAGGATTTCCAGAATAGCTTATTCATCAACAATTTCCATATGGTCTGGGAGTGTACACATTCAGTGCACATGGAAATGTCACCACAAAAATTTATCTACCTTTAGAGTCTCCAAGACAGTAATTTTATTCAAATTTTGTTCTAGTAGCATAACTGGGAAAGAAATGTATATGCTTCAAGTATAGATTAACAATTGTATATTATACACACAGTACTTAATGTGTCAAAGATACAAAAGCAACATTTAGTTTTCATTAAACACATTTAAGATGACCATTTTGTGAATTTAAAATTGTAATAACAAAAACCATTACAGCCTCACAGAACAAATAAGGGGAGACAACACACTGAATGCTAGAAGCCTTAAGTTACCAAAAATAGTCTGTAGTTGTTTCAGTAAAAATGACATACATTGGCAGATAAAAGCATTTGTGTAAAAGTAATATCCATTATGTTGCATTTTTCATACTATTTCGCATTTCAATCCCAAACACTAAATGATTTAAAATCTTTTTGCTGAAATACAAGTGGCCTACAAGGTAAATTCTCTCCATTAATTCAAGTTAAACACACCCCAAACAAACAAACAAACAATAACCCCCCCCAAAAAAACAAAACAAAACAAAAACCAACAAGAACCTGACATTCCAAATAAAAATATGAATAGACTAAGCAGAAAGAAAAACACTAAAAATTAGGAGGCAAAACTTACCATGTATTAAACTAATTAAGATGCAATATAAACACTATTCTTGCACAGGATTCTGTACTTTCAGTGTTATACTTTGAGCCTAAGGATGTTTTTCTGCATTGGCTATCTTCCACTGCCACCTGTTTTTTGTTCATTACTTGGAACAGGAAAAGCTGCTTTCCTGTTTCCTCTATTCCCAAACAAATTCTCAATTTTGAATTAACAAGTACTCACATGTGCCTGCACACATGCACAGAGTGCAGTATCCTCAGGTAACACACACATCAGGGAACCAACTATTCTAAATTGCAGATAAATTCTAAAAATAGCCAAAAATTGGTTATTTCAGAGGATGGGTAACATTTCTAATTAAAATGGCAAAAGAAAGCATTTTTTGTTGCTATGGAAACCTCCCGTCTAGCACTGATGACTCCAGAGTAATTCAGACTTGAACTGCTGGCCAATTTATCCAACAGACTTCCTCTCTCCTTTTTTTACCATCAACCATGATGATCTCTGCCTTTCAGTCATACCCCAGTCATTCAGCCAGCACATGCCAAAAAGCTGCCAAAACAGTTTCCAGCTCATTACTGTTGAATATTACATTACACAGCTGTACCCCAAACCTCTGCAAGTGGTAATATTGTGCTACCACAACTGGCCTCCAGAGCCTGCAGCCAACAGCCCTTGGATAGAAGGGTACCAGAGAAGGTGTGTTAAGTCAACTTAAGCCACGCATCTCAGCAATTTTAACCACTCCCCTAAAAAGGAAAATTCAGACTAACAATTCTGTGTATTAATTTGTTCAAGATTTCAAGGTAACAATAACTTTTTATGAAGGCTCAGCTCTCATTGATTCAGATCAAAGACACAAGCCCAGTTTCTTTCTCCCAGTAACAAACCAAAGAACTTTAGAAACCACAATTCCTGAGGATAACTGATGGACATCCTGCTACATCAATGAACAACTCAACTGATTTGACACCAGAACAGTCAAACTACAGATACATTTTAATGAGTTCTCTTGTTACTAGAATGGGAAAAACCTATTCTTACACTTGCTTTGTCAAACAGCTCTTTAATACCCAGATATTTATATACTAATAGCCAGATGTAATTCTAAAAATGCTGATAAACCCCTAAAAATGTGTACAAATTAATCTGAAAATTGTCAGATTGAGAACATGTTTCTTCAGATCATAATTAAGACGTAACTCTCTGGTTTCCTGATCAATTTAGTTTTTAAAAGCTAGAGTTTTACATAGTTCTATGAACATTAAGACAATAAGGGACAGTGTGATTCTAACTGAAGTTCTGCTTATACCAATTGAAAAAAATAGAGTTGATGTTCCTCAGTGCCCTTGAATAAGCTTAAAATTAATTAAACAGAGTGAAAGGCAGGGAGGAGAGAAGGAGGTTTCTTGCCAGTCACAACAGTTCAAGATAGATAGTCCTTTCATCCCTTCTTCCCTGGAGTCTTCCTCCATTAAGCAGGATGCAGTACATTCATTTTCCTTGTCTTACCCTCACTGTTTTGAGCAAAGTCGGATCATTGAACCCCTGACTCATAAGTGGGCACGTAGAAATCAGAGCACAGCACTAAATTTATGACCAGGGAAAGAAAGATATGAGTAGACGAAGCATATCTACAGTTACAGCCAAGTTTTCTTTATGAATTAAACTGACCAAACAGCCCTCATGACAACTTTTACTTTTGGCCAGAAATCTAAGGGACAAGAGAGAATACTAGGATCTGGAAGAAGGGTCCACCCTGCCTCCCATATACGTCAACAAGTCTTTCAGAAGACCCTATTCTTCCACTTCTGACAGTCCTTCTAAAACAGGTATTTAAGAGACCTTGACCAATACGGGCAACCAGAATAACTCTGCCTGACCTTATCTTCCAAAGCCACTCACTAATAACTGAATTAGACCAAAGCACACAAAGCCTTCTGCTCCATGAAATCAAGAGCCCTAGAGTGCAGTCAACTCTAACTATGCAGCCAGCTTTCATCCTGCTTTCTAAGATAAACTGGTCAGAGCAGGTGAGGATTTGAAGATGACAATAAAACCACCTGGATGCATCTGTTACTCAAGATTTTAAAAACTGGATGGCTTACTAGTGACAAAAACCAGATCTCCTCCTAAGCATAGGGCAAGAGAGATTCTCTCTGCCCGAAGAAAACATGCTGCTAGGCAGTACCTCATATGGTGTTTCTTCACAGAGATTAGTCTAACACTAATCTGCAGATTTCTTCCCTCTAACAAGTATTACCACTGAATTCAAGTTAGTATCAGTGTGTACATCATCCTAGGATGGCAGCAGCAAGCCACATACCAGCAAGAACCTTAATAAAAACTCTGGACTACAAAATCTGGATAGGTGAACCTTGTACCAATTAACACATGAATAAGACTCCCTGTGAAATGCACGTACACAGAGAAAAAACCACGGAATACTTTTTATGAGAATCATTAGTCTGAATCTGCTTATATAAACGCAGAACCAATCCCTTTCTTCTTTTCCTTTTGGTATAGTAAGTAGCCGCCAAGGACTTCTCATTAAGCTAAACAGGGGTCTGATCTACAGCACCCAAAAGAGCTCATTTCTTGCCAAGGCAGCCCCAGAAGGGGCTATGAAACCATTCTGGATTCTATCTAAAATATACTTAAAATGAAACTGAAAAATAAGTTACTGAAACTAAACAAACAACATGAAAAACATGAAAGGGACATTTACAACTCAATTTTCAAAACTGCATGTAACAAAAATAATTTAGCTGAGAGGTTGAGGCCTAATACATAATTAAGCTGAAAGTTGAACTTAATCTCTTGAGAATTGAAATCAAAAAATCAAGGAGTCAAAATAGGCGGAGAGCAGTCAATAGCCTTCTATGCAGTTTTCTTCTCTATGCAGTAACTTGAAAGTAGTGTGAAAATCTCTGAACACTCTGGGAATCTTGAACTCAGCCACAAAGTGCTCTTCTTTGCACATCTTCATTTACTGTTTTGGGGGTTGGAACAGGAACAGATCATATGTGGCATATGGCCCAATAGCCATCAACCTGGTAAATATATCCACAGCATACTTTCAGGAGGTAGCTGGTGGTGTTAGATTAGCAGTTGGGACCAAGGCAAGTTCCTCAAGACAGCACACTACCAGGAGAGCAACATTTGTCAGCTGATTTCAATGCTGTGTTTTTAACACCACCAGTTCAACATGCCTTCCAACAGGACATCAGATTAAACTCTTGTTATTTTGGTATTAAAGATATTGATCGTCAGAGCTATCCAGACAGCCTGCAGTAATTTGTAGCTCATGCAAGTAGTGCCCAGTTACTGATATGGTGTTTGCTATGGAGCAAACTAGCAATTAGCTGTAATCTTTAACATCAGTATTTTCCATCTACAGAGGCTCAGCACAAGCCATACAAAGCTTGATGTGGATTCTTAATCATCTGGATACATAAAAAGGGGCACTAATCCATAAACAACCCAGTGAAAACCAACAGGGAAACAATATACTTGCTGGGTACTAATCTGGATGGCAAATGGTTCTGAGGTTCTCAATTTGATAAGGATTCTTGCTACTATGCCATTATTATTCACTAGTTTCACTAGATTGATTGGACAGGCAACCTAGGGACGAGCCTCTGGAGATGCAGTTTATGGTGCTAAGGCTTTGGTTGGTTTCAGACAGACCATAATTTAGATTTCTATTGGTTTTCCTCAACAAGACTGTTCGTTAGGATGATACCTGGACTGACCTGCTAGAAGGATCTTTGCAGCTGCCTTTCTAGCAGGTCTGTTTATTATCACTAAAGATTGTCTTGGTTGAGATACACTGGATAGTTCAGTGATAGTCTCAGCATAACTTATGTTTTTACTTGGTAAGATAGCAAGAGCTGCACCCTAAAGCTTTGAGGCTCTACAAAAACAAATGCCCCCTGAAAAGTAAAATTTGTTACCTGCAACTATCAGTTAGCTAATTAAATATAATTAAACCAGATAATGACCTAAGTATTGTTTCAAAACTTTTATATAAATACCACGATGAAGAATCTGAATAAATGATATCCTGGCTTAAATTACTTTTGCTCTTGACTTTCATTTTTAAATTCTCTCATCAGCCTAAATCACCCTTTTACTTAAAAACAAACAAACAAACAAACAAACAAACAAACAAAACCTCACACCAAAAAATCCCCAAAAAACTCCCAACCCTCTAAATCAACAAAAACTAACTTTGTGCTTCTCGGTGTGCGTGTACATATATATATATATATATACACACACACACACACGACATATATATATGTAAGGTTCCCACATTTGAAGGAAAACACCCACAAACTCATCTCATTTACTTTAAGCCCCAATTCCTATACTCTACTGTAAATTTTTAATTATATAAAGCTGCTGATGAGCTAAGGCTACTATATATGTGGTTTTACCACTGATGTCTGTATTCATGTGCTCCCTGAACCATTTATAGCAGTTTCTCACCTCACATACTAATACTGAAATATTTTTTGCTTTGTCCCCTATCCACCAATTTGGTATTTCCATTAGATGCTATGTAAGAGAGTTACAGACCCTTGCAAGTTCTTGGCCAGGCAGTAGGACAGTCATAACATTAGCCACTTCTAAAGAACTGTTACACTAAAACATTTCATCTCGGGCTCTCACTGTGCTTTTATTTTAAATGTCACTAGAAAAGTTTACTTTGCAGGACTTCAGACTGCTAAACTGAGCAATGACAAAGAAGCATATTAAATTATAGTCACTATAAAGGTGTAGCAAGTTATAGCATTTGGCAGTTGTCTTTTAAGAATGATATTCAGGAATGGGGCAGTATTCTTTTCCTAGATTTTTTTTTTTTTATTGGCCGTCAGCACCTGAGGGCTGGAGGGTGAGAGAGAGAGGAACCATCATGCTTTAGACCCAGCTGGTAACTCGGCACCATGCAGCCGTTCGCTCACCCCTCTACCCATCCTCTCCAGGGCAGGATGGGGAGGAGAACTGGAAGAATGTAAACCCCACAGGTTGAGATAAAAACAGTTTAATCATAGAATAGTTAAGGTTGGAAAGGACCTTAAGATCTAGTTCCAACCTCCCTGCTAATAACTAAAGTCAAATATAGTGATAGTAGAAAGAACACCAATAATGATAATACAAAACAACAAAAGAAGAAAGCTCAGAAAACACAAGTGATGCACAAGGCACTTGCTCACCACCCGCTGACCAATACCCAGCCCAACCTGAGCAGCGATCGGTCCCTTCAGGCTAACTTCCCCTAGTTCATATACTGGGCATGACATGCTGTGGTATGGAATACCTCTTTGACTAGTTTGGGTCAGGTGTCCTGTCTCTGCTTTCTCCCAGCTTCCTGTGCCCCTTCTCACTGGCAGAGCACAAGAGACTGAAAAGTCCTTAATCAGGGTAAGCATTATTTAGCAACAACTAAAACATCAGTGTGTCATCAGCACTGTTCTCAGACTGAAGCCAAAACACAGCACTGTACCAGGAAGAAAATTAACTGATACAGCTGAAACCAGGACACAAACCAAAAAGCCAAAGCCTACCTTCCCACATGTAGAATTACAGATTTATTCTGACTTCAAATGAAATGAGAGGAAAAAAAATTCACGAAATTTAATATTTGTAAAGTCTGTGAACATATGGGTAGCATTCAATGGCTACCTCATTTTCTTACTATTTATATTTTCTATGGGATAACTATATTAATCATTAATGTATATGTGTAATATAGACTTAATACTTCTTCCCTCTCAGAGTTTGAGTAGTAGGTGCTAGCTCTTATGAAAAAGCTTAAGATAAACAATCTGAAACAAAGGATGAAAATTATGTTTTCAGTTTACAAGATGCCAATACCCATTTTTGAAGGCCACTTTACCCAATGAAGGCCTTTGCCTTCATTGCTGTGTTTCCATTCAGGAAGGATTCAGCAAGTTTAAAAGCATGATTAGCAAGTAGAGGATAGCAAGTACTGAAGCAAACCACAAATGAAGTCCTCACACATCATGTTACAGAAGTAGTTGTCAGCCTTCTGTAATAGCTCGAAGGGCATATGATCCTGTTTTCAGAAGCATGTCCTTTTAGGTAAAGAAATACTTGTTTACAGCAGTGTTTGGTACACTTTATCAATTCCATTAGTTTTAAAAGCATAATATTAAAGTTACATAAGAGGCATAGTTAAGGTAACCTCTTTCACTATTCCGTATTAATCTATATTTACTTCGGATGCAGAAGGAAATTCCAATTGCCAAAACAAAACTGCAAGATGTCATTAAAAATAGAAAATTACAAAAGCTAAAAACAAACAAATTGCACAGCTGCTTTAAGCATAACAGAAAGTACATCTTTCTAGTCAGCAAATAGCACCTCATTTAGTATTAAGAGTGTATTCACTCGCAACACTGAAGTATTTTTTAATGGTTATATCAACCCATTCAAAAAATCTCTAGGAAAGAAAAACAGAAATGCAAGCCATGAACAAAAATTAGCTTTCAAACTATATTTTTTTTAAGAAGCTAGCACACCAATTTAGAGAAAAACAAACAAACAAAAAAAGACCAAAAAACCCCTCCCAAAAAAAAAACAAAAACCAAACAACCTGAGGGCTCACAGACTTTATTTACAGGGCCAATAGAAGAGAAAATCCATCCTGATTTTCTGTGCAGTTTTGGTTTAAAGTCCTGTTTTGCTAATATTGGGGTAAAATCCCAAGCCAATAGCACTAGAAAGCTTCATAAAACAGAAGGTCTAGCACTGCCCATTTATAGCCCTTCTGTGATTCCAACTTGAGAGAACTAGATGCTCAAGTTTCAAATTTATTTCATTATGAGTATCTCTCTTCTTCCAAATGAAAGAACAGTGACTTTCAAATCAATTTTATCTACTACATGGGACTGACTCAAGAAGACACTGGCTATACCATCTGCCAGTCCAGCTGGGATGTATCACAATCATTAGGGTTGGAAGGGACCTCTGGAAATCATCTAGTCCAACCCCCCTGCTAAGGCAGTGCCACCTAATAATACATTACTGAATACATACTGAAGAAACAACTAGGGTACAGGTAGGTTTGTTAGGCACTGCAAACAGAGCTTATTGATTCGATCCACTGAAAACCTTAGGATGTGGGGATGCTTTATTACAGGCTATCAGCCATTCCTGATCAAGATGACTAACAGCATCAAACTTACAGTATGGTAGGGAGTACTACCAACCCCCTTAAAACACTACTTTATGTTATATTATAAATAAATTCATAGTGTCAGGCATTAAGGGAGATAAATCCGATCTATGCTAAATATATCCTTGTAAAAAGACATCTGCTTCTATGAAGAACAACAAATACAGAAGAATCTTATACCTCAAAGACACTGAACTTAGTTTATCCACAAATACTGTGCCACTGAGTGACAGAGATTGCCCATCTAACAGAAGCTGAAAAGAGCTTACATGACAGCTGCTTTTTACAAGTGACAATAAATATTATACACTGAGTCACATGCAGGTACAAATTAGCATACTAAATTAAAACAGGATCATCTCAGCTGATTGAAAGAATGTTCTGTAACAAGAAGGTTTTTCTAGGAATTATTTAGGAGCAGTCCCAGTCCCAACACATTTGAACAGGAAAGGGGAAAAAACAATGCCAGAATTTTGGAAAAGTGTTCTCCCTCCCTGACTCCCAAACTTCAAGCTCCTCTGCTGTTGTCTCTAATGAGTTGACTAATAAGTACTTAGTTATACTAAGACTTTAATGTATAACTTTAAAAATTCTGAAGTAGGAAAACATTAGGATACTTCTACATATGATCTCTAAGAAACCCACACAAAACTATCAATACCACTTCTAGTCCCCATCCTTTTTATATTCATCATTTTTAAGCAAAGTGGCAATTACATGTGTGCACATAGTCAGGAATCAGTAACAAAAGTAATGAGAATACTCGTGGTACCTCCCCCTGTGTGCTGGCTAACACACGAAAGGTGATCAAAAAAAACTGGGCAGCCACCTCTCAAAGTTCTGTCAGAAAACCTTTACTTTTCCTGTTGGCCCATTAAAGAAATATTTCTGTAATTTTGTTATTATTGTTGAAAAAGTATTACCACAATGTTGAACAGCTTAACAAATCAACTTTTAAATAAAAAAAAACTTCACAAAGCAGGGAAGAAAAACGTCCAAAAACAACGCCTGATGAAACTGCTGCACTGGAAGCTATTACCAGTGTTTAATAAACCTACTGAAAAGTGATGGCTGCAACACAGTAGTAGTACTGAGCATGGATGAGTACTTACAAAGCTTTTTTCGATTTTTTTTTTTAGATTGGTTTCAACAGTGATTATAGTCCAACATTAGCCACACTTGCTGCCAATAAATCAAGCCATTTCTTGCACAGCATGAAAACTGGCCAATGCAGTTTGTATTTTATTATATTTTGATTTGTCTGTATTAAAACAAATACCTTTGAAGTAGAAAGAACCAACCTGGGCAGCACACGGACACAATGTGACAGCACACACAAACACGCACATGCTCCTCAAACCACGTTAGTCTTCTATTTGTTCTTCTGCATAGCAGAAAAACTTGAGGAGTTACGAATTCTGTTCTTGTTTGTCAGAAGTCACCAAGCCAATACTTTCTTAAAAATCAAAATTGTCTTTCCTTTCTACAGAATACTCAGTACACAGAATCAAGAGGGGTAAAATTTTAGAAGTTTCATGCCTTCTCAAGCCAGACCAGCTTGACCTAGAAGATGCTATCACTCCCAGTCACCTACTAGTGCCTTGCATGAAAGGTTACCAGTTACTTCTGACCCTTTCATCCCCCAGGTTAACCTCAACAGTGAAATGTATAAATGCTCCTAGACTATTTCAGCAACTGGCAACAAGCGCAAGTTTTAGCACATACCTTCCCAGAGGCAAAATAGAAAGAAATAAGAGTATACAAGGTTAAAGTTTTAGCTTTCTTTCCCTCTGGTTGTATTCTACTGTTAAAATATAGTATTTGAATTTTTAGAAGTGTTAGTTTTTTTCTAGAGAGAGAACAAGGTAATGCTTTGCAACAATCATTAGCTATTACCAAGCCACCTCTTCCTAAAGAAATAAGACTGACCATAAGTTATTATTCCCTTAATTCAAAAGGAGACCTCCACACCCCTATGACAAAACAAAATCCTACAACGATGCTTATTCCTGAGGCAAGTAACTTCTTCAAAGGCTGGTTAGGTCACAGGGAACATGTATGTCCACAAGATACTAAGTGTTGGCATAGCCAGTCCCCATACCCGTGCATTTTTTAGTGTTATTTGTTTGGGTTTTTTTTTCAATTGAATATAGGTTTGAGGCACTGGTAAACACCCTCCCCCCCAAGTATTTTACCAGAATAGAGACACTACTCCTCCACAGGAAAAAAAAAAAAAAAAAAACAAACAAAAGAACAACACACCAGTATACAACAGAATAATTCTTTGTTCACAACCTGAAGACACTTAATATCCTGGACTAACTACTGAAGTAAGATGTCAGAGAGATTCAACTGCTCTGGCAACTATATAATCTGATTTATGTTTACTAACAGGTTACAACTGAAGTTAAAAAGAGCAAATATGATTAAGCTTCCATTTAAGTGTTATAAAAGTGAACAGTATGTGAATCTGGCAACTCGAATAATTGCATTAGGGTACAGAATGACAAGGTGCTCTCACTTCATATATACTGTGCATTTCTGGTATCTCTGTCAAAAAAGAGACTAGAATATGGAAACAGAGAAGGAAACAGATAAAGTAATGGAATTCCTTCCATGTAGGGGAGATTAAGCAGGGCTTGGGAAAAAAAAATAAAATAAGAAGAACCATCTAAAGATGCCACTATAAAAAAATTCAATTAAATCATTAACAACAGGAAAGAAATTTTACCCAACACCTCGGGTAAGCAACCTTCTAAGCCATACACTGGCTTGGAGGATAGCATACCAGGATAGAAGACCTTATATCTACTGTGTTTCTGAATCTCTCAAGTATCAGCTATTGACCACACAGCAAATATGAGAGGTCCACGTTGCTTCATATGTAGCATGGCTCTTTTGATATTACATCAAGTAACCAAGGCATAGGTAGTGCAAGAAGAATCATGTGCATTCTTTCCTGTAAACATCTGCTTGGCAGGAATACTAGAGACAGGAAAATAGGCAGGACAGACCTTGCTTTCAAACACAATAGCATTCCTTGAGATTTAAATGAAGAGGCATTTACTTCAGTAGGTGCATGCTTCAACTACAGTTTAGTACCTCTGTACATGCTTATGGGCTTCTACTGTAGCTTTCAAACTGCGACAAGTCATTTTCACCAACTGGAAGCACGGGCATCCATGACCTAGCATACTGGGAATCACTTCAATCCCTTTCCAAACCTGTTGTACAGCTTCAGTCAACTAACATCTTTTTTCCCTGACTGCAACACAGAAACACACACTTGTTCATTTTTGTAAATATTACGTTTTTATCCATAGAAGTCCAAGGCATCATTAATTCAGTTAAGTGCTATATAAGTGTCTATAAATAAATTATTTGTGGGCTGCTGCTTATGTTGTCCCTGTTCTCTGAACAGCAGTTTCCAGTCCTTACAATCTTCCAGTTACATTAAATGCATATGCATTAAACACACTTAAAAAAAAAAAAGCAGAAAAAAGAGAAAAAGTGAACCAGCATATTTCCAAATTAACTCATAGTCTAGAAGGATTTTTAAAAAGCCATGTTAAAACACATGTACAAGGAAACAGTAAGACAATCTTATTCAAAGAAAAAGGCCTAAAACATATTAATAATGTGTTCCAGCATATTTCCATATTTACTAGTCTTCACTATGTTAAAAAATAGCCTCCTTTCTGATCACATAAGCACCACCTAATATATGTCATGATTACAGCCAGCCACATTATAATGTAAAGTCTGCATTACTATTTGCATGCAATTACTCTATTAATTAAGTTAATGAGTCAAGCACTCAGGTGTTCCAAATTGTATGGAGACTAAATAATGCCCACTGGGAACGGCAATCATACTATATGTGCCAGTCACATTCATAGAATGGTTAGGGTTAGAAAGGACCTTAAGATCATCTAGTTCCAACCCCCCCTGCCACGGGCAGGAACATTTCACTCTAGACCATGTCACCCAAGGCTCTGTCCAACCTGGCCTTGAACACTTGCCAGGGATGGAGCATTTTCACTTCTTTGGGCAACCTGTTCCAGTGCCTCACCACGCTCACAGTAAAGAACTTCCTTATATCTAATCTAAACTTCCCCTGTTTAAGTTTAAACCCATCATCCCTTGTCCTGATGCTACAGTGCCTGATGAAGAGTCCCTTCTCCAGCATCCCTGTAGGCCCCCTTCAGATACTGGAAGGCTGCTCTGAGGTCTCCATGTAGCCTTCTCTTCTCCAGGCTGAACAGCCCCAACTTTCTCAGCCTGTCTTCATACAGGAGGTGCTCCAGGCCCCTTATCATCCTCACAGCCCTCCTCTGGACTTGGTCCAACAGCTCTATGTCCTCCTTACGTTGAAGACACTAGAACTGCACACAGTACTCCAAGTGGGGTCTCATGAGAGCAGAGTAGAGGGGCAGGATCACCTCCTTCGACCTGCTGGTCATGCTACTTTTGATGCAGTCCAGGATACGGTTGGCTTTCTGGGCCGCGAGCACACATTGCCAGCTCATAGAATCATAGAATAGTTAGGGTTGGAAAGGACCTTAAGATCATCTAGTTCCAACCCCCCTGCCATGGGCAGGGACACCTCACACTAAACCATGCCACCCAAGGCCTCATCCAACCTGGCCTTGAACACCACCAAGGATGGAGCATTCACAACCTCCCTGGGCAACCCATTCCAGTGCCTCACCACCCTCTCAGTAAAGAATGTCTTTCTTATATCCAATCTAAACTTCCCCTGTTTAAGTTTGAACCCATTACCCCTTGTCCTGTCACTACAGTCCCTGATGAAGAGTCCCTCCCCACCATCCTTGTAGGCCCCCTTCAGATACTGGACGACTGCTCTGAGGTCTCCACGCAGCCTTCTCTTCTCCAGGCTGAACAGCCCCAACTTTCTTAGCCTGTCTTCATACGGGAGGTGCTCCAGTCCCCTGATCATCCTCGTGGCCCTCCTCTGGACTTGTTCCAACAATTCCATGTCCTTTTTATGTTGAGGACACCAGAACTGCACACAATACTCATGTTCAGTTTGTCATTAATCAACACCCCCAAGTCCTTCTCCACAGGGCTGCTCTGAATCACTACACCGACCAGCCTGTAGCTGTGATTTGGATTACCCAAGGTGTAGGACCTTGCACTTCGCTACTCTGAACTTCATGAGGTTGACATTAGCCCACCTGTCAAGTGTGTCAAGGTCCCTCTGGATGGCATCCCTTCCTTCCAGTGTATCAACTGAACCCCACAGCTTAGTGGTATCAGCAAACTCACTGAGGGTGCCTCAATCCCACTGCCGTGTTGCCAACAAAGATCAGTCCCAACACCGAATTCCCAGTCCCTTTCCCATTCTGCTCCTACTCACATATGATTAAGCATCATAGATAAGTAAACTGTAGTTTTCACTGAGAATTCTATCAGGAAGGACAACTAAAAAAGAAAAATGCATGTACACTACAACATATTATAGAATCATAGAATAGTTTGGGTTGGAAAGGACCTTAAGATCATCTAGTCCAACACCCCTACCATGGACTGGGACACATCGCACTAAACCATTTCACCCAAGGCTCTGTCTAACCTGGCCTTGAACACCACCGGAGATGAAGCATTCACAACTTCCTTGGGCAACCCATTCCAGTGCCTCACCACCCTCACAGTAAAGAGCTTCTTCCTTATATCTAACCTAAACTTCCCCTGTTTAAGTTTGAACCCGTGTTCAAACAGGTTCTCCTATTGAAATTCAAGTCATCAATTACATAAGAAAAAAGGCACCAAATCTGCCAACACAAATTACAAACAAAACTGCATATATGTTTTAGTTAACATTTAAAGCTCTCCACTAATCAACCACGGGAGCTTTACAATTTACCCTGAAGTACCAACAAGGAATAAGAAAATGAATTTTGGTCTCAGCAGCCTGTCATTCAGAAACTTGAGAAAATAAGCAGTCAACAAACTTACAGCAAAGATGCTGAAAATAAGCAGTCAACAAACTTACAGCAAAGATGCTGAAAATGACAAGTCTTACAGTTGCACAGGAACTAAACTTTTAGCCAAGACCTAATACTTTAACATCACAGCAATATTCTGTAAAGACAGAATGTATCACGATAAAGTACATCTATTTTCACCTCTATAAACATCTACACCAACAGATTTCTTACTTTATTCTATGAGCTTTCCTAGTAGCTAAGATTCCTCCACCAAAACTCAATCAACTCTTACCTGAATTTGCTGAAATACTTTTACATGGAGTTTACAAGTTTTAATGATCTTACTTTAAGATGCTAGCATGCATCTTTCTGCAAAGCAAACAAATGAGAACTCATTGAAGTGCATCAGAAAAAGTGTACTAAATATTCCCACCCACCTACCCCCAACACTCATTTCAGGAATGAGAAAATGGTAAAGCTGAACGTGTATTTTTGTTCTCAAACACTGCTTTTTAGTATCAAGACGTAGTTTAGAAGCTGAAATACACAAGCTTTTAAGTTTAGCATTTTGCATTTGGTCTGGTGTGAACATTTTAAATTAAATTTCAGAAACCCTCTGAACAGTGGATTTCCAAACTAAGCAAATCTATTAGTTCCAAGTTTCAGGATTCATGTGGGAAAAGGAGTGAATAATGATTTAATAGAGCTCTTTCAAGTCACTGCACCTTGCTGGTGAGCAAAACAGAGAGCAATGCAGAAGGAAGGGGGGGGGGGAAGAATCAGCATCAACAACCAAACTCCAAACAAACTCCACTGTATATCTATAAAGTCAAATCAAACAACAAAACAACTGGCAGCCTTTGATTAAGCCTAAGGTCTCCTAACAATAAAACAGGCTACTGACACTTAGCTGACATACCAACATAGATACTTTGAGAGAAGAGAGCACTGGGAATTACAGAAAATGCTAAAAACCGCAGCCTCAAACCTCACAATAAGACTAGAAAAGTAAGATGGATGTATAGCTTAACCAAAAAGAAAACATGAGTATTTAAGGCTGCAGCAAGCAAGCATTTACTCTAAATAAAATTAACTTCCTCAAGAGCATGTTCTCTTAATTTTTGTCAAATGCCAGAGCAATAGTTCCAACAACCACTTTCCATTAAAAACCACCTGTCATGTCAAAATTACAACCACCTAGAAAAATTCAGAACACTCTTCAGAAGTAATGACAAATTTAACTGAAAAAAAACTTACATATTTTAGTAATACTTACCTCATGCTCTTGGTTATCTTGTCCATCTTTGCCACTTTTTCCACTCTTGACTGATTTTGCAGGTTCCTTTAAAAAAAAAAAAAGTTTTCAGTCTCAGTTATTTTGAAGAAGAGATCTAGACAGATTTTTCAAGCCAAGAAATTAGGTTTTCTTTAGACACCCTCTAAAAATACCAAAATTGATAGGACAAAAATTATACAGTTTTATTGGAAGATCTAAATACTGAACTATCAATCTCTACAAAGCTGCTTTAAAGATTTTTCATCTGCAGGAAGGTTTTGGAATTTTATTTATGCCTCAAAATTCATCCATGAAGTACACAAAGAAAAGCTTTCACGCAGATAAGTAGGCATGGACAAATTCAATGCAAGTGATTTGAACCATGCCTAAGAACTTACCCTTACTGTCTTTGGTTTTTAACTTCAGGAGTATTTATATTTAGTTTAGCTTTGAAACTAGCATCAGTGCCCGTTTTACATTTTATTATTTGCCTGTTCTAGGGGCTAGAGAGTCTAGTATAGAATCAGGGCCACAACTCAAATTTCTCCCTCCCAGCATTATATTTAACTTGCACCCTTTACCCAAAGCATATTTTTGAGATTCGTTATCCTCAGAAAGTAAAGTTTCAATGTTTTTACTATCAAGAGTGGAAAGAATATTGAGAAAAACTTAAAACAAACCAACCCCCATAAACTGTAACACCTAAGCTCCCTACATCTAAAGTTAAAATGTTGAAAAACTAAAAGACAAGCAGAAGTCAACTGAAAATAGAAGGTCTAGAGGGAGATCAGCTGGATGAGGCAGACTGTAATAATTCACTGTTTCTGACTTCCACTCATATGGCTAATTGTCACATTAAATTCAGTACAGTTAACTTGCTGTTGGATTTTGAAGTTTTCTGCAACCATTACTTGTGCAAGATCCTTTCGTGACTGCCAGAAAAGCCACTCCCGGGAGTACCGGGGAAAACGGAGGCAGTGCAGGGCCAAAGCTAGATCCTTTCCCACTGTCAGGCAAAGGAGGTGAAAGGATTTCGAGTGGCGATTAGTGCTCCGTGAGTGTTCACGGTGATCCCCAAGCACAACTTCAGCTGCAGCCACAGCCACGCAGCTGCGAAACTTCCCGGGACGGGGACCGGGAAAGCAGCTGTGGGGCACCCCCACCCTCAGCCCTGCCATGCCGCCATGAAAAATGCCCCTGCACCCCGAAACACACGCGGCCCAACCCGAGGTAGGGGACCCCACGTACCAGCTCAGCCTCCCGGCTAGGCACAGCGGAGCACACGTTTTCCCTCCCCTCCCTCCAGCACTCCCCCGCACGCCAAAACCACGGCCTCTTTCCCCTGACCCCCTCCCTCCGGCTGCCGCCAACTCTGCGCCCGGTCTTCGAGGGCTCCGCTCCCCCACTTTGCCGGGCAGACCCCAGGGACTCGACGAGACGATACCGGGATCCCCTTTCCCCGGCGGCCACGGCATCCCCCAGACTAGGCCTCACCGGGAGGTACCCCTTCCCCAGCGCCCGGCTCCCGGGGGAAGTCAAGGGGCCGGCATACAACAGTGAGGGGACTGGGCGGCCCATCGCCCGGTTCTTTCCAGCGGCAGGGAGCGCCCCGCCGCCGCCCCCCTCAGCGCTGGGCTGCGCTCGCCACTGCCGTCCCCTGCAGCGCTCTGCCCCAGCCCCTCCTCCCCACGGGGCCTGGGCCCCACAGCTTCCCCACGCAGGGCCCAAACCCAGCCACGAAAGCAGCGACTCACTTTTTCCTTCTTGTTTTTATTCGGCATGGCCGCCTCACGCACCGCGGCCGGAGAGGCGCAACCGCCGCGGACCCGCTCCGCGCTGCGCCCGCACCGCTGCACCCCCCAGCCTCGACTCTGGCCCTCCCCCCGCCCCCTTCCTCCTCCACCCCCCGCCAGCCGTGAGCGGGCCACTGCCCCCCCATTGGCTGCCCTTGTCACGTGACCCGCGGCTCCCAAAACGTCACCTCATAGGCCGGGCTTGCGACGGTTTCCAGCACCCTGTCTCCTGTCACGATCACGGGTGGCGGCGGCGTCAGCGGCGACAGGGACAGGGCCGGGCTGGGCCCCCAGCTGTCCCCCTCCGCCCGGGCTGCAGGGCGGCCGCGCGGCTCCAGCCACGCCTTGAGGTGGGCCCTCAGGCTAAGCTGTTTCGCCCCAAGCCCCAAACCCGCCGCATCCCTGAGGGGAAGCAGGGGGGAGCGTTGAGGTGTCTCCACCGATAGGATCCGCCTCAGCCGATGACACCCCGTGGCAAGTGCGGGGTCCTTGCAGCCCCCCGGGAGCGAGATGTCAACCGCAGCCCGCCCTTGAGTTGAGGGGTGCGGGTTTGGCCGCTATGGCTGCAGGGAGAGGTAGGACCCGCCGTGCAGTGTCCGGGAGCCTGTCCCTCGAAAGCTGCACAGGTCTAATGAAGAAAAAAGATATAGCAGAGCATATCTGAATCACGCTGGCCCTCCCATACAAATCCAGCGTGGGCAGCATCAGTTTGAGGACTTCGATATATGCTTGCAGTATATGGATAAAGAAAAGGTGAGCTTTGCATAGTTGCAGCCTGATTTTATAACAGTATCTTGATCCCTTGTTTGTTTCCAAAAGCCTGGGTGCAGATGGGTTGTTTCCATGATGCCCACCGGTACCAGATTTTTTTTTCTTTTTCTCAAACAAATCACCCTTTAATCTCTTAAAGGTAGAATGCAAAAATCAGAACAATCTGCTTTAACAAAAGAAGAAAAGTGCATATCTGATGACTGGAAGTCCTGCAAACTGTGTTTCTAATGTGGCCAAATTAAGCCCCAAAATACTGTTACCTGAGGGGAAAATAAAAAAAACAAACCACACCACAGGGAATATTAATACTCATAATAATGCCAGTATATAAAGCATTTGAAATTTAGGTTGGACGTGCTTATTAAATGCTAATTGTACTGTGCTACTAAAGGATAGAAAAAATACAGCCTAATAAATACCAGCATAAAAGTGAGATCGATCTTCTTCCTTACCCAACCTATGAGAATCAAAGCCAGCATAAGTAAATTGCTGGGCTCTAATTTTTAGGAGCTGGGATTTCTAATAACCACTTGTTTCTGATATGGTGGTATCTAACATCAGCTTGTATCCATTATATTTGAACACTTCGCATTTGCTCTGGTGAAAGGACAAAGAAACCCTCCCTTTTCCAAGCACTGCAAAGAAGTCTACTCACTATGGAGAACTGCTTCTTCTTGCTTCAGTCCCCTTCCTGCTTCTTCAGTGCTAGAAAATAAATTATGCCTGCCTTTCCCTAATCTCTGGTTTGAGGATTTATAAATGAGATGCAGTTATTACTTGTGTGCTTCTGTTAAGAGTCAGTCATGAATGAGTTACTACTAATAAATGAGGTGCAGTTATTACTTGTGTGCTTCTGTTAAGAGTCAGTCATGAATGAGTTACTACTAATAAATGAGGCTTCTGACAACAGAACAACATGGATTTTGAATGTACTAAGACACAATAAAGGGGGGAAATCTACCTCCACCTGTATTTCAGAGTTTGATCAGTGTATGAAAGAGTTTGTACAGCTGAGGATAAACTTAGGAGCTTCCAGTTCTTTGTTAGGTTTCAGTTTCATGGAACCTTAAGCTGCTCTTAATTCCCAGCTGTTGTGTTCCTATCTCCCTCCTCTGCACTGATGCTGATACTGTGCAGCTCCTTAAACCAGTTCCTAGAATTGATCAGGTTAAAAACTCTCCCTGTCCCCCGTGTCATTCCCCCCCCTTCTCTTTTCTTTCCCTCCCCCCCCCAAATGATGTGGGTTTTTTTTTAATTTCTTGAACTGGCACACCATCACCTGCTTCTGTAAACACTAGCATTGGCCAAAGGAAGGGGATGGAAATATGTGGCAGGGGTGAGATGTGACCTCAACAGCCTAGATTTAGATCAGTTTGAGCAGCTTAATGAGTTTCTTATTGGTTCTTGGCCTCCTTTGTGCTTGCCAGTGCTCATAGTTTTTCCAAATAATGGAAAAACTCTGTCAGTTTAGTTGTTACCCAAGTACTTCTGAATAGCAGCAGCAAAAAAATATCTGTCCCTATTTTGCTTTCATTTGGGAAATCTTGACTCAATGTGTCTGAATACAGCTTCAGAAGATGGCACAGACTTGGTTAACATTTAGGAGGTTTTCTTTGTGACCACAGATGTAGAAACTCTTGTGAAAACTTGACTCCCCCTCACCTCGCTTGCTGGGGAAAGAGCTTTATTCATCACTAACAGAAAGCAATTGTGTTTTTTAAGGCCTGCTGTATTATATGAAATAATCAGTGAGTGAAGGTGGTTTACAAGAAAAACAGTTCCATCTGTATGTGTGCTGTAGTGACTTCATAAAATAATGAGAATAAGACAAGTGACTTACATTTTCATGCGATGCTAAGATGAAATCTTATTTTTACTACAGTGGTACATCGCTGTGGGCCTAATTAGTCTACTGCAGAATAGGAATAACTATGTAAATAAGGTGATGTAATACAAGTGTATGACTATATTAATATTTGCATTAACTTCTGAACATGTTTCATGCAAACTAAATGTTTTCAAAAACCAGAATAGATTCAGAATTATTAGGCTATCTCTCTAGTTAAAATAGCAAAAACTAACTAATGTATGCAGCACAGCTACATTTTTTTTCTGTATTGATTAAATTGTCTGAAATTGCCAAATAATTTCAAGTCTGTATAATATTTAATAGTCTGAAACTGGGCCAAATGTCCAGTGTGCCAATGAAAGGGGAATATTTACACAGTCCCTTCCAACTCTATTGGATCGTACTTTCTTTTTCCTTTTAATCCCTTTACAAGAGTTGAGCAGTCATGCTCTGGCCTGAGTTTATTCAACAGAGCACTATCACTGTGGTGGGGATAACTTCCATCCCCAGTTGTATGATTTTACTGCTTTTCATGCTCTTTCTCTAGTTCAATTGAGTGATCTGCCAGTTCAGTGTGCTAAAATGGCACAAAACTGACTGAAAAGGGAAGACAGGAGACAATGAGACCTTTTGCTAGCAAGCTGTTAATTTAGTTCAACTGAAACTATGCAACTGCACTTTTGGACAAAGTTTGAGAAGCCAGTGAACTGTCATCATTATACATAATTGTCAAACATTGGCAGACTGTTTCTTAAAACACTTCTTTACAGACTGAAGCAGAGTGTGGCTATAGCAAAGGCAGGACCTCTTTGACCAGGGCATCATCCCAGTGAGGTCAGTGTGGCGATAGTCACCAGCCTGAGACAAGGCAAGGTAACAGGTCAGGGGGCCATCCAAGAAGTCTGCTCAGGAGCAACAACAGAGGGCCAAAGACCAGAATGGGAGGCAAGGCTACCTGTAATGCAGATCCAAAATTACAGGAGACAAGCCCAGAGAGAGGACTGCTTATATTATCGATCTAAAGTTCGTATAGTAGACTGGGGCCAGAGATAAGACTACCTATAATGTATGCCTGAGGTCCACCTAGGAAGTTCAGTCAATAAGTCATGCTGGAAGGAGACAGAGTCAGACACAGATACAAATCTGATGAAGCAGGCCAGGCTTGGGTGCCAATGCCAGAGCTTAAATGGAGCTCCTGGACCTGTTGGAAATGTTGTCATGTATAGCTGGTAACTGGCATGGTATTAGACATTGTCAATAGCTACTCTCCATGTTCAATAACACATTGATTCTGGATTTCTGTTTGGGTCAACTTAATTTTAAATGAACATGAAAAAAAATAAACGTGGAGAACTCATGCAGAATGTTACTGAGGCATAGTACTGGTTTTGGCTGGGATACAGTTAGTTGCATTTCTTTGTAGTAGCTTATATGGGGCTAGCTGTGTTTTGGATGTGTGATGAGAATAGTGTTAATAACACGTTATTGCTGAGCAGTGCTTACACAGAGTTAAGGCTTTTTCTGCTCCTCATACCAGCGCAACAGCGAGTAGGCTGGGAGTACACTAGAAGTTGGAAGGAGACGCAGCCAGGACAGCTGACCCTAACTGACCAAAGGGATATTCCATATCACATGGCATTGTGCTTGACAATAAAACTGGATGGAGGAATGGGGAGGTTGGCCAGGGCTGCCATTGCTTGAGGAATAGCTGGGCGTCAGTTGGCTGGTAGTGAGCAATTGTTTGCAGTTTTTTTGCATCGTGTGTTTTTCTTTTTTACCCTCCTTTGTTGTTGTGGTGTGGTTTGGGTTGTTTTGGTTGTTTTTTTATTATTTAATAATAATAATAAATTTTATTATTTTAAATTAAGCTGTCTTTGTCTCAACCTATGAAATTTCGTACTTTTACCCTTACGATTTTTGTCCCTGTTCTACTGCAGGTAAGTCTGTGAGTGGATGTGTATTGCTTAGCTGCCTACTGGGGTTAAACCACGACGGGCATAGAATTATAAAATCATGGAATGGTTAGGGTTGGAAAGGTCCTTAAGATCATCTAGTTCCAACCTCCCTGCCATTAGCAGGAGCACCTCACCCTAGACTGTGTCACCCAAGGCTCTGTTCAACCTGGCCTTGAGCACTTGCCAAGAATGGCGCATTCACAACTTCCTTGGGCAACCTGTTCCAGTGCGTCACCACCCTCACAGTAAAGAACTTCTTCCATTTATATAACCTGAACTGCCCCTATTTAAGTTTAAACCCATTGCCCCTTGTCCTGTTGCTACAGTCCCTGATGAAGAGTCTCTCTCCAGCATCATTGTAGGCCCCCTTCAGATACTGGAAGGCTGCTATGAGGTCTCCATGCAGCCTTCTCTTCTCCAGGCTGAACAGCCTCAACTTTCTCAGCCTGTCTTTGTACAGGAGGTGCTCCAAATCCCTTATCATCTTTGTGGCCCTCCTCTGGACTTGCTCGAACAGCTCTATGTTCTTCTTATGTTGAAGACGCTAGAACTGCACACAGTACTTCAAGTGGGGTCTCATGAGAGCAGAGTAGAGGGGCAGGATCACCTCCTTCGACCTGCTGGTCACACTTCTTTTGACGTAGCCCAGGATATGGTTGGCTTTCTGGGCTATGAGTGCACACTGCTGGCTCATGTTCACTTTCTCATCAATCAACACCCCCAAGTCCTTCTCTGCAGGGCTACTCTGAATCACTTGGCCCAACCTGTAGCTGTGCCTGGGATTGCCCTGACCCAGGTGTGGAATAGGAATATATACAAAAAATATCTAATAATATTTAATGACAGTTAAAACATCTTATCTGTTTGTGGCTACAGTTTGAATACTGGTAATTAAATATTGAAATGACCTACATGTGGGAATTTGGATGATGGTCAAAGTAAAAGACAGGCTATTAAGCCAGATGAACTATTTGTCTTATGCAGAATGCAAATTCCTATGAAAAGTGCTTGCACTTGAGTGCTGGTACTCAAATTCGATAGAGATGGGAGTTACAAAAATAGTAATGTTAAAACACTTTGTACAAATCACTTGATGTTCTTCTGTCTCAGTGAAGCAAATAAAAAGATCATAAAACTAAGATTTTATTGGATGCCATGTAATTGAATCTTTCCAGGAAAATAAACTCAAAGAGGTGCAACTCTGCTGGTCTCACATTTGAAATAAGAATGTCTGCTTTCATGTTTCCACTATTCTTTTAGGTTTTATTTTTTGTATTTATAATGAATTAAGATATACTTTAAAATATTATCTAATAATGTCTTAAAATTTATTGGAATTGCCTAGCATTCAGAGGCTATAAGGGACAAGAGGTTTTTTGATAGTTCATCTCTGTTTTGATTCAAAAATGGTGTGGTTTGGTGCAATTTATAGCAGTCTGTAGATTCCAGCTTTTTGCTGTGTTAAGTGCAGCGTTCTTATTTACAAACTACCATTCCCTCTTCCCACATGATACCAAAGGGAAGATTAATTTTGTATCAGAAGAGTGAGACTATTAACATAAAGGTGACTGCAGCTAATACTCCTACATTTTCATTTTATCATATTTAAGTTGGTATTTATAGAATGAATGAAGAGATCCAATTAATTGTACCTCCTGTTGATGCCATACAAGATTTTCTCTTTCAACACTTCATACTTTTTTCTGCCTTTTTTTTTTAGGATTTGTCATAGCTAATATAGCTACATATTTTTATCTCAGTGTGGGAAGAGTTGAAAGACATACTCAGAAGGCATACTCAGGACTTAACCCTGCAAGTACCATACGTTTGTCTGCTTCTGAATATGTTCAGACGTGTCCTCATTCTCAGATGATGCATATACTGGATTTCTGATGTTTCAGGAGCAATCCGTGCTTCCTGGTCAGATTGTGTGAGTAACTACCATCAACACAGTTTTTAGCTTGCTCCTCCTAGGGCAGGCTGCCTGCACCTATACTGTGCGGTGTTTGGAGGGATCTTGTAGTCTTCTGCAGGCCTTTCCACAGCCTTTTTAGGTACACAGCACAAGTATCACTCCTTTGCTACGCTTTCATTCTGTGATCACACGAGCTCTTAATGTGTGCCCTAAGACAGATAATGTTTGTTTTTTAATATTGTTCCCTCAGGCTACACTGAAATCCTTCAGCATCAAGCTGCCCTAACACATCTCCTTTGTTGATCAGGGTGACTCCTGCAGTGAAGGTTCACCTTTCTTCAAGAGCTGTGATAGTCCTCTGCCACACTGACTTCCTCTCTGCACCTTGAAGTCTGTCTTTGCGTATGAGACAACTGAACAATTTTGAAAAGTTCTTTAATAATGAATACCCAAGATAAAAAGAGAAATGCTTGCAGCATACCACTTGCCTGCTACCATAGCATGTTATCAGAGAGGCATGTTATGTTGACATGCCAGGCAAAAGGCTTGTAAGGATGATGTTGGAGGATTGGACCAAGTGAGACTTCGTACTCAAACCGTTTCCCAGAGCTATCTAGCTGCTGAATGGCTTCTGGGGTTTGTCTGAGAGAAAGTCTTGCTTCAAAGGATATTTCAGGAATAATGAAGCATGCTCACAGAGTGAAATCTAATGAAGAGGACTTTGGAGCAAAACGTGATGATTCAGACTGATGGTATAGGTGCAGTCAAAATCTCCTTATGCGTTATGTTGGGAGCCTTGGTCTGTAATTCAGTTGCAGATAGTACCCGTGGCAAAACTCCTGAGTCCATCATCCTAGATGCAGCTTTTCAGCATAAGAGTTATAAGACTGTCAGCTTTGGCAGACCACAGTATTTCTGCTTAGTCACATTTTCAAAGATGTTAGCTCCATTTTCACTGAAGGTTTAAAAAAATCAGATACTCTGAAAGAATATAGACTGAGCAATTAAATATTGGCAAAGTATATAAGCATTTCAAGCTAGAACCTTATAATAGGAAGTGTTAAGCAAACTTAACTACAGATTTCTCTTCCATCTGTATTTATATCATGGTGTGTACTGACTGTCTGGTATGCCTGTACAGATTTTGCCCCAAAGTTAACTTTGTCAGCATCTTGTGTTTAGTATTTATTTTAAAAATTCTGCATAGGTATGAGTTGTGTTTACATTTATAGTATCATTTTTTAGGCATGTTGGAATTTCTTTTGAACACCAGGCAGGTAAAATGAAAGTACTGAGAGACAATAACATGGGAAGACAATTACTGTGAAGTCAAAACCCAAGGCCTTTGACAGATTTTGTGCCTGCATGCCTTCCACAAAAGCATGGCATATAATCTTTATACTTGACGCATTCCCTTTGCAAAGAGATTCGGGGAGTTTTTAACTTTATGGTCGTTCTTGCTGTCCTGTACAGCAAAAAACTCTACAGACAGTTTTTTCCTGCCTGTAAAAATCATACAATCATAGAATAGTTAGGGTTAGAAAGGGCCTAAAGATCGTCTAGTTCCAATGCCCCTGCCATGGGCAGGGATGCCTCACCTAGACCATGTTGCCCAAATGTCTGTCCAACTTGGCCTTGAAAACTGCCAGGGATTTATTAATGTCATTTATTGATGGGAGCAGAGCTGATTAATCACAGCTGTTCTTACAGATTTTAATTTCCACAAAACAGCTTGTGTCTCCAGCACGCTGTATGTCTCTGCTTTTGCTTTTATTGCTATCTTACATGTTTCTTTCCAACTTTATCAGAAGACTGTCTGTTCATATGTTTCTTGGCTGTTTGGAGAAGTGTTCCATATACATGTAACAGTGATTCAAGAATCAATTGTGAGAGCTGTTTTTCCCTTCCTTTCATAGGGTATGACAAAATATTTTTATGCACAGTCATTTGCCTTTTAATTTATAGAATAAATACCCAGATTACGTCATGGACCCTTTTATTTGCGTTTCAGAGAAAGAATTAACAGGCATTTGAATGAAACTTAACTGCTTTTCAGTATAAGTTGAAATGGAAAAACCCTGTTATTAGCACACAGAATCATAGAATCATAGTATGGTTTGGATTGGAAAGGATCTTAAGATCATCTAGTTTCAACACCCCTGCCATGGGCAGGGACACATCACCCTAGGCTATGTCACCTAAGGCTCTGTCCAACCTGGCCTTGAACACTGCCAGGGATGGAGCATTTGCCACTTCTCTGGGCAACATGTTCCAGTGCCTCACCACCCTCACAAGTAAAGAATTTCTTCCTTATATCTAACCTGAACTTTCCCTGTTTAAGTTTGGTAACTGCCTTTCCGTAATTCCCATGGCACTTTAAATTTAAAGCTTCTTTCATATATGTAAAAAGGTTAGTGGTAATAAGGTAAATAAAGTGTGTAAGTAAATGAGGTAAGGTATGTAAGATATATAAACAATACTTTGTGTTCAGAGCATTCCCCCGTGCTTTTTTAAAGATATGTTTGTTAGCCATCAGTGTGCCAGTAGCAATAATGTTAGACCATCAAAAGACCTTCTAAACACAAAGCAACTGAACTTACCACCTCTCAAAAATCCACTTTTCCATTCATTTCAGGTTGATTTTCTTCTCTTTGTTTTGTTTAAAAGTTAAATTAGTCACTGAAAAAAAATAAAACTGATAGACATTAGTTAAAACTGGCCACTGAAGAAGTGTAATGTGTGCTAAGTTCATTATCCCTCTTGCACCTTGGTTTCAAACTTGTTTTGAAGGCTTGAACCTTTAGACGTGAACGAATCTTCAAGTCTTCTGGCCTACTCAACCTTGAGTCTGAAAACAGCATGCCAGCTTTGTTAACCAGGTTGTACAGGAAAAGCCAGGCTAAGACTGGTTATTACTTATTGGCTACTGAATACGTGTCAAATAGTGACTTTCAGTTATGATAACATGAGGCGGACCTGAGGCAGTTACCCTGAGATGAGAAGCTGTGTATCCCTTTACCAGTCACTTGAGC
The DNA here is from genome assembly GCF_963264785.1 of Psittacula echo. Lineage (NCBI taxonomy): Eukaryota > Metazoa > Chordata > Aves > Psittaciformes > Psittacidae > Psittacula > Psittacula echo. The sequence continues at coordinate 66,214,205 of NC_137739.1, read as the reverse complement.
TGTTCAGTGTCCATCTGCTGATTTGAGAAGAAAACATCATTAATAATGTATTCATGGATTGTGCTCTTGCTTTTATGTTGCTATTAGTTTTTCCAGTGTGAGTTATTCTCAGCATTATTTAGCTTCTGAGCTCTAATGTCTCCTCAGTAGCCATGGCAAGTTGCTTGGTATTTTCTGGTTTAGGGGATAAAAGGAATTAAAACATATGATGTGACATTAAAATTGATCCATGAGTAGAGGTTGCTTAGATTTTGCATGAAAATCTATACTACATTAATATGGTTTAGCACTGCTTTGAAATACTTTTGCAAAGAGGGGGTCTGAGAAAAAAGAAGTAACTTATATCATAGTTTATTAAAGCTAACATAGCCACACTAGTCTAGTACTTAATAATATAAATCACTTAATGATATGAAATAAGTGAGATAATGTTTTGGACTTAGGGAGGGGAATGCTGATATAAGTTGGTGCAGCTCTATCAAAGTCAGTGGAAATGTCAATGCCAGCAAAATGGCCAGAAACACCTAGAGAATTTTGTTTGGTTTGGACAGTGTTTTAACATTTTTAATTAATAATTCTACCAGCCACAATAAAATCATTTCATTAGAACTTAAATCTTTCAAAACCATAATTTACAGTTTTATCATTTGGGGGAGTTGATTTGGTTTTAAATTAACGGACAATATGATCTGAAAAGTTGTCAAAAGTAAAGCCTGCAGCCAAAACAAGACTGTATTAGCTAGTAAGTTCTTAATGTCTGAAAATTTTGCTTTTTTGAAGTACTGATCTTTTGTTTTTCCTTGCAATAGGCAGTTTGTATACACTGGGAATGTAATTATGTGCTTGGGAGAAAATGACTTGCTGGTGAAGTCCTGTATCCAAGATATTTGCAAAGTAAAAGTTGTTTTTAATCTTTTTCTTTTTTTTTTTGTTTTTCATTTTTATATCTGGTGATATCACTGGCCAAAGCACCCAAAGGCTTGGCCGTTTATCTTTGATACAGGTCTCTGCAGTTTTCATGCCTTTGTGGCTTCAACATTACATTACTGCAGTACAGGGACCGAGGAGCTATATCTATGGCAACCAATGCCTGATAGGTAACTGACAGCATGAATTACAGCATCTCTAAGGATTTCATGCAGACTGGTCTCCCTGCTGGTCTGACTGCTCATTTATTTTTGACCTTCAGGACCAGGATCAGCAGCATCAAGGCATTTTCTGTTCTAGTATTCATTGTTCTGGAAGAAACTAAGAGAGTTTGTATAAATAAACGGTACAGATGGATCTTAAACTGGTTTAGGAGGGAATTTTTTTGCAATCATACTGTAATTCTTCAAGTGAGACGAACCATGTCTCATTTTTTCTGGTATCAGTATTGCTATATCTACTGTAGCACTTTTATCAACACAACTAGCTCATTTAGAAGGATATGTCTCATAACCCTGACTGACTTAGCAGTGTATGTAAATCCTGAAGTCAAACTCAACCTCAGATACAGCCTTTGTATTAAAGATGAAGTGGGGAATAAGGCGGGATATTAAATGGTTTTGGTTTTATTCTTTAGGTTTTGCAATGAGTGTCTGAATTAGGAGAGCCATTTTCAGCCCTGACATTAAAAATCCTGGTCCTCCACAGTCACTGGCAGTTGCAGGTACATGTTTAATATCAGTATCACAAAGGCCAAGAGATTGAAAGGTGAAATATAGGAAAACATATTTGGGGTTCTTGCTTTTCTTAATACCTCTGCAACTTGATTAAGTTTTATGAAAAATTCAACTCATACCCCTTGTTATGTGTGAGTGGACATGTTCCAGAATCTGAAATTCAGTTTTAGGTCTCCTTACCTAAAACATGCCCCAAACCACCCAGCTGGTTAAAACTGTTTCATAGGGCAGAGTTTAATGTGTGTGTTGACAGTGTATTTGGACTCTTTTTATGAAAGCTTTTGGCCATTTCTGTAAAGATCATCTGCCAGCAGTTATTTATTCACAGTTGCTTAATAATGTACATTTAAAAACAAAACTGTATGTGTCTGGACATTTATGCCTTCAGCCAAGTTTAGTGAAGATATAACAATATTATGTAATGATAATAACAATGACTTAATTGAGCAATCCAGGACACATGTACTGACACTACAATACCTATTTATTGCATGTAAGGGTTTCAGAGAAAATGAAATTAATTTGTAAGAAAATAAGAATTACAACTTAAAACAAGTTTCAGCAGTCACAGGGAAAAAAAACCCTTATCTGAATGAAGCATTTCTTTGTATAGAAGATCTCATTTTATTGATTTCTTTAAAGCATGGAAATCATACACAGAATGTTATTGCTTAAATATCATCTGCAAACAGTGAACTGTAATGCTTGATTAATATCATACATTGATACAGTAATCTACTAAAATGGCAATAAAATAAGTTTACTAAAGGAACCACAGTAAGATGATTTTTATCTCTACAAATGTAAGGCATAAAGAACCATTTCACAAGAAAAAATCCCTGTTAAATGTTATTGGAGTTTGCAGAATTCAAACTTACTCAGATTGACTTCATTTTAAGTTAAGATGAACTAATGAAATTTAATAAAGTTATAATCCTAACTGAATTTAAATCACTCTATTTGGAAGACTCATGCAATGCTTCAGTTGGGGAGTGGCAAAGCTGAAGAGTTTGTTTGGTTTTTTGTTTGGTTTTGTTGGGGTTTTTTTTGTGACTTGCTTGATTTTTCTAGTGACTACTTTCAGTACTGTGAACAAACTTTCAGAAATTGTTAGGAGGGTTCTCAAGATTGAGTGTTGCCTGATGTTATTGATGAAGGACATAAGAGCTGTTGGAGAAAGTCTAGAGGAGGGCCATGAGGATGATAAGGGATTTGGAGCACCTCCTGTACAAAGACAGGCTGAGAAAGTTGGGGCTGTTCAGCCTGGAGAAGGCTGCATGAAGACCTCATAGCAGCCTTCCAGTATCTGAAGCGGGCCTACAAGGATGCTGGAGAGGGACTCTTTGTCAGGGACTGTAGTGATAGGATAAGGGATGAAGGGTTTAAACTTAAATACGGGCAGTTCAGGTTATATAAAAGGAAGAAGTTCTTTACTGTGAGGATGGTGAGGCACTGGAATGGGTTGCCCAAGGAAGTTGTGAATGCTCCATCCTTGGCGGTGTTCAAGGCCAGGTTGGATGAGGCCTTGGGTGACATGGTTTAGTGTGGGGTGTCCCTGCCCATGGCAGGGGGGTTGGAACTTGATGATCTTAAGGTCCTTTCCAACCCTAACTGTTGTATAATTTTATGATTCTATGGACTGATAGCTAAGAAGAGATAACAGAATTATTTACATGGTGATTTTTGCACAAGAGCATAGAGAAAGTGTGCTCAGGACTTCTGTTTATAGCAAGAAAAAAAAATCCATGAAAAGGGACATATTTTCCTTAATTATTAATAGCTTTTGTATAGACCTATTTCAGATGCATTTTCCTAAAAATGTCATACTACTATTACTAATAACTTAAGTGGACCAATCTGATGAAATACTGTTTTCCCAGTTTGTATTGGTTTTAGTAAGATTGTAGATGGGTAGAGATTTTTGTAAATAAGTAGAGATTTTCACAACAGTTTGGGATCATAACAGAATTATAAATATGTAGGAAAGGGTGAATAGGCATGAAGAGATAATCTATTGCTCTTGTCAGGTTTTGGTTTGTTTTTTTTTTTTTTTTTCCTAAGCAATCTATTATAAGCACATTTAAATTTACAGAAAAGACTTAGGTTAAGGAAGTTTTACAGCTGCCTTAGCAGGTCTGTTGCTTGGCTTCCCATCCACAGCAGAATTGTCATGATATATGTTCTAATTCTTCTTGATGTAAGACTTAATTAATATTTCCTGTGCTTCTTTCAGTTCTCCTTCTAGTGGAGATATTGAATAGCAGTTATGATTATCTTTTTATAAATATCTTTCAGGTATGAAGAGATTTATCAAGTCCTGCACTCTTTCAGGTTCTTCACTAGGTCTGAGTTGACTGTGTTCCGCTGTAGATTTCAGTTGCTGAAAACAGGTGTGTAAAATATGTTCTGGCCTTCTACATGTCTACATCATCACCACACTAAATTTAGATTTTGATTTTTTTTCAGAAATCAGTGTTCTTATTCTGAACATGGAGAAACTTGCAGCTGTACTGCATCAGGTAGAGCTGCAGGGGATGACTGGGACAGTTTCTTCTCCTTTCCTTTCTTATTCCTGGTGACAGCAATTTACTATGGCTTACAACACTTTTTTTCCTATGTTCTGTCTCCATGTTTAAATTGAAGTCTGCAGCTGATTTATCTGTTTTGTCCAAGTGAAGGTGTAAGCAATGTATTACAGGAGTAAGTTTCTTATTCCCTGTTACTGCCATGAGTGAGTAGAAACTTGGCCTGACCTGGTGGTTCCTAATCCTCAGTAAACTGCCAGTCAATTTTCAAGTCTGATAACTGTAACTGTCACCAATAGCCTCACTTTTCATCAGCAAATGAAATTATTTTAATACTGCAATGAATTGGGAACATTCTAAAATAATCAAACCAGACACTTTGAATAGCACAGAACCCCACAAGTGTTTCATCCAGAAGTATTTTGAACCTTCTGGGGAAGTAGGCTTCTTCAAAAGCCCTTTTTATTGTATATGACACCTGTCAAAAGGATTTATGCCTGCTTTTGGAGTCAATATTTCTGTAATTAGTTTTTAAACTCAATAAAAGATGGCTTATTTCCATCTGATTATGGTATTATCTACAGCAGAAATGTATAGATTTTTAAGCCAAGAAACACTTTTTCTAGACTCTGATTACAAAGCAGCTTAATTTGACGTGACTTCAGTGCCACACATCACTAGGGCAGTATATTCCTACACTTCGTCTGTGCTGAGCACTATTTGCTTGATCATAATGAGTCAGCTTAGAGAGCTAATATGGCAGAAGACTTACTAAAGCATGTGCTGAAAGGATCAGTACAGAGCAAAGGCGAATACAGGACAAGAGAGTAGAGATGTGGCAGCAAGTAGTTAGACCAGCTTGGGTTGCCATGACCTGCGTGACATTTCACGGACCTCAGAAACAGATCATGTATTTCCAGCACCATTACAATAAAATTCAGTTATCTGATGTATCTCAGACCACTGCTCAAGGTCTGTCTCCTTCCAAGAGATTCCCAGGTTGGGACACTCAGTCCGAGGTAAATTAATTCCACTTACTTGAAAACAAATAGCATATTAAGTACTGTTACTAAATACAAACTAATTATCAATTATGCCAGGTGATTTTTCTCTCTAATTTTTATTTTTGAAAGAGGCTTCATGGTTTATCAGGCAAAGTATTCCTTAATTGGCTTCCCCCCCCACCCGGCTTTAGAAAATAAGCAAATTGAACTTTACAGTAATGTCATGTGCTTAACATACTTAATGTAGGTGCATAGTAATATGGCAACACTATCCTCTAGTGGCGGTTTTGTGTTAACACAAATCTCGAACTACATCAGCGTGAATTGGTTTATGTGTGTTCAAAAGATGGTATGTTGGCCACAATATTATTTATAAATTCAGAGTTCTGTTTTACATAACAAGGAATAATTAAATAAATTCTGCATACAGTGTGATGATAATATATGCTTCAACACCAGCATCAGCTGCACTATATGTATTTTTATGTGACTATAAACCAGACTATATATATGATTACTTGTGACTTTCCAGACTATCAAACTTATGTAGCTGTATTCTGCTATGGTAGTTTTTTCATGGATATGTCGTTTAACATGGTAGGATCACTAGCTGGTTTTTAGTCTCCTCTTGAACTGTGTCATTAAAGTCTAATTCTCATGGTAAGAGTGTCTCAAGACACTGGTATCCACAAGTACACGAAATATCCTTAATTTCTTTTTCAGTTTGCAATTTCAAAAATCCAGTGTATAGCTTAAAGGAGAAATAAGGAAAGGCAAAAAAAAAAAGAGAGAGCAAACTCTGAGATTTCAATGCATCAGTTTTTCAAACTTACCCACTAAACAGATCAGTCTAGACTGAAGGTGTAGTTGCTCACTGTGAAGATTGATGTTACAAAAAATTACATGACTTCTCACTCATGCCCCAAAAATGTTTCTGCTCTGGAAGTTTGGAAATCTATCTATGTAAAAAATCCTATGACATTAATCACATTTTAGGAGATGGGATTGTACCTTATAAATGATACCACTTAATGCACCATAAAACATAACCAGTGGATACTAAAGAGGTTATACTGACATTGATACATATTACAGAATTCATAAAAGTTGCTTGCACTTTATAAACTTACTTTAATTCACAAGTGTATTTGTTGCTATTGTGCCAAGTTGTTTTTCTGATATCTGTACAAAGAATTCAAGGTAAATGTTTTCTTCATTTCATGTGAATTGTTAATTAAAAACCAAAAGCAAAAATAAAAACATAAATTGCAGTATTCCTTTTCCTAGTATTCAATTTACATTGCAAAATATTAGCATTTCTTCTTTTTTTTTTTCCTCTGAGGTCTGTGCTTGGACCAAAGGAGATACTTGATCTGGGCAGTTCATGTGCACAGAGAAAAGTCATTGGCTTGTCTTTGTTCCACATTTCCCTCTAGCAGTGTTTGCTACAATGGTATAAACTACAGTGGTAAACACCAATGTGAAAACATAAAATTTATGTCAACATAATTGTAGCCACAGAACGATTAGTAAAGAAACAATTCTCTTGAATGAGACAACATCTTTTTTTAAAGTGTGAATAAAAAGTATTAGTACTGTAAGTAGTGCCACTAAGGGTCAGATGTAGTTATGTGATGAACACTGTTATTTTGAAAATACCATGTGAAGAGTTCAGATGTTACTACTTGCAAGGGACTTGTCTGGGGACAAGGGACTGGAGTCTTTTGTTGCTGATTGATGAGCTTAATCCCAAATTCACATTGCTAGTGACAAAATACATAGTGGCATATGCCAGAGCTCTGTGTTTCATGAACTAACAATGTGTCCAGTCCCCCAAAACACAGCTGAAAATTTACATTGCAGATTGGCTAACTATGTAAAACACCAACCAGTCATTTTGTGGGCAATGTTTGTTACCGATGTTTGAATGGCAAGATTATATTATCCTTTTTCCACTAGTTCTTCTCTGAAAGGTGAGAACTGTCAATGGGAAGTACAGAGAAGTCTTAGAATTCTTTCCTCTGCTATGTGTGTTCTACAGGTAAATAAAGAAATGAAAAATAACGTCAGGAAAAATAATAGCCAGATATCCTGGGGAAAATGCTAGTGAGGCTCTGTGAAAGGGAACTGTATGTTAGTAACAGGATACAATCTGGTTGCATGAAGACAGACCTACATCACAGGTGATCAAAATAATACTGTTTATCTCTTAAACTATGTTAAATAAACCTGTAATGTAGAGGAGCAACAAAACTTTTGCTTCAAGTTCTCTTCAATAAGTCAGTACTGCAAGGTGAATCTGTCTCCTGTTTATATTCCCACTTGCCTGGTTCTCTTGAATTCGGTATTGCTAGATACTGTGTATCTAAAAGTGATAACGTAAGGGCATAAGAAGATGGAGTTTACTGTTATATGGGTTACTATGTGTTTTTGTGCTTCTGTTTACTAAAAACAATTTGATATTATGTTTATGAAAAACACATACTTTGATGACTCTTTGGAATATGTTCTCTTTTCTTTGTACATATTTTTGCCTTGAAAAGTGAACCTTTTTAAATTTTCTTAAGAAAAATATTGTGTTTACTTAATAAACAGTACAATGAAACAAATATTATAATTTGCAGTTTCACATGTTCATAATTGGCTTATGGACCCAAACATGAGAAGGACATGGACCGGTTAGAGTGAGTCCAGAGGAAGGCCACCAAGATGATCAGAGGGATGGAACACCTCTCCTGTAAAGACAAGCTGAGAGAGTTGGACTTGTTCAGCTCAAAGAAGAGAAGGCCCAGGGGAGACCTTCTAGCAGCTTTCCAGTACCTAAAGGGGTCTACAAGAAATCTGGAGAGAGACTTTTTACAAGACAAGTGGGAATGGCTTTAAACTGAGAGAGCACATTGAAGAGATTGATTTGCAGAGGCTGCTTTTCCACTACAATTTCAGTCATACCAGTGGGAAGTATGCCTTCTCTTTCTCTCTGTTGACACTATCCCATACATCTGGAAGCAGCTGCTCTTAAAAAAGGGCCTTGACATCTCCAGTTAGAGAAAGCAGACCAACTTTATGTGGCAGAGCTATGACAACAAGTCTGAAAATTTGTCTTCTCTAATTTCTGTTATTGTTGGGTTAGATCTGATGCAAAACTTTCAATATCAACTCACTTTTATGTGTATTACTGCCTGAACTAAATACCTGGAAAGTATTGAGTTACTTTTTAGTATATATTGAATAGACAGATCATACAAGCATGTGCTAAGAATTTATTTGAATTTAACAGGATGCATAAGAGCCTTAAAAATTTTAAAATTTAAATAAAATGCAGTGTATCTGTCTTTGTAAAGTAGAAATATAGAGAGCAGAATCCTCTGCTGAGTTAGACTCATTATCCAACTGATCAGTCTTTCTAGAATAAAAGAGCCTTGTGATTGTGACCAGGTGGAAGCAAGGACAGGCGACCTGGGAAGAATACAGAGATGTTGTATAGGAAGCTAGGGACCAGGTTAGGAAAACTATGGCCCAGTTAGAATTAAACTTGGCTAGGGATATGAAAGATAACAGGAAGGGATTCTATGGTTACATTGCAAGTAAAAGACAGACTAGGGACAATGTGGGCCCTCTCCAGAAGCTATCAGGAAAACTGGCTACCCTGGATTTGGAGAAGGCTGAGGTTCTTATTGACTTTTTTGCCTCAGTCTTCACTGGCAAATGCTCTGACCACACCACCCAAGTCCTGGAAGGCAGACGCAGGGACTGTGAGAATGAAGACCTTGGGCCCACTGTAGGAGAGGATCTGGTTCGAGACCATCTTAAGAACCAGAATGTGCACAAGTCCATTGGACCTGGTAAAATCCATCCGCGGGTCCTGAAGGGGCTGGCAAATGAAGTTGTTAAGCCACTGGCCATCATATTTGAAAAATCGTGGCAGTCAGGTGAAGTTCCCAACAACTGGAAAAAGGGAAATATAACCCCCATTTTCAAGAAGGGGAAAATGGATGACCCGGAGAATTACAGACCAGTCAGTCTCACCTCTGTGACTGGCAAAATCTTGGAGCACATTCTCCTGGAAGGCATGCTAAGGCACATGAAAAGCAAGGAGGTGGTTGGTGACGGCCAGCATGGCTGCACTAAGGGGAAATCCTGCCTGACCAATTTGGTGGCCTTCTATGATGGGGCTACAAAACTGATGGATAGGGGCAGAGCAGTTGATGTCATCTACCTGGATTTGTGCAAAGTGTTCGACACTGTCCCACACGACATCCTTGTCTCTAAATTGGAGAGACATCGATTTGATGGGTGGACCACTCGGTGGATAAAGAACTGGCTGGATGGCTGCACACAGAGTTGTGGTCAATGGCTCGATGTCCGGCTGGAGACCGGTAACGAGTGGTGTCCCTCAGGGATCAGTGTTGGGACTGGTCTTGTTCAACATCTTTGTCAGTGACATGGACAGTGGGATTGAGTGCGCCCTCAGCAAGTTTGCCAATGACACCAAGCTGTGTGGTTCGGTTGATACGCCGGAGGGAAGGAATGCCATCCAGAGGGACCT